>NC_089505.1:52906159-53210275 GCF_036850995.1 Saccopteryx leptura | reverse complement strand
GTTGCTGAATCTTATCCTGCTATTTTGCTGTTTCCAGCCTGCACTGTTTCCAATATGGGTCAGAGGCCCTGGACTCTTGTCCACTCAGGGCTTTCACCCTAGGGAGCCTCACTGTCTCTAATTGTCATCCTAATTCTGCATGTTTTCAGAGCATATTCTTACAATCTAGGTGGCCCCTAAATCCAGTGACAAGTGTCCTTATAAAAGAATGAGAAGACACAGAAGAGGAGAAGGCCATGTGCAGACAGCGGCAGAGATTTAGTTAGCCACAAGCCATGGATTATGTGGAGCCACCAGAAGCCAGAACAGGAAAGAAAAGAGTTTCCTGAGAGCCTTAAGGGAGCATGGCCCTACTGATGCCTTGATTTCAGAATTCTGGCCTCAAGAACCATAAGAGAATTAATTTCTGTTATTTTAAACTTTCCAGTTTGTAGCACTTTCTCATGGCAGCCGTGGGAAATTAATACAACAGGAAACACTGGTTTGTGTGGTGGTAAATTAGAAAAGTGGAAGTGAGAAAAAGACATTATTATCAATGAAGAGCATATTTGAAAATGCAAGTTTACAGACAGCCTGAGAATTGTCTGCAGATAACAAGAAAGAGGCATTCTCCTGCAGAACAGAACAGGACCCAGAACGGCAGAGGAAGGATGATTGAAAGGAGAGAATCTGAGCACAGGCAGGACAAAACCCACATCTGTAGCCACCCTGACTGAAAGTCTCAGCAGTTCTTTAGTGACCAAGTACTAAAAATTGTTATCAGAATTATATTATATAACATTTGTTGTTTGACACGCTATATTTGGGTTTAATTTAATTACAACTCTATGTTTACCTAACTTATTACATTATTTTGTTTCATTCATAAAGCCCAAAATAAAGACTCACTTTCTATTTTATTATTGATAGATACCTGAATTGGGTGGCTATCAGTTGAGAATGGTTATCAAAATTCTGTGACAAGGGAGTAGAGTGGTGCCTAAAATGAGCTGTTCCTATTTGAAAATACCACTCATTAGTACTATGCAAGCAGCCTCTCAAAGATGCCACTGCTGTATTTTACATAAAACACCCACTTCTGTTAAACTTATAAAATATTTCTTTCTCTAATATACATAGGTACTTCCATGAAAAAGTTTAAAAGATTTCCCTTTTCTTTTTCTCATGGATGTAGCATACTGGCATTTCAGGGATCACGGGAAGCTGGGGTGGAGGCAATGGGTGTTGAAAACGTTTATATATAAAATTGAGGAAGCCTGCTGTTTTCCTGGGGTCCAAGAGTGCTAATTACCACTCTGAATATGTGCACTTTCAATGATATGGCCAATGTGAAGCAGCAGCAATAAAAGATTCATACCTCTTCCTCTTCCTCTTCTTCCTCTTCTAGCTCTTCATCATTCTCTGCTTCAGCCTGAAAGTCTTCTGTTTCTTCCTCATAATCTTCATCATTTAACTCCCACGCAACATACCGGAAAGGTTCTGTAAGAAAGAAAAAGAAAGATAAGAAAAGAAAAAGAAAGGAAAAAACATTTGGGGAGATATTTTTATGTTAAAATGATATGAGCATACATCAACAAAACAACACAGAGTAAGTACTGGCGAGGATGTGGAGAAAAGGGAACCCTCCTGCACTGCTGGTGGGAATGCAGACTGGTGCAGCCCCTGTGGAAAACAGTATGGAGATTCCTCAAAAAATTAAAAATCAAACTGCCTTTTGACCCAGCTATCCCACTTTTAGGAATATACCCCAAGGACACCACAGCACTGTTTCAAAAGGAGAAATGCACCCCCATGTTTAAGGCAGCATTGTTCACAATAGCAAAGATCTGGAAACAGCCCAACTGTCTGTCAGTGGATGAGTGGATTAAAAAGCAATGGTACATATATACAATGGAATACTATGGGGCCATGAAAAAGAAGAAAATCTTACCTTTTGTGACAACATGGATGGACATGGAAACTATTATGTTAAGTGAAATAAGCCAGGCAGAAAAAGAAAAATATCAAATAACCTCACTCATTTGAGGAATCCAATGAACGATGTGAACTGAGGAACGGAATTGAGACAGAGGAGGGATCAAAGGGACCAGAGGAAAAGAGGACAGAGGGAAAGGGGATGATAGGATGGGATAAACCTGAAGGGAAGGGGGGGGAGGGCACTGTAGGGAAGGGGGCAAGGGAGATGTTGAGGGGAATGCGGGGGAGGGGGATGCATTAGGGGCAACACTAGAATCTATGTAAACACAATAAATTAAAATCAATAAAAAAGGAAAAAAATGATATGAGCATATATTACAATAGTCATAAATTAGGAAAATTAATTGTAGTTATTAAACTCAGTTTAAATGCGTCTGCGAATTGGCCTTTAGAAATTCTTTAAGTGACAACTGGCCGGTTTAAGTTTGGCGACTGCTGTTCGCAATCCACAGCTGTTCTGACTGCTGTTTGCGACCCACAGCTGTTCTGGCTGGTGGTGCCTCTGCTATGACTGTTGTTAAAGGTTTTAAACATCATCCCTGGATATGTGGAGTGTTCTACTTTACGGACCATCAAGAAAGGCTTTAAACTTGCAGAGACAGAGAGAAAGTCAGAGAGAGGGATAGATAGGGACAGATAGACAGGAACGGAGAGAGATGAGAAGCATCAATCATTAGTTTTTCATTGCGACACCTTAGTTGTTCATTGATTGCTTTCTCATATGTGCCTTGACTGTGGGGCTACAGCTGACTGAGTAACCCCTTGCTCAAGCCAGCTACCTTGGGTCCAAACTGGTGAGCTTTGCTCAAACCAAATGAGCCTGCGTTCAAGCTGGCAACCTCGAGGTCTCGAACCTGGGTCCTCCACTTCCCAGTCAGACGCTCTATCCACTGTGCCACCACCTGGTCAGGGTGCACAGTGCTTTTAATAATATTACCTGGTTTTGACAGTAAATGTTAGGATTACAGCCCTTACTTTCCATAGCCTCAACTACTTTTTGAAGCAGTTCCTCTGGAGTTTTGCCAGCAATCTCCAAGTTCAAAATTTGAACAAAAGAGTCAGTGATTGCTGTTTGCAGATCTTTCCAGGTGGAGTAGAAAGATTTGATCTTCTCTTTAAATGGTTCCATTTCAGGAACATCAGGATAAGCGTCTTCAGGAAACTCAGGTAGTACAACTTTTGAGTAAAGGTTAAAGGAAAGAAAAAAAGAGGCTTTAAACATGGCATCTTTACTCATACTGCCAACATAATATTTATAATATTTTAAAAACATATAACAGAAATAAACATATTGTTTTTAGCAATAATGTACATTTATAAATTCATATTTTAATTATGCTTCATTCCTTGTATTGCCTGTAGATGAATTATCTATTAATACAATTTGGATAATTAATATGTATTTCATATGACAAATTTATAATTTTTTTTGTTTGTTTATTCAGAGAGAGGATGGAGACAGAGACAGATTCCTGTATGTACCCGTACCAGGATGTACCCGGCATCCTGGTACGGGTGGGCGATTCTCTGCCCATCTGGGGCAATGCTCTGTTGCTTCTGACCGAGCTCTTCCTAGAGCCTGAGAGGGAGGCCCGGGAGCCACTCTCAATGCCCAGCACCAACTTGCTCCAATCGAGCCATGACTGCAGGATGGGAAGAGAGAGAAAGAGAGAGAGAGAGAGAGAGAGAGAGAGAGAGAGAGAGAGAGAAGCGAGAGGGGGAAGGATGGAGAAGTAGCTGGGCGCCTCTCCTGTGTGCTCTGACCGGGAATTGAACCCGGGACATCCATATGTCAGGCCAATGCTCTACCACTGAGCAAACCAGCCAGGGCCATATGACCACTTCTTTTTGTTGTTGTTTTTTATTTTTGACAAAGACAGACAGAGAGAGTCAGAGAGAGAGGGATAGATAGAGACAGATAGGAAGGGAGAGATGAGAAGCATCAATTTTTTGTTGTGGCATCTTAGTTGTTCAGTGATTGCTTTCTCATATGTGCCTTGACTGGGGACTACAGCAGAGCGAGTGACCCCTTGCTCAAGCCAGTGACCTTTGGGCTCAAGCTGGTAACCTCGAGGTTTTGAACCAGGGTCCTCTGTGTCCCAGTCCAATGCTCTATCCACTGAGCCACTGCCTGGTCAGGCTGACAACTTTGTTATTAAAATGTATAAAATAAAATTTGATGAAAAATAGTGTTGTAAGCCGGCTAGGTATACTTTTAATATAATAAGCTAAATAAACATATCAACTGGCATACAATGAAAAAAAAAAGTTGGAAGTTGGTACTATGCCTAAAATAAGGGACTAGACCCTTTGTAGCAGACTATGAAAAGTACTTTTATGTACTAACTACTTTTATTTTATAAGCTAACCTGTTTCAGATAATTTAGTTTCCAGGCTCTCTTTGGCTTCTTTTGGAATTTCTGTTCCAACTGTAGTTTCCTCAGAAGGCTCAGATACTTAGAAAAGAAACTTAACAGTTAGTGTTTGAATTTTAAAACAGTGATTCTTTATGAAAGTTTTGGCACAAAGAAAATTTCAAAACACAGTTTAAATTGTATATACTATTACAGTTGGAGCTAGTTGGAAATACAGTTCTTGTTAGGGAAAGCATGGCATAAACATACCTAATAGTGTAAGAATATTCTTAAATATACTAAAGGACAATGACCAGAATAATAACTGACACATCGTACATACAGTTCTGACTGATAACAGTCATATCTACAGCATTGAGCTAGAACTGACCCTAAATGGAGTAGGAGGCTGGCTTTAGAACATCCGAAGGAGGTTCCCTGGGAGAAACAGCAAGGAGATAAAAGGTAATAAAACTCAATTGTCCCTTATATATCTGTTACATTAGTAAACACTAGAACTTTGGGTATATGTTTGATGAGTCACATTTCATGGATGTATGTTTCCTCCCTCCCTCCCTCCCTCCCTCCCTCCCTCCCTCCCTCCCTCCCTCCCTCCCTCCCTCCCTCCCTCCCTCCCTTCCTCCCTTCCTCCCTTCCTCCCTTCCTCCCTTCCTTCCTTCCTTCCTTCCTTCCCTCCTCCCTCCCTCCTTCCTTCCTTCTGAAGTTCCTGGGTGGGAGAACAGTGAGCAGAGGTGTGGGGCTCTTAAAAGGAAACTGGGTGTTTTATCCTGCTAGCTCCTCTGTCAGGCACAAGGGATATGATTTTATACTTAAAAGACTTATTGCCCCATAAAGCTAATGCCAACCCTTGGAGTTAAAATGGTCTATGTTGAACTTGAGATTTCTCAATGTGAAAATTCCACTTTATTCTGGTTCTTTCATTGCAGACACTAGGTTCCTAGTCCTTAATTGCCCCAGGCTGGATTTGGATGAAGGTATTTGAAGACCTTTCCTTTGTAGCATTAGTTTCTAATCCAATGCTAATTGTGCTTGGAAGTATTTACGGGGGTCACTCCCACGGTCATGGGGTACCCTACCTTGCTGCTTTAAGCCTACTCTCTAGTTCCAAGAGTGACCTTTGGCCCAAAGACTCCTTCCTCTTTGCCCTGCCTCACTCACCACACTGCACTGCGGCAGCAGGGCTGGCCCCTGGGGGTGGGACTTGTGCAGCCGCACCGGCTCTCACTCAGAACAACCTCACACTTAGTTTAATGCTCTCTGGTTGTCAATCTGAAACTTTTAACAATTTTATCTTTGAACTTTTTGTAAACAAAATCCATAAGGGCTCCAGAAGAACAATAGAGTATGCATATGAGCAGAGATATGCACAGTATGTGTTAGCCAGCCCTTGCCAGCTCATCCTCATGAGAGTTCCTGATGCCCCATCAGGAGCACAAAATTAATTACAGGGCCTGTGGTGTGTGGGAGTGTGACCCAGCCCTGGGGCAGGCAGGGGAGGAGGCTGGCAGACCCGAGAGCCCATGTTTTCCTTTGAAGTAGAACTTGCTTCAGAGGCAGAAAGAAGGTGACAGTACTCAGAGAGACATGAATGACCAAGGAACCTCATCATTGCCTCTCTTCCTCGTGTCGCTTTCCTGTAGCAGTGAAACACTTAGGCTGAATATGACGACACAGAAGGAAAAGAAGAGATAGGGCAACCCAGTGTTTCTTTTTCTTTCAGTCTTTCCTTAATCATTAGGAAGCTAAAGGTAGAGCGGCTTCGTAGACTATGTGCACATTAAGAAGTAAAAAAAAAAACTGAGTGAGTTATGTGCACAAAACTTACCAGTATTCTGGTGAGAATGAAATATTCAATACATATGTATGTACGAGCTGTGAAATATGAATTGTGTTCACTTCAGTAATTCTGCATATGAGTTAAATGCTCCTGTATTTTCCATTTAAAAATAGCATTGCCCGCCTGACCAGGCAGTGGCGCAGTGGATAGAGCGTCGGACTGGGATGCAGAGGACCCAGGTTCGAGACCCCGAGGTTGCCAGCTTGAGTGCGGGCTCATCTGGTTTGAGCAAAAGCTCACTAGCTTGAACCCAAGGTCGCTGGCTCCAGCAAGGGGCTACTCGGTCTGCTGGAGGCCCGCGGTCAAGGCACATATGAGAAAGCAATCAATGAACAACTAAGGTGTTGCAACGCGCAATGAAAAACTAATGATTGATGCTTCTCATCTCTCTCCGTTCCTGTCTGTCTGTCCTTGTCTATCCCTCTCTCTGACTCGCTCTCTGTCTCTGTAAAAAAATAAAATAAAATAAAATAAAAATAGCATTGCCCAATATAAAGATGGTGAAATTTATGCTAATAATGTAAATTTAAAATGTTTCTTTATTAGAATGACATCAAATAACAAATAAAAATCAATCCATGACAATTAGAGAAATTGTGAAAGAAAAAAAAAGCTTTATATTTTAGTACCTTTAATGGCACCTTTCCTTTGCTTTTGAACAAAGTGCCCATAAATGATGGAGACAGCCCTGTCCCTGAATACCAGGCTGGGCAGCAGCATCGGCTTTTCTACGGCACTGCGCACCACGTGACTGGGAATCAATGGCTGTTCTCTGGGGGCCCATTTCTCCATGTTTAGCCTGTTTCCACTTTCTTAACATATACACACGCATGCACACACAAAGACACCAATGGACATGAGCAGAATTAAGGAGATGGCTGTCAAAAATGTCTAACCTGATTCAGGTTCAGTTTCAGGAAACTTGGATGCTTCAGACTCCTCAGGTAAGAAGCCCCCAGTCCCTCCGGCTACCTCAATGCCCTCGGGCCCTTCAGGAGCATCAATCTCTTCTCCTTCAATATCCTCATCTGCCTCCGGGTCAATTTCTTCCGCTTCTAGAAAAGAGAAATATTAATTAGGTGCTAGGTACTCCCAGAAGTGCTGAAATCCAAACAAAGAATGAAGAGTAGACCCCTGCTCTCCTGGAGCATGGGGTTTAATGAGGGAGGGACATACACTTTTTATATATTTTATCTATTAAAACATAGTGGTAAGGATTCTAGTCATGTACTCAGAGTGCTATGGGAGCACCAGCCTAAGAGTTCATTTAAAAAAGAAAATGTTTATAGCAGCCCCAAACATTATAACAATAAAACATTAGAAACAGCTCAAATGTCCATTCAATAAGGCAGTGGTTCTCAAAGTGTGTGCCAGGGTGCAATGGTGCACCCTAGAAGAGTTCCAGGTGCGCCCTATGGTATTCCAGAGAAATATGTGCCTTTTGGGGAGTTTAGATTTTGGGGAGACAGAGGTGTGGGGAATTGGCTATAAGCTGACAGTCTGCCCCCCCCCCCCCCACCTCACTGGCCTGATTAGTTTGCAAAAGGCTGTTAAGCTGTGGTGCTGGATTGTTTACACTACCCCCCATGTTCCTCAGACAGACTGGAGGCAAGTTTCTTCTATCCTTTGTTTGGTGTAAAGTTAAGATGATTTGTATGGTGAGGGTTTTCTACTCTCAACACAAGAGTAAAAAGAGAGGAATTCTTCAATGTATTGACGAGGAAATGAGAGTTTGCCTTTCAAATATATGCCAAACATTGAAGAAATCACTAGGACACATCAGGCTCATGTTTCTCATAAACACAAGAATGAAAAAACACATTCACACTGGGACCTGCCGAATTTACTAAATCTAAGAATGTATCTATATATATAAAAAGATAACTTTTTTGTTGTTTTTAATTTTTTTAACCCCTGTTTTATACGAATTCTAAAAAGCATAACTCAAAAAATGTAACATAAAAATGTTATTTGATGTCTGAATAAATTTAGTTTTGTTGTATTTATTTTGTGTAATTACCATAAAAGCACACTTGGTTTTTATATATGTTTTCTTTAATATTTGACTTAATTATTATAACACATTTCTCAGAATTTGTATATAGTGCGCCTATAATTATTTGTAGGATTTTAAGTGTGCCCTGACTTCAAAAAGTTTGAGAACTACTGCAATAATGGAAAATTGAGTGTAAAATATATAAGTGATTTTTGCATCCATTACATGTCAATATAGTATTTTGGATATAGCATATTAAATAGAATATAATTCATTTCACTTGTTTCTTTTTATTTTTTACATTACTACTAGAAAATTAAAGACACATATGTGACTTGCAGTATATTTCTATTGGGCAGCACTGGGCTAGACTCTATATTTTCTTATAGCTAGTAATGTACCGTAGAGTATGTTGGTCAATATGTTAAATTGAAATTAAAAAAGCATAACTTCAAATTTTCTGTAGTTTTTGATGACCATTATCAGAAATTTATGTATGGAAATCCTTCAGGAGGAAGATGGGGTGAATGGTGAAGTCAGGAAATCTATCTTTCCAATTCTTTTAATGTATCTATAAAATTGACTAAAAAACAAGGTGATTTCTATGCAAATTTGATGTGAACAAAATAAATGAAGTTGAGTTCTCAATTTTTGTGGAAATTCCTCCTTCCCAGTGAGTACTTTTCAAGAATCACATTCTACTGGTGTGTGATACTCCTAGTATCTGAATTTTAATATAAATCTGGGTGATTATGTCCCCAGGGAAAAGTATCCTGAAGTGTCCTAATATCTTGAGGTCTTACCAAGATTTCAGAGCATGTGGCTTCCAAGTATGTGACTTGGAATGTGGTGAGTCTTTTGTGTTATATGGAAAGTTTTATGGTGATACACAGAGGAAGAAGTAGAATTTGCTGAAGCCCTCTAGGGTTTGGGATGAAGTTAGATGCTCTACACCAGAAACTCAAAATGTCTTTCAACTAGATACCGCTTTTGGTTAAAAAAAAAAAGTTAAAAATTCTAGTACTTTTTTCTCAGACCCCAGTGATAATCTGAGTACCGTATCAGTCAGGAATGGATTGAAAATTGTTTAAGATCCTCTACTATCCGTGATATTAACTAAATATGTGTTGAATAGTTATTTATTGCTTCATAATAAATTACCCAAAAATTTAGTGATTAAAACAACAATAATCACATATTATCTCTGTAGTTTCTAGGGTCAGGAATTTGGGAGTGGCTTATTGGCAGTTCTGGCTTTGGGTGTCTCATGATGTCATCATAAAGATGTCAATTAGGGCCACAGTCATCTGACGGCTTGAATGGGGCCAGAGGATCCACTTCCAAGATGGCTACTTTAAGTCAGAACTGAGGTCCTTGGGGAGCAGATATAAGCCATGCTTGAATTCCTGACCCACAGAATGTGTGCATAATAAAAATGGGGGTTGCTTTAGAGTTTTGGGGTGGCTTTCTGGACAGCAATGGAAAACTGAAACAGACACTCTTCACTTTTTTGAGCAATGGACCCCTTTGGCAGTCTGATAAAATTTATGGACCTCTTTTTAGAATAATGCTTTCAATCTCATAAAATAGGTAAGAAGCCAATTATATTGAAATACAGTCATTAAGACATCAAAAATATTTTTGTGCTACAGAAAACTTGTGCATCTTTACTAATGGATTAAACAACAAGACCCAGCAGCTGGTTTAATAACTATCAGAATTTGGGAACAGTGATAAGCATATATAAGATACAGTATACTGTATAAAACTGTAATGTGGTATTTTATTCCTTTTGATCACAAAATGAAATTATTGCTAATACTATTGCAGTTTGTTGTCCATGTAAATTACTAATTGAAGAAAATAAACTAAATCTTAGTTACAGGTTAGTTAAAACAAAATTGAAATTATTTTTAATTCAAGTTCATAAATCCCTAAATTTTATCCATGGAGCCCAGGTTAAGAACTCCAGCCTTTTAAGGGCCTAATATCCAAAATATACAAAGAACTCATAAAACTCAACAACAAACAAACAAACAATCCAATAAAAAAAATGGGAAGAGGACATGAACAGACACTTCTCCCAGGAAGAAATACAAATGGCCAACAGATATATGAAAAGATGCTCATCTTCTTTAGTTATTAGAGAAATGCAAATCAAAACTGCAATGAGATACCACCTCACACCTGTTAGATTAGCTATTATTAACAAGACAGGTAATAGCAAATGTTGGAGAGGCTGTGGAGAAAAAGGAACCCTCATCCACTGTTGGTGGGAATGTAAAGTAGTACAACCATTATGGAAGAAAGTATGGTGGTTCCTCAAAAAACTGAAAATAGAACTACCTTATGACCCAGCAATCCCTCTACTGGGTATATACCCCCAAAACTCAGAAACAATGATACGTAAAGACACATGCAGCCCCATGTTCATTGCAGCATTGTTCACAGTGGCCAGGACATGGAAACAACCAAAAAGCCCGTCAATAGATGACTGGATAAAGAAGATGTGGCACATATACACTATGGAATACTACTCAGCCATAAGAAATGATGACATCGGATCATTTACAGCAAAATGGTGGGATCTTGATAACATTATACGAAGTGAAATAAGTAAATCAGAAAAAACCAGGAACTGCATTATTCCATACGTAGGTAGGACATAAAAGTGAAACTAAGAGACATTGATAAGAGTGTGGTGGTTACGGGGGGGAGGTGGGAGAGGGAGAGGGAAAGGGGGAGGGGGAGGGGCACAAAGAAAACTAGATAGAAGGTGACAGAGAACAATCTGACTTTGGGTGATGGGTATGCAACATAATTGAACGACAAGATAACCTGGACTTGTTATCTTTGAATATATGTATCCTGGTTTATTGATGTTGCCCCATTAAAAAAATAAAATTATTAAAAAAAGAAAAGAACTCCAGCCTTAAACAAAACTTGTAGACTGAGTTCTTCTCTATGGAAGTTTAAGTGCAAAGACATTGGGTATATTAAGAGCTTCACTGTTTGTCAACTTCTGCAGGATCTTTTCAACAGAAGTAATCCCACAGCCATCTGTCACTATGACCTGGGCAATCATTGTAAGGCATGCTGCATGTGACATCCTGCTGTGCACCCCTCAGAGCATGCACAAGGAAGTGTCTGTGTCAGGGGTCCTTTTCTTATGAATCCATTACTCCAGTGACCATGTAATTTATTATCCAAATTGGAATACTTTCAGAATGAAAGGAGGTGAAATAAATACTTCAAGACCATAACCATAAAAACCTGGACTCTTATGGGTAAATAAAGAAATATGGTCACCCTGTCTATAATTCACTATAATATGACAGTTGCTTGCAACAGTAATACAAAATTAAATGACACATTATTAGTCATATCAATCTGTGCTTGCCTTTTGTTTTCTCATTTATAGCTTCTAATAGCCTTTTATTTTCTTCTTCTATCCTCAATGCCTCTTCTTTGGCTTTTCTGAAATAAAAAAAAAGTCCAAAATTTAATTATCCTTGAGAAGTCAGACATCTCACAAAATTATAGAATTTAGGGCTTAGAGTGATAAACATATGACAGTTTATAATACTCTATATATTTTACTTCACAATGTAAATGTTTAATATACTCATACTGAGGTCAGTTCATTTTCAGGTTTTTTATTTTATTTTTTTGAAGAAAAGTTGGAATGTTGCACTTTAAAAAGCTGAGGTTATTTATTAGGAAACCTGTCAAAATTAATAAATTATTGTTTACCTACAAGCTGAAAAGGCAAATGGGAAAAACTGTACCATTTATTTCTTCTGATTAAATGAGAAATGTTCATAATATAACCTTAAGTGAAAAAAGTATAGCAAAGAACTATATATAATACAATTTTAATTTTGTATTTAAAATGTATATAAACAATGATTAAAAAACTAGAAGAAAAGTAAAATTAATAGTAGTTATCTGGATGACGGCATGATGAGTGTTTTTAATGTTACTTTTTTGCATTTAAAAATTATTCTATGTTGAATAAATAGAAAATTTATAAATTTATTTTTGTAGTCAGAACAATTACTTTCTGATATATTTTCTTTTTAACACAGTCATGATGAAAATTAAAGAGGCTTGGAATATGGAAACTTCAATATCTGGAGGGACTGTTTTTTATTAAGGTTGAGAACTAAATCTGCCTTAATGGTGAAGACAGGTGTAAGAAAAGTTACTGTAGTAGTTTGGGCCCTAGCTGGTTGGCTCAGCGGGAGAGTATTGGCCTGGTGTGTGGATGTCCTGGGTTCGATTTTCGGTCAGGCCACACAGGAGAGGCGACCATCTGCTTCTTCTTCCCTCTCCTCCCCACTTCCCTCCTGCAGCCATGGCTCAATGGATTTGAGCACATCGGCCCTGGTGCTGAGGATGGCTCTCCTGAGCCTCTGCCTCAGGCACTAAAAATAGGTCAGTTGCCAGTGACCCCAGATGGGCAGAGCATCAGCCCCAGAAGGGGGTCGCCGGGTGGATCCCGGTTGGGGTGCATGTGGGAGACTGTCTCTGTATCTCCCTTACTCTCACTTAAAATAAAAATAATAACAAAAGAAAAGTTAGTAAAATGGTGAAAAAAAGGCAATATTTATTAAAAATTAATATGTTTATACTTTTGACTTAAAAAATGTATCTAGGAACGTAACTCTCAGGAATTGACAGCTTACTGCACAAGGGAACATGTATAAGAATCTTGCATTCTTTTTAAAATAACTGCATCTTTTAAAAATAATATTAAAAAACTGTACCATGTATTCAGGAGGGGACTAGTTTAGTAAAGTAGAGCCCATTCATATCAGCAGCACACTCTGGGACAGTCTCCCTAAGACTATTCTATAAACCTGTCATTCTCTTACATTCAGTATTCTTTGTGTCTTTTCCCCCTTTCTTTGCAAATCTAGTTACATATAGTCTCTTCAAAAGTCATTACCACCCCTCTTCTCCTAGCCGGTAGGTTTCTTGTTTATAGGGGTTTTTTTCTTACTGTATTCTAAATCCTGCTATCCAGCCTGAAGTCTTGGTGTAATTCAAGTTTTCTTCATTCATATCCAGATTTCTGAGATGACTGGGTCTTGTTTTTACACTCCTTTCCTATTTTGACTGTGTGTGAATTGGCAGTTCAAACGGGGCTCTTTTGTGAGACTCCCCTTATCCAAACAAAACCTAGATATAGTATGTTGCTGCTAAGAATCTGAGACCTGACAAGAATAAGGAAGAATTTTGCTGCCAGTTATTAGAAACTTCGATAAACCACTTGGAGAGATGAGTCAAAGACTAATGGTGATGAAAGAAATTATCCTCACTTGACTGGCACATTTGGAAACTGATGCTGGAAAGGCTGTAGAATTCCATGTGTCTTTAGATACATATTTGGCCCAAGATGGAATTCTTAATCCTGTTAAGTTATATCTTTTCTAACCAACTTGCAAGGCCTTTACATGAGGCTTTGACTTTTAATTTTTTCTTTTTATTAAGTGAGAGGTGGGGAGGCAGACAGACAGGCTCCCATAAGCACACTGGCTGGGATCCACCCAACAAGTCCCCTACAAGTGGTTCTCTGCCCATCTGGGGCTGCTGCTCTGTTGCTTGGCAACTGAGCTGTTTTAGGGCCTGAGGCAAGGCTGTGGAGCTATCCCCAGTGCCCAGGGCCAATTTTGCTCAAAGCATTCAAGCCATGGCTGCCAGAGGGGAAGAGAGAGAGAGCAAGAAGGGGGAAGGGTGGAGAAGCAGATGGCTGTTTCTCCTGTGTGCCCTGAGAATAGAACCCAGAACTTCCACATGCTGTGGCTGATGCTCTACCACTGAGCCAACTGGCCAGGGCTATTTTTTGGTTCCATTTCAGATTTTATTTTCTGCAGTAAATTGAAAAGAAGCTAACATTTTGAAATACTTATGTTGAATTTTAAAAGGCAACATATAGAAACATAGGAAAAGTCCACTCCAATCTGGGCAAGTCTTAGACATTAAGAAGTTTATAAAGATATAAAAATTTAGAATCAAAAGAAGTAAAAATTGATTATAGAGATAGTTCAGAACATTCGATATGGGAGAAGGAAGGTGAAGGTAGATAGATGGGAGAATGTGGAGATCTCTTTTTCCTTTCTAAAAAAATTATAAATGTATGTATTTTTTACCTGTTTTTTACTTTATTTTATTATTTTATTTTATTTTATTTTATTTTATTTTATTTTATTTTATTTTAAGGAGAGAGAGACAGAATAGGGATAGACAAACAGGAAGGGAGAGAGATGAGAAGCATCAACTTGTAGTTGCAGCTTAGTTGTTCATTGATTGCCTCTCATACATGCCTTGATAGGGGGAGGACTCCAGCTGAGCCAGTGACCCCTTGCTCAAGCCAGAAAACTTGGGCTCAAGCCAGTGACCTTTTGGGCTCAAGCCAGTGACCATGGGTCATGTTTATGATCCCATGCTCAAGCCAGCAACCCTGTGCTCAAGTTGGTAAACCTGAGCTCAAATCAGCAATCTCATGGTTTCCAACCTGGGTCCTCAGTGTCTCAGGTCAATGCTCTAGCCGCTGTGCCACCACCTGGCCAGGCTTTTTAAAATCTATTTAAAGTGTAGCAGTCTTAAGTTTGGAAATCACATGAATTTTGTTTTACTCTTATGTTCATATCTTAAACTGTTCTAAAATATTTGACTATTTCTCATACACTGGGAAGAAATTACTTTAGCCCCATTCAGAAGAACTTGATAGTTTAGTAAATCGTTTAGTCTTGCCCAAGTCATGAAGAGATAGATAGATATGTGTTCACATTCTTAAAACTTCTTCATTGCACCCTGATTGGAGAATAAACTTTTTTTCTGGTTATGCAATCATTTAAAAAAAATTTTTCTCCTTTTTATTGAATTTATTGGAGCAACACTGGTTAACAAAATTATACAGGTTTCAGGCACACAATTCTGTAACACATTATCTG
Organism: Saccopteryx leptura; assembly: GCF_036850995.1. Lineage (NCBI taxonomy): Eukaryota > Metazoa > Chordata > Mammalia > Chiroptera > Emballonuridae > Saccopteryx > Saccopteryx leptura. Next base: position 53,195,131 of record NC_089505.1, on the reverse strand, counting down.
TGTGCTGTATTGTGTGTTCACCAGCCCAAGTCAATCAAGTCTCCGTCAATCACCATTTATCCTCACATACCCTTCCCTGCTTCCGCTTTGCTCAACCTCCCCCCAGCAGTCACCACACTGTGGTCCGTGTCCATGAGTTTAGAACAAACTTTTCACGTTAAACCTGTGAATATAGTAAGTAACGAGTCTTTGCCTTATAAGAACTTGGTCAGGCTTTGGATTTTAGTCATATCACACAGGTATATTTTCAGTTACTTTTGATCGTGTTATTTCTACAATGTGTGGGTTTTAGCAAAATTATTTAAGTCACAGATAAACATGGCAAAAGAAAGAAAATCTTATCTATGTTCATTTTTTTGCAGTGTCTCTTGAGAGTAGATGTTTAATTTAGAGTAAATTTGAATTAGGACTGTGAAATTGCCCACAATTCAGTATTTTAGAGACTCTGGAAGTATTTGTAAAAGTTATTGTTTTTCTTAGCATTAATTAGAATTGGGTCAGTTAGACCACTATTTTGATATTAAAGAGATTTCAGAGATGACGTCAGAGTAATGGCGTGGTAGGAAGCAATACCGATAAATCTCCCCCAAAACTCAACAAGATCTTCAACCAGGAACAGAAAAACCTATCCTTGGAGCCTCCAGATGTTTCGCAATACACCCGAAGGTATGGTCGAGCGAAAAATTGGCTAAATATATAACCAAACCCCGAAGGAAATAGGGAGTAAGAAATGTTCTGCCTTCCTCACTAACCTAAACAGGGCTGCTTTCACTGGGAACTGAGAATATAGAAACTAAGGTGGGCAAAGGGGGTGAATAGATCCAGGCTGCGGCACAAACGGCCGAACCAGGCTGTGGCACGGAGATCCAAGCTGAGGAAAAACTGTGCCTGTGGCAACCCAGTCAATAGAAGCTAACACTCGTGCCAAACCCAGACAAAGAAAGACAAGCGGGGCAGCCATTTTCCCGATCTCCTGGTCGGCACGCACAAATAGTGGGCGAGAGATTCCTCCGAGTGCCTCAGCAGTGGGTGCTCGTGTTACCCCACAGAGAGGCAGAGTCAGGGGCCTTTGTGTGTGGAATCTCCGGGCCACCCCAGCGCCCTGAAAAAGCCGCGCACGGGGAGGGAGCGAGAGCCGATTCCAATGCTGGAACTTTTCCGTGCGGGTGGGGGTTTCACTCAGAGGGTGAGGTGGCCAGCCTGATATCCTGGTCTGCGCGCGCAGATAGTGAGTGAGAGATTCCTTCGAGTGGCTCAGCAGTGGGTGCTCGTGTTATCCCACAGAGGGGCAGAGTCAGGGGCCTTTGTGTGGGCCAAAAGCGGATTCTCGGGCTGCCCCAGCACCTTGAAAAAGTCGCGCACGGGGATGGAGCGAGAGCCAATTCAAACGCTGGAACTTTTCCATGAGGGTGGGGGCTTCACTCAGAGGGTGAGACTGCGACTGCCGGCCTGATATCCTGGTCTGCGCGTGCAGATAGTGAGCGAGAGTTTCCTCCAAGCGCCCCGGGAATGGGCGCCCGCCCGTGTTACCGGACAGAGTGGCAGAGCCAGAGGTCTTTGAGTGGGCTGAAACCCCGCCTGATTATGCTAGCAGCTCTGACTGACTGAGCCTTACCCAAAGCCCTGTGCTGAGTGGGAATAGAGTGGGGAGTTGCCAGCTCTTTGAGCCTCTTACTATCCAGGCAGAGGCAGCAGCAACCCCATAGCTGGATTATCAGGCTACTAATTGAGGAAGGAAAGACCAGGAGAAAGGCTCCAGGAACACAGACTCTCTCACTGTCGGAACCTATAAATGCTAATGAGCCTCGACTGCCAACAAGACTGAAACACAATACATGACATCGCCATAGAGACTTATTAACTGCAAACCTCTACCAAAGGGGCAGAACCTGGGGTACAGAGTCACCGACCAGGAAGAGGGAGAGAAAAGAAAAAGCAAGAAGATAACCTCTCAAAATCAAGAATAATCCGCAGACTTTATAACCTATCCCATTTTATTATATTTGTTCGTTTGTTTCTCTTATCTTCATTCTTGATATATTTTTTTCCTCCTCCAATTTGGTCGTTTAACTCTCTGCCGGTCTTACTCTCTCCTCTCCTTGAACTACACTACCCATAAGTGTTACATCTCCCATTATCTTTTCTTTCCTCTTCCTTTCTCTCTATGAGGGTTGCGCTCCAAAATCCTTAACTCTCTCTCTCTCTTTTCTTTTTTCTTCTTTTAGTGGTTCCCTCTTTATTTCTCTCTCTCTCTTTCTTTTCTCCCTCTATATTAGTTTCTTCCTTTCTTCTTTATGTCTCCTCTCATTCAAAAATCAATAACGAACAAATTATCTTATCTGGGACTCAAACTTATGTTTGTGGCATTTTGGGGGGTTTTTACTTCACCTTTTTAACTCACTAGCAGTGCTCCCATCCCTGGCTTTCCATTTTATCTAGTTCTTGTTCCACTAAATACAATAGTAATTTTTTAATTTGTCCTGCATTTTCCTGTTTCCCTCTTATTCCTCTCATCATAACCCTTAGTCAACCAACCTAAAAGCAAATCATTTTATTCTTGACCCAAATTTTTTCCTAATTTTCTTTTTGTGGGTCCATACTCCCCCTTTTTGCCCCTTCATTACTTCTCCCCAATTAAGGTGCTCCATTACAGGCATTGTTTGTTCTATTTAGTACAATATAATTCACAGTTCACCACAAGATTTTCTCAAGAAAGTCCAGGCCCAGACGGCTATACCAGCGAATTTTATCAAACATTCAAAGAAGACTTGGTTCCTATTCTATTGAAAGTCTTCCAAAAAATTGAAGAAAAAGCAATACTTCCAAACACATTTTATGAGGCCAACATAACCCGCATACCGAAACTAGGCAAGGATGACACAAAAAAAGAAAACTACAGACCAATATCTCTAATGAATACAGATGCTAAAATACTAAACAAAATACTAGCAAATCGAATACAACAACATATTAAAAAAATAATACATCATGATCAAGTGGGATTCATCTCAGAATCTCAAGGATGGTTCAACATATGTAAAACGGTTAACGTAATACACCATATCAACAAAACAAAGAACAAAAACCACATGATCTTATCAATAGACGCAGAAAAGGCTTTCGATAAAATACAACACAATTTTATGTTTAAGACTCTCAACAAAATGGGTATAGAAGGAAAATATCTCAACATGATAAAGGCCATATATGATAAACCATCAGCTAACATCATATTAAATGGTACTAAACTGAAGGCTTTCCCCCTTAAATCAGGAACAAGACAGGGTTGTCCACTCTCTCCACTCTTATTTAATGTGGTACTAGAGGTTCTACCCAGAGCAATCAGACAAGACAAAGAAATAAAAGGCATCCATATTGGAAAAGAAGAAGTAAAGGTATCAATCACTTTTTGCAGATGATATGATCCTATACATCGAAAACCCCAAAGAATCCACAAAAAGACTACTAGAAACAATAAGCCAATACAGTAAGGTCGCAGGATACAAAATTAACATACAGAAGTCAATAGCCTTTCTATATGCCAACAATATAACATTTGAGAACGAACTCAAAAGAATAATCCCCTTCACAATTGCAACAACAAAAAAAATAATAAAATACCTAGGAATAAACATAACAAAGAATGTCAAGGACTTATATAATGAAAACTATAAACCATTGTTAAGGGAAATAGAAAAAGATATAATGAGATGGAAGAATATTCCTTGTTTTTGGTTAGGAAGAATAAATATAATCAAGATGGCCATATTACCCAAAGCAATATACAAATTTAATGCAATTCCCATCAAAATTCCAATGACATTTTTTAAAGAAATGGAGCAAATAATGATCAGATTTATATGGAACTATAAAAACCCCCGAATAGCCAAAGCAATCCTAAAGAAAAAGAATGAAGCTGGGGGCATTACAATACCTGACTTCAAACTATATTATAGGGCCACGACAATCAAAACAGCATGGTATTGGCAGAAAAATAGACACTCAGACCAATGGAACAGAATAGAAAGTCCAGAAATAAAACCACATATATATATTCAAATAATTTTTGATAAAGGGGCCAACAACACGCAATGGAGAAAAGAAAGCCTCTTCAATAAATGGTGCTGGGAAAACTGGAAAGCCACATGCAAAAGAATGAAACTGGACTACAGTTTGTCCCCCTGTACTAAAATTAACTCAAAATGGATCAAAGATCTAAACATAAGACCTGAAACAATAAAGTACATAGAAGAAGACATAGGTACTAAACTCATGGACCTGGGTTTTAAAGAGCATTTTATGAATTTGACTCCAAAGGCAAGAGAAGTGAAGGCAAAAATTAATGAATGGGACTACATCAGACTAAGAAGTTTTTGCTCAGCAAGAGAAACTGATAACAAAATAAACAGACAGCCAACTAAATGGGAAATGATATTTTCAAACAACAGCTCAGAAAGGGCCTAATATCCAAAATATACAAAGAACTCATAAAACTCAACAACAAACAAACAAACAATCCAATAAAAAAATGGGAAGAGGACATGAACAGACACTTTTCCCAGGAAGAAATACAAATGGCCAACAAATATATGAAAAGATGCTCATCTTCTTTAGTTATTAGAGAAATGCAAATCAAAACTGCAATGAGATACCACCTCACACCTGTTAGATTAGCTATTATTAACAAGACAGGTAATAGCAAATGTTGGAGAGGCTGTGGAGAAAAAGGAACCCTCATCCACTGTTGGTGGGAATGTAAAGTAGTACAACCATTATGGAAGAAAGTATGGTGGTTCCTCAAACAACTGAAAATAGAACTACCTTATGACCGAGCAATCCCTCTATTGGGTATATACCCAAAAACTCAGAAACATTCATACGTAAAGACATATGCAGCCCCATGTTCATTGCAGCATTGTTCACAGTGGCCAAGACATGGAAACAACCAAAAAGCCCATCAATAGATGACTGGATAAAGAATATGTGGTACATATATGCTATGGAATACTACTCAGCCATAAGAAATGATGACATTGGATCATTTACAGCAAAATGGTGGGATCTTGATAACATTATACAAAGTGAAATAAGTAAATCAGAAAAAACCAGGAACTGCATTATTCCATACGTAGGTGGGACATAAAAGTGAGACTAAGAGACATTGATAAGAGTGTGGTTGTTACAGGGGGAGATGGAAGAGGGAGAGAGAAAGTGGGAGGGGCAGGGGCACAAAGAAAACTATATTGAAGGTAACAGAGGGCAATCTGACTTTGAGTGATGGGTATGCAACATAATTGAACGACAAGATAACCTGGACATGTTATCTTTGAATATATGTATCCTGATTTATTGATGTCGCCCCATTAAAAAATAAAATTATAAAAAAAAACAAAGAAGAATGGAAAATTATACATTAAAAAATAAATATGTTGTCACTGTGAAAAAAAAGAGATTTCATAAATATAAATTGAAAGTAGATATTAAACAGTTTTATAAAAGATTCATTAACCTGCTTTATTATATCAGGCAGATTTTACCTTGCTGCTTCTTCCTCTGTTTTTTTCTCTTGTAGTTCATCTAATAATCTTTCTAAAATCTTAGAGTCAATTTCAGATTTATTCTCTAAATACAGTCTATTAAGTAAACATTTTCCTGAAATGTAAAGAGAATATTAATTTTACGTTCTATATAGTGACATACACTTTGAAAATTAACAATAAAAATTAATTCTGCCTATATTGAAATATATTTTCTTTTAAGCATTTATTTAAATAGAGTCCAGATTCTTTAAAATATTGAGAGATCATCTGAAATCCTCTTCAAAAGGTATATATTGGCATGTCATAATTAACTAAAGCATGAAAAAATGTACTATATTATGCATCCTCCCAGAAACTCTTTTGAAGTATATTTCCCTAAAAGTCAAAATGACAGAATATTCTTGGACCCCTTGTCAAAGAGTAGTTGACCATACATATGTGGGGTTTGTTTCTGGGCTCTCTATTCTGTTCCATTGGCTTATGCATCTGTTTTTATACCAGTACCATACTATTCTGATTATTATAGCTTTGCACAAAGTGACAAAATAATTAAAATTTAGTTTTGCTGTCTTTATGTACTTAATATTTCCCAGTAGAGGTGAAGAGGACTAATATACAGTGTCTGCCTTCAGCCTTATATATAATTCATTAGAATTTACAGTGCTGACTGAGAAGGGGGTGTTGAAGTCTCAGCCCCAAAGTGTAATTATAAAGGCCTGGTGAACAGCCAGCACTCCAGCACACTATCCTGGCCACCTGCTTGTTGACTGGATGCCTCATTTTGTGTACCTCTAGGTCATAAAGGGATTGCTGGGGTGGTATTTGTACCTACTGAGGGTGGAGACTTTTCCATTTTATAGTTTAACTAAAAATATTATCAGCAATAAAAATTTGTATGATAAATATTTACCAACCATTGTTTTCTGTATCTGATAAACAGATTACTAAATCCGGTATGATTCCTTTTTCAATTAAGGGTGCCCATAGTTCTTTTATAACAGGGCAGTTGTCCAGTATCCATCCTCCATATTTTGGGGCACCCGGAAACCTGTTCTTGTTTTTTTCAACTACCTGTAGAAAATGACACACTGATATTATCATCATAGCTAGACAAGTCAAGGATGCCACCTTCACATATCACCTTTTGTGAACCTTAACCAACTATCTCTGGAGTTCTTCTGACTTTCAGAAAAAATAAAATGAAAGATCTATTTAATTGCAAAATAGAAACTTAAAGCAAGAAAGCTGTAAGTTTTAAAAATTAAGAATGAGAAGCAAAAGCCTTTATTGAATAAATTTAACACTTTTTTTTGCTATATGTTTTTCAATATTACAGAATTCAAAATCCTAATTTAGATGGTCTGAGGTGAGGCCTTTCAAGTTATGATGATCTATGGACCACTCTTTGAGTAGTGAGGTCCTAGTCCAGCTTATCCTTTGTAGTGACACTCTTCACTTCCCTTTTGTTTTTCATCCCTCAGTGAGAGAGCTGAGAGGTACTGATGTGGTTACAAATAGCTGTAGAGGGAACTGGGTCAAAACAAATCTTGCAGGTGCTTAAGGAGTTCGGCTAAACTTTCTCCCATCCACTGCTGAGCAGCAATAGCTTCAATACAAGTACAGAAATTAGTAATGTAGATCCGTAAACACACCAATTCTGAGGGTTTTAAACAAATTTGGGTGACATCAGGTAGTCATAGAATGTCAGAAGTAAGTCAAATGGCAAGAGATGTCAACTGTAACCCTCTGGCATAAGCAGAATTTAAGATTATCTGCTTTATCAATTTCCATCTGAATGAAGAGTCTATAGAAAAAAATTTTAAACACGTTGAAATGTGTAACATAAGAGAATTAAAGAGTGATAAAAGCTAAAGAGGAGAAATATAAGTGAAAGAAGTAAGAAAGCCATATACTATATGATTTCACTTATAAGTGAAATTAAAAAAACTAAACGCATAGAAACAGAACAGATTGGTGCTTGCCAGAGGTGGGCATGGCGACAAGGGAAAATAGTTGAAGTGGATCAAAAGGTACGAACTTCCAATTACAAGATAAATAAGTCCTGGGGATGTAATGTACAACATGGTGACTACAGTTAACAGTGAAAGTTGCTTACAGAGTAGATCTTAACTTATTACTGTACACAAAAAAAGTAACTGTGTGAGGTGATGGATGTTAACTAAATTTATTGTGATAATCATTTTGCATATATGCATATATCAAATCATTATGTTGTACACCTTAAATTGATACAGTACAGTATGTTACTTATATCTCAATAAAACCAGAAATAATATAAATGGCTAATAACAATTTTATTACCCAAGTTTAAAAGATATGACAATTAAAGGAATATCAACATATAATTTAACTTTTTCTCCATCTCAATCTTTTTGAAAAATATTTAATGACTTCATAGTATTTTATCAAATGATTAAATCTTAATTTATTTAATCATCCTCTTACTGTTAAAAATTTATATAACATAATTTTATTATAATATTGTGCTCATGTGATGAACATCTATATATATAAGTCTTTGTCCAAATACATATTTCTTTAGGTTAGATTTCTAGAAGAAGTGTTTTTAAGTAAAAAAGAACAAGGAATAAACATTTTAAATGCTTTGCATACACATTACCACTTTGCTTTCAAAATGTCTGTATCAATTTTCATTTCTACTATGTGATCATCTCATTACAGCCTCACTAATATAAATTGTTATTTTTATTTTAAAATTATTGATTGATTTTTAGAGAGAGAGGAAGGAAAGAGAGAGATAGATAGAGAGAGAGATAGTGAGACAGAGAAGCATTCATTTGTTATTCCACTTAGTTGTGCCCTGATTGAACCCACAAACTTGGTGTTTTGTTTTGTTTTTAATTTATTCATTTTTAGAGAGGAGAGTGAAAGGTAGGGGGAGGAGCAGGAAGCATCAACTCCTATATGTGCCTTGACCAGGCAAGCCCAGGGTTTTGAACCAGTGACCTCAGTGTTCCAGGTCAACGCTTTATCCGCTGCGCCACCATAGGTCAGGCAAACTTGGTGTTTTGGAATAGCACTCTAACCAACTTAGCTAACCAGTCAAGGCCTAAATTGTTGTAAGTTTTAAAAATATCTTTACAAACTTTACAGAGAAATTATATATATTGTTTTAATTTTTTAAATTTTTTTATTTATTTTTATTTTTTATTTTTTTTTCATTTTTCTGAAGCTGGAAACAGGGAGAGACAGTCAGACAGACTCCCGCATGCGCCCGACCGGGATCCACCCGGCACGCCCACCATGGGGCGACGCTCTGCCCACCAGTGGGCGATGCTCTGCCCATCCTGGGCGTCGCCATGTTGCGACCAGAGCCACTCTAGCGCCTGAGGCAGAGGCCACAGAGCCATCCCCAGCGCCCGGGCCATCTTTGCTCCAATGGAGCCTTGGCTGCGGGAGGGGAAGAGAGAGACAGAGAGGAAAGCGCGGCAGAGGGGTGGAAAAGCAAATGGGCGCTTCTCCTGTGTGCCCTGGCCGGGAATCGAACCCGGGTCCTCCGCATGCTAGGCCGACGCTCTAACGCTGAGCCAACCGGCCAGGGCTATTGTTTTAATTTTTATTGAAACTTGAGCATTAAAAAAATTTCAATTAACCATCCATATTTTTTCTTTGATAAAATAATCTGTTTACATTTTTGCCTGCTTTTATATTAAGGAAGAATATATCATTTTATTATAAATACTTTCCCCAATTTTATCTTTGCCTTAAAACTTTGATTTTCATAATTTTTTATACAGAGAGAATCACTATAGACCCTCATCACTGAGATTTTGCTTCAAGAGTTCTTCCACTGCATTTGTGCCCAGAGTGCTTGACCATTCCAAGATCATTTCAACATTACTACATTTTCTTCCAGTTAAAAAATGCTTTTACATTTAACTACTTATAGGAAATTTATCTGAAAATTTAAATTGGTTTTTCCCAATAGTGCATTTTATCAACACTGAAATCATTCTTCCTTTCATTTTGGATTGTGATGTAAACTTCAGCACATAGTAAATTTTTTTTATCTCTACTGAGGTTTGTTTTTGTACCTTCTCTATGGTTCTGTTTATTCTTGTATAATATCAAGCTTATATATTATTGTAGTATTTCAACACATTTTACTGGCTGGTAGAGCAAGTCTCTATTACACTTTGCCAAACTTCGCACCTAGTCTCAATTACTGGTTCTTCCAAATCAACTTAGAGTTACTTTGTCAGTTTAAGAAATATATTGAGGACGTCACTGAAATGGTGGCGTGAGGGGGGCTCCCAATCTCTCCCCTTGAAATTTCAACAAATTCAACATCTAAACACAGGGGGAAAATCTCAGGAGCACCTGAAATATACACACACAGATAAAGGTATGATTGGGTGAAAAGGTGGCTGAATATATAATCCACTCTGAAGGAAATAAGACAGAGGACTGGGCATTTTGCTTTTCTCACTGATCTGAGGAAGGGGCGCTTTTGTTTGGAGCCGAGCGAGGTGGATAGTCTGGGTTATAGGGGAAGGAGTTGAGTTAGGGTAGGAGCTCAAACAAAAGAAAGAACACGCCGGCTCTGCCTGAGATTGTGGATGCTGGGTCTGCACATGGGGCAGTGGGCTCCACCTAAAATTACCAGCGCAAGGTACCCGCGTGGGCCAGTGTCAGCATCATTGTGCATTCCGGGCTCCACGACCACCAGTGCTGTGTGAGCGGCTCCACCTAGATCACTGGCGCTGGGCGCATGCATGGGCTGGAATGCTTAGCCTGAGATTATCAGCGCTAGGCACCTGTGTGGGCTGCTGCCAGCGCCTTTGGGCATTCCCAGCTCCACGATCACCAGCACTGGGCGTGTGCACAGGCCAAAGTCCTTAGCCTGAGACTGCTCATGCTGGGCGCCTCTGTGGGCCGATGCAAGCGTCTCTGTGCATTCCCAGCTATGACTGAGATCACAGGCGCGCTGGGTGCCTGAGCCAGCGGGTGCAAGTCTCTGTGTGCATTGCTGGAGTGTGGGAGCTGGACACACACGTGGCCTACTGCGGGCTACCACGCAGCTCACGAATGAGAAGCCCATGGAGATTAGACCCCTGACACACTAAAGTATGCTAGATCTGCCAGCCGGCCCATAGAATTTTGCCTGTGTGTAGCAGAGAGGTGCTTGATCTGCAAGCTGCACCCTGCCCTGCCTGCTCTCCCTGGTGGCTCTCATTGCCACTGCCCTGCTCAGAACTGTGCTTTGAGCAGAACTGGAAGAAGGACCTGGCTGCACATGGATCCCCTGGCTATGCAGACAGTGGCTGAGGTGGACCCCACAGCTAAGTCTCGATGTTGCTAGCTGCTGTGGGATGGACGTGGGGAGATGCAGCTGGAAAACCGAGACTGCCATTGCTAGAGCCATCAAGTTGCAAAGTCCTAACAAGCCCCACCTAACAATGGAACTGAGGCCCAGCCTATGTCATTACCACAGCAAAACACCAGCAGACCTCTGCCCAAGAGCCCCCACAGAGGCAAAAATTGTAGTATAGTGCCACCTGCCAAAAAAAAGAAGTTACCCCTCAAAACCAGAAAAAAATTACATTTTTAAATGCTTTTTGTCATTTTTTCTTCTTTCCTTTTCCTTTTCCTCTTTTTCCTTTTGAACTTCATTATCCATAGTTGTTACATTTTTCATTCTTGTTTTTTGTGAGGGTTTCATTTCAGAAACTTTTATTTCTTATTTTGTTGTTCTTTTTTTCTCTTTCTTCTTTCTTTCCATTTCTTCTCCTTTCTCTTTTTTCTTTTCCTCTTATTCTATCATCATTTATTATCAAATTATTATATTTTGGATTCATATTTTTCTTTGTGGGATTTTGCTTGTTTCTTTACTGCATTTTTTCTCTTTTTTCATTTTTCCTCAGTTCCAACTTTTTGTTCTCTGTAGTTTTCATTCCACTTATCATCATAGAATTTTCATTTTTTCCAATTTTTATTTTTTAATTATCTTTTATTAGTGTTAGCAACATTACCACTTCCAAATGCCATTAAGGAAAAAGAAATCAAATATCATGGATACAAAAGACAGAGACATAGTTCAGACAGATGATGGAAAGCTCTAGAAAAAAAAAATTCAATTACTTGAAAACCTTGGAGTTAAATGACAGAGAATTCAGAATTGAAGTCCTAAAAATAATCAATGAAATACAAGAGAGTTCTGAGAGGCAATTTAGTGAGCTCAAAAACAATTTAATGAACAAAAAGAATACTTCACCAAGGAAATTGAAACTATAAAAAGGAACCAAACAAAGATGAAAAACTCAATACATGAACTGAAAAACAAGGTAACAAGCTTAGCTAATAGAACAGGCCAGATAGAGGAGAAAATTAGTGACATAGAAAACAGGCAACTAGAGATACTATGGAGAGAAGAGGAGAGAGACTCAAAAATATAAAAAAATGAGAAAGCCCTACAAAAATTGTCTGACTCTATCAGAAAGAGCAATATAAGAATAATGGGTATATCAGAAGAAGAAGAGAGAGAAAAAGGAATAGAGAACATATTCAAACAAATAATTGATGAGAACTTCCCAAGCCTGTGGAAAGAATTAGAGCCTTGAATTCAAGAAGCAAACAGAACACTGAGTTACCTTAACCTAAACAGACCTATTCCAAGGCACATCATAATGAAATTATCACAAATCAATGACAAAGAAAAAATCCTCAAGGCAGCCAGGGAAAAGAAGAATACAACATATAAAGGAAGGCCCATTAGGCTATCATCAGATTTCTCAGCAGAAACCCTACAAGCCAGAAGAGAGTGGGCCCCAATATTTAAAGTACTGAAAGAGAGGAATTTCCAGCCAAGAATACTATATCCATCAAAGCTATTATTCAAATATGAAGGGGAAATAAAAACATTCACAGATATAGAGAAGATGAGGAAATTTATCACCAGAAAACCCCCACTTCAGGAAATACTAAAGGGGGTTATCTGACCAGAAACAAAGAACAGAACAAAACAAAATCACAAGTAAAAGCTCCAACAAGATCACAATAAAAACAAGAATAATCTTTAACAACAAAAACAAAAAAGGGGAGAGGACAAAGATCAGCAGTAGCAAAGGAGGATGGAGTGCAGAAGCACTCATGAGATAATGGACTACAATCAATATGATATATATTATTTTAATTACCTAATGGTAACCACCCTGAAAATACCACTATTGAAATACATGGCTTAAAAGAAGAAGAAACAGAGGAAAAAGTATGGAATATAACCAAACAAAAACAAATGACAGAAAAACAAAAGAGAAGAACCAAATAACAAACAGCTATCAGAAAGCAATTTATAAAATGGCAATAGAAAACCCTCAAGTGTCAATAATTACATTAAATGTAAATGGATTGAACTCACCAATAAAAAGACACAGAGTAGCAGAGTGGATCAAAAAAGAAAATTCAACTGTATGCTGCCTTCAAGAAACACATCTAAGCAACAAGGATAAAAATAGATTCAAAGTGAAAGGTTGGAAAATGATTCTCCAAGCATATAATATCCAAAGAAAGGCAGGTGTAGCCATACTCATATCTAACAATGCTGACTACAAGACAACAAAGGTAATCAGAGACAAAGATGGTCATTTCATAATGATAAAGGGCACATTGAATCAAGAAGACATAACACTTCTTAATATATATGCACCAAACCAAGGAGCACCAAAGTATATAAGACACCTACTAACTGATCTAAAAATAAAAAGCAACAAAAATACAATCATACTTGGAGACCACAATACACCACTGAGGGCTCATTCATCCAAACAGAAAATTAATAAAGAAATATTGGCCTTAAACGAAACACTAGAACAATTGGATATGATAGACATCTACAGGACATTTCATCTCAAAATGTCAGAGTACACATTTTTCTTGAGTATATATGGAACATTCTCAAGAATTGACCATATGTTGGACCACAAAACTAACATGAACAAATTCAGAAAGATTGAAATTATACCAAACATATTGTCTGACCATAAATCTTTAAAACTAGAATTCAACTTCAAAAAAGAAGTAAACAAACCCACAAAAATGTGGAAATTAAACAACATACTTCTAAAAAATGACTGGGTCAAAGAAGAAATAAAAGCAAAGATCAAAAGATATATACAGACAAATGAAAATGACAACACAATATATCAGAATCTCTGGGATACAGCAAAAGCAGTAATAAGAGAGAAGTTCATATCATTACAGGCCTATATGAACAAACAAGAGAGAGCTTAAATAAACAGCTTAACATCATATCTTAAGGAACTAGAAAAAAAAGGACAAAGACAACCCAAAACCAGCAGAAGAAAGGAAATAATAAAAATCAGAGCAGAAATAAATGAAATAGAGAATAGAAAAACTATAGAAAAAAATCAATAAAATGAGTTGGTTCTTTGAAAAGATCAAAAAAATTGACAAACCCCTGGCAAGACTCACTAAGGAAAAAAGAGAAAGGACTCATGTAAACAAAAACTAAAATGAAAGAGGAGAAATTACCACAGATATCATAGATAACAAAGGATTATTGTAGAATACTATGCAAAACTATATGCCACCAAATTTAACAATCTAGAAGAAATGGATTAATTCCTGGAACAGTGCAATCTTCCTAGACTGAATCACGAAGAAGTAGAAAGCCTAAACAGACCCATAAGCAGGGAGGAAATAGAAACAACTCTCAAAAACCTCCTCCAAAATACAAGTCTGGGGCCAGACAGCTATACTAGTAAATTCTATCAAACATTCAAAGACGACTTGGTTCCTATCCTACTTAAAGTCTTCCAAAAAATTGAAGAAGAAACCATACTTTCAAACACATTTTATGAGGCCAACATAACTCTCATACCAAAACCTGGCAAGGACAACACACAAAAAAACTATAGTCCATTATCTCTAATGAATACAGATGCAAAAACCCTAAACAAAATACTAGCAAATCGAATACAACAACACAATAAAAAATAATTCACCATGATCAAGTGGGATTCATCCCAGAATCACAAGGATGGTTCAACATATGTAAAACAATTAATGTAATAAACTATATCAACAAAACAAAAAACAAAAATCATATGATCCTATCAATAGATGCAGAAAAGGCATTCGATAAAATACAACATCATTTTATGTTTAAAACATTCAACAAAATGGGTATAGAAGGAAAATATCTCAATACAATAAAGGTCATTTATGACAAACCATCAACTAACATTATATTAAATGGAAAAAAACTGAAAACTTTTCCTCTAAAATTAGGAACAAGACAAGGTTGCCCACTCTCTCCACTCTTATTCAACGTAGTGCTGGAAGTTCTAGCCAGAGCAATCAGACAAGAGAAAAAAATAAAAGGCATTCATATTAAGAAAGAAAAAGTAAAGTTTTCACTTTTTGCAGATGATATGATTCTGTATATAGAAAACCCCAAAGACTCCACAGAAAGGCTATTAGAAACAACAAACCAATATAGTAAGCTCGCAGGATACATAATGAATATACAGAAGTCAATTGCTTTCTAATATGCCAACAACGAAACTTTAGAAAATGAACTAAAAAAAAATAATCTTTTACAGTTGCAACAAAAAAATAATAAAATACCTAGGAATAAACATAACAAAGAATGTAAAGTAACTATATAATGAAAACTATAAAGCATTGTTAAAGGAAATTGAAAAAGACACAATGAAATGGAAAAATATTCCTTGTTCTTGGACAGAAAGAATCAATATAGTTAAAATGACCATATTACCCAAATCAATATGCAAATTTAATGCAATTCTCATCAAAATTCCAATGTCATTTTTTAAAGAAATAGAAGAAAAAAATCATCAGGTTTATATGGAACCATAATAACCCCGAATAGTCAAAGTAATCCCAAGGGGAAAAAAACAAAGCTGGGGGCATTACAATACCTGACTTCAAATTATACTACAGAGCCACGATAATCAAAACAGCATGGTATTGGCAGAAAAATAGACACTCAGACCAATGGAACAGAATAGAGAGCCCAGAAATAAAACCACATATACATGGTTAAATCATCTTTGATAAAGGGGCCAAAAACACGCAATGGAGAAAGGAAAGCTTCTTCAATAAGTGGTGCTGGGAAAACTGGAAAGCCACAATGAAAAGAATGAAATGACTACAGTTTGTCTTTTTATACAAAAATTAATTCAAATTGGATCAAAGACCTAAATATAAGATCTGAAACAATAAATCATATAGAAGAAAACATAGGTACTAAACTCATGGATCTTGGCCATAGAGAACATTTTATAAATTTGTCTCCAAAGGCAAGGAAAGTGAAGGCAAAGATAAATGAATGGGACTACATCAGACTAAGAAGCTTTGGCACAGCAAAAGAAACTGATAACAAAACAGACAGCCAGCTAAATGGGAGATGATATTTTCCAACAACAGCTCAGATAAGGGCCTAATATTCAAAATATACAAAGAACTCACAAAACTCAACAACAAACAAACAAACAATCCAATAAAAAAATGGGAAGAGGACATGGACAGACACTTCTCTCAGGAAGAAATTCAAATAGCCAATAGATATATGAAAAGATACTCATCTTCACCAGCTACTAGAGAAATGCAAATCAAAACTACAATGAGATACCACCTCACACCTGTTAGATTAACTATTATCAACAAGACAGGTAATAACAAGTGTTGGAGAGGCTGTGGAGGAAAAGGAACCCTCATTCACTGTTGGTGGGAATGTAAAGTAGTACAACCATTATGGAAGAAAGTATGGTAGTTCCTCAAAAAACTGAAAATAGAACTACCTTATGACCCAGCAATCCCTCTACTGGGTATATAACCCAAAACTCAAAATCATTGGTACGTAAAGACACATGCAGCCCCATGTTCACTGCAGCATTGTTCATGATGCCTAAAACATGGAAACAACCAAAAAGCCCATTCAATAGAAGACTGGATAAAGAAGATGTGGTACATATATGCTATGGAAAACTATTCAGCCATAAGAAATGATGACATAGGATCATTTATGACAACATGGATGACCTTGATAACATTATACTGAGTGAAATAAGTAAATCAGAATAAAACTAAGAACTGTATGATTCCATACATAGGTGGGACACAAAATTTAGACTCATGGACATAGATAAGAGTGTAGTTGTTAACAGGGGGAGGGGAAGGGAGAAGAGGGAGGGGATGGTCTGAGGGGAGGGGCATAAAGAAAACCAAATGAAGGGTGACGGAGGACGATTTGACTTTGGGTGATGGTATACAACATAATCGAATGTCAAAATGATCTGGAGATGTTTTCTCTAAATCTATGTACACTAGTTAACCAATGTCACTCTGTTAAAATTAACTGTCTAAATAAAATTATAAAATATATTAAAAAGAAAAAAACATTGAGATTTTTATTAGCATTGCATCAATCTATAAATTGATTTGAGAAAGACATCTTAAGATTCTGTCTTTACCTGTAAAAAATTAGTTAACTAGCTAATTTCTGAAAATAGGTTACCTACTCACAGAAATTATAGAAAACAGACGACAAGTAAAACAGTCTCCTGCACAGGTCTCTGTTCTCATGAGAAAGGCAATCTGATCTGAGCCTTGATGGTAAAAACTCCTGTGACTTATACTCCTCTACAATCCCAGAGTCACAGTGTACCATCTAATGACACTAACTATATTCCTCTATCAGAAGTAATTTAGTAGTACTCCCTGTAGAATTGTATTCTCCAGAATGAACTCTGAAAAGAATGGAGAATGTTTCAGTGAAGGGCAAGGGTGGGACATTCACAGTGCTAAAGCTGTCCCTCACTTAAACGTCTCCTGCTCTAGGATGCTTTGTCTCACCTCTCAGGCAGAGAGGACAGCCCCAACCTTGGTGAAACTCCTACGTTAAACATATCTGTTTATCACTTAGCACATGGTAACTCAATTACTGGATTATTGCTCAGCCTTCTTCCACCTGACTGATTCTCCTTAAAAAGAGCCGAGTTTTATTCATCTTGATATCTCTAGGGTCTAGCACAGTACACGGCAAATAGTGGTGCTCAGAGTGTTTCTGAATGAACAAACTGATGACAGAACAAGCTGAAGAGATACAGAGGGAGTTGAAAAATCTCTACTGGAAGGGCAGAGGGGGGTAGCAACTCACCTTGAGTATAGCCTGGGGCTTGAGGAGCCCACCCAGTGTATTACAGAGTGGTTGTATACTCTTACAGGATAATTTTTTCTTCTCACATAACCATTTTCAAGTTACTGAGAAATACAGTTGAATGAGAGTCCATAACTAATTTGTTCTCTCACTTTGCTCTGACTCCTTACTCAAGGTCTCTGTGTAAAACAGACCCATATGAATATTTTGTTCTTTATAAATAAAAGATAAGCTTTCTGATTTGCCATCAGTAGAATATAATATCTGAGGCTTTGTTTTCTGCTCATATTGGAAAATCACTCATGTGTCCATCCACCTCCATTGTGAACACACATTCAGGGTGGTTGGATGAAATTATCTATGGAGCAAAATTTCCCTTGGTTTGCAACTAATTAGATGAAATACATAACTCTGGAATTGTCCTAATCTGTACCATATTTTAACCAACCAAACTGAATTTGAAGATTAATTTCTTCCTTTTTTTTATTTTTGTAACACAGGGGGGGGGCAGAGAGAAGGACAGTTAGGGACAGACAGACAGGAAAGGAGAGAGATGAGAAGCATCAATTCGTTGTGGCTCCTTAGTGGTTCATTGATTGCTTTCTCATATGTGCCTTAACTGGGGAGCTACATCAGAGCGAGTCACCCCTTGCTCAAGCCAGTGACCTTGGGCTCAAGCCAGATACCACGGGGTCACGTCTATGATCACATGCTCAAGCCAGTGACCCCGCGCTCAAGCTGGTGAGCCTGTGCTCAAGCCAGATGAGCCTTCACTCAAGCCAGAAACCTCAGGGTTTTAAATCTGTGCCCTCTGCATCCCAGTCCGATGCTCTATCCACTGTGCCACTGCCTGGTCAGGCAGATTTATTTCTAAATTATGAAATTATATTTCATAATTGTTGATAAATTAACATTTACCAAAGACCATAAGCAATTGTTCACTGAGGTACATTATACATAGCAGTACTGACTTTTAAATGTACATGAATATGAAGACTACAGATTTCAGTACTGTCAAGTGGGATTCCAAATTAATTATACATATATTAGGTTAACTAAATCTGCTAAATCAATGATAAAAACAAACAGCCTGGATTTCGTACCTCTTCCAGGACTTCCTCTAACATTTCAGCATATTTTTCACATGGCTGTTCAAAGTTCATATTCTTTATAATTTTCAAAGTCTCCTTTATCATAGAAAGAACGTCTGGATGATCTGCTGTTACCATTTCTATCGAGTCTTCTGTTGAATTAAAGTAAAATAAGTTAACAAACTAGTGCTATTAATAATTTTAGTGGACAACTCTATTTGTAATAGAACATAATTGTTAATACCTGACCTCCCAAAGTACTAAGTTCATGCTAGAAGAAATGGGAAATAGACTTGGAAGAAAATGCCAGGTCAGGAATCACATCAGAATGAAAGTGAATGAGGCAAGAAGTCAAATCAGGCAGGAATCAAAACCAGGAATCCGGGGAGAAGAGGTGGGCACCAAATGCTTCCTGAGATCAAGCTGAAACACACGCAACTAGGCAATGTGTCAGACAACAAGATGAACACTTCCAACTACAAGTATGACACTACATAGCACAGAAGGAAGACAGGGAATAAGCAATTGGAGGGATAGAAGAAAGGGTGACATAGTCTGGTTTCTCCAGTGTCACACTTGATTCTTGCCCTCTCTGCATACTGACTATCTCCTGACAAGGCTGAGTTGGCTCACGGGCAGAATCATGATGTAAATGAGACAGGAGGTTGTCAGCTCCACCTGACTCCTCTCCCTCTGTCTCTCCAGTTGAGCTTCTGAGCTATGGCTCCAAGGCTCCATCCACCAGAGTCTCCTGCCACAGCCCAATGATTCCTAGCTCAGAAGAACCCCAAGGAGCCTTTGAAGAGCAGCTTCCTGCTGCCTTCCCTGCCATGAAGTGAGAGGTCTGTTCTCAGTGATGGAAATAGCCAGTGATATAGAGTCAGAGTGGAAGAGGCAAGAATTTATGGTCTTGGGAAGGAAGACATGATGAGGCAGAAATAGCCTGGCAAAGAGACTAAATATGCTGGAAGCTGCTAGTTTTTCCCCAGATATCCATTCTCTTCTTCCTTAGTAATTTACCTGATTTTGTCAGGGTTAGCAATGTATCCAGCTCAAAACACTACATCTTTCAACTTCCCTTATAGCTTGAATGACCCATAGATAAGATGCAAGCAAAAAATTTTTTGGCAAGTCTGTCATCTCTTTAAAAAGACATAACTCAGCTAGGAAGAGTGCAGTTTTTATTCCTTGCCTTTTCTCTCTTCCTGTCAGGCACCCTGATATGATGGCTGGAGCACCAGCAGCTGTCTTGGTAATTGTTACAGCAGTCATATGCCAGGGATGGCAGAACTGGATGATAGATCTGTCTTCCTAATATTCTTTTTCTTTTCTTTTTTTGTATTTTTCTGAAGTGAGAAGCAGGGAGGCAGAGAGACAGACTCCCGCATGTGCTGGACCGGGATCCACCTGGCAAGGCCACTAGGGGGCGATGCTCTGCCCATCTGTAGAGTTGTTCTGTTGCAACAGAAGTCATTCTAGCGCCTGAAGTGGAAGCCATGCAGCCATCCTCAGTGCCTGGGCCAACTTTGCTCCAATGGAGCCTTGGCTGTGGGAAGGGAAGAGAGAGACAGAGAGAAGCAGGAGGGGGAAGGCTGGTGTAGCAGATGGGTACTTCTCCTGTGTGCCCTGGCTGGGAATCAAACTTGGGACTTCCACATGCTGGGCTGATGCTCTACCACTGAACCAACTGGTCAGGGCTCCTAATATTCTTTTTCAACAAAACAATATACCACATGTTATTTTTCTGTGTTTCTGTATGTCTAACTATTTATAATAGTGTAGCCTTTGAGATAGAGTACATTAGATATTAATAATGCTTTTTACAAAAATCATGTATTTCTCTTTTAAAATTCTGAAGGAACTACATGTGATCTTTAGATTCACAATCTAAGACAGGGGTCGGGAACCTTTTTGGCTGAGAGAGCCATGAATGCCACATATTTTAAAATGTAATTCCATGAGAGCCATACAATGACCCATGCAATTATGCATTATCCAATAAAAATTTGGTGGTATCCCGGAGGACAGCTGTGATTGGCTCCAGCCACTCGCAACCATGAACATAAGCGGTAGGAAATGAATGGATTGTAATACATGAGAATGTTGTATATTTTTAACGTTATTATTATTTTTTATTAAAGATTTGTCTGCGAGCCAGATGCAGCCATCAAAAGAGCCACATCTTGCTTGCGAGCCATAGGTTCCCAACCCCTGATCTAAGAGAATCAAATTACCCAACTATTAATTTACCTGTTTTTGAATCCAGTGTTAGATCCTGAGTGTCTTGAGAACTTCTTCTAAATGTAGGTGTTTCACTAGCTTCTCTTTCATCTGTGAATGAAACATTGTTAACACTTAAAGAACAGTAATAAATTATAGATGATTCCTAAAACAATATTGTGGTATGGGTGCAAGTACCCAGGACTCATGTTACTAATTTTTTAAAGATCATAATAATAACCATAATAATATAAGTAAACATATCTATCAGCAGTAGATAGAAATTGAAAGGCAGAAACCACAGGACGAACTAAAAATACAAGGCTAGTGTGTTCCAAAAGGAAAACTTATTTTAAAAGGGCCTTGATGCTAGATACAAGTAGGCTGAGACCAGCAAACTGTTACCCCAAACTGTGGGAGTGAGCATTAGATTCAGGGGTTGTTGCAAACATTTGCTAGCATGGGGTTGCTTGCACCTGGACATACTCAGATTAGCATATTGGGGTTTGTAGCCTTGATCACTGACTTGATGATGAGCAGGAGGAGGGGAAATCCTGCTGCAGAGACACAAGTTATTTGATGTAGCACAGGCTTGGCGTCCTTGGTAAATTATGAAAACAACCAAGAAGTCAGTATCCCAGAAATAGCTGGGACCTGAGTCTGTGACTAGGCTTTTACAAACAACTATTGTGATTTAAACTTCCCTAATGGTCAGGTCCCTCCCCAAAGCAAGCTTTCCTAGACATTCCCCTGAGGGTAAACTTTTTGCCACATTTCAAAGTGAAGGCCAGGAAGTCATTAAGAGAGAGAATAGCAAGCAAATTAACTACAACCTTACAGTACTTTCCCAGGATGGGAGGAGTTGCTTAAGTGGAGGGGGAGGTTGGGAGAGGGAAATGTTTACTGAAGAAGTTGTCCTGATGGTAGTTGAGTGAGGAGAATTTGAGTGTTACAGGGGCTAATTTAACCCTAACTGAAATTACTAAACCAAACTGGTTATTACTAAACCAAGAGTAATTTCAGTTGCATATACTGCCAGTGAATCTAAACTGGAAAAAAAAATTAAATATTCCCTTCCTGAGGTAGAGTGTATTTATTTATCTCAGATACATGGGGCAAGGAACACTGGCTGTGTCCACATCCCTCCAGTGTGGATGGAGGCACTGATGTCTGCTTCCACCTCAGACTGCCTCCCCCAAGGAGGGAACAGACAGCCTCTCTTAGTGTGTTGGCTGGCAACTCCCAGAAGTCACTTGGCCAAAGTTTTCGTGTGTGTGTGTGTGTGTGTGTGTGTGTGTGTGTGTGTGTGTGTGTGGCAGGAAGGGGTTGCTGTGTGTGTTAAGGGAGGGAGAGTGCTTTACATAAGTTTTTGATAGCTCCCAAGATACACTTAAATACAAAAGTTTGGATGAATTTTAAAAAACAAATATGTTAGACATATTCAATCTCTGGTTGAGAGGAAGACTTTTTAAGCCTGAAAGTAAATGGAAGAAATCAACAAAGAGAAAGTAATGATTTGAATATAAAAATATAAGAAAAATTCCTCTACTTTAAAAACAGCAAGGTAATTTAAAAGACAAATCACCCAATTAGGAAAAAGAATATGAAAGATAAGTGACTAATAGGGAAAGTTTATATACAAACTATATAACTGATTCAACAATTTAAAAAAAAATAAGCAAAAGTAAAAATACTCACCTCAGAAAAAAAGAAACATAAATGGTCAACAAATATTAAACTTCAAAAAAGTTAAAGTAATATCTACAAGGACAAAATACTGAGGAAACAATGACATGTACTTTGTGTATTACTGAGGGGAACATAGTTTGGAGCAACTTTTATTCAAGCAAAGCTATGAATGAATGAGTATAGTATGAAGCTATAGACAGAGTCATACTCATTAAACCAGTGACTCTACTTATGTCAATTTGCAGACAAAACTTTATGTAGAAACTTCATTGAAGCATTATTTGTAGTGGCAAAAAAATTTGAAAAATTATAAGTTTACAACATAAAGAACTAGTTAAAATTATTACCTATCAATAGGGACATTGTGCAGTAATCGATATTGAGGGATAAAATATCTCCTAGTAATATAATTAAATATTACATAAAGGTAAAAATATTTTACAGGGTATGTTTTTTATTATGTTTAAATATGGATGGAAAAATTTTACATGGGTAAATAGCACTAAATGATAACACTTCACAGCTAAAACTCAGATTTGTGATGGTTGGGTTTGAACACATAAAGTTGATAGATACGTGAATTCCAAACTGCCCTCTTGATGTTCCGCTTATCTGTCAGACCTCACCCATACTGGACTATTGACCCTGAGACAGAGGAATTCCAAAAAGCTGAGAAGCCGCCCCAAGGAGGGGCTCTGGACACACCAGGACTTTTGATTCAACACCCACATGCTCGAAGCCCCCCAAGGAGGAGCATTCCGGACATACCAGGACTTTTGCCTCAGTATCCCCTCAGGCTCTCCCAAACACTTCATAACTCACCCCTAGTCTGTAACTGGTGCTCTTCTCCCCTGGGAGAAGTGCCCGGCAGGGTTCCTTTCTTCCTTTCAATAAAGCCTGTTACTCTGGTCTTTCGGACTCCCATGGATTCCAACATTTGGTGCCGAAACCCGGGACAGGGTACTAACTGCCTGGACGATCCCTCTTTGCCGTTCAAACTTACAACCAGGGAAGCAATGGGCAGCGGCAGCTCGTCCCGGGCTTACTCCCTGATTCTGTTTGGACGTGTAATTGTGGGTCGATTGGCCGGCAGTCTAACCCTGTCCTGAACCCCTGCTGGACCAGAAGGTAAGGAGTTTCTCCCTTCCCCTTCCCCGGTTGGCCTCTAAATTTCTCTAAAAACACCTCTTTCTGGTTGGATGGTTTTCTCTGACACGCCTCACGTTTTGAGGGGTTTGACTTTCAGTCTCAGTGGACTGCACGGAAGACTAGGCGCCTAGCCAAACCTCTCCACTCTCTCGGACTTCTCGTCCTCGGAGCTCCCTGACAGGTGGTGACGACCTCTATCAGGGATGACTCCCCCATACGGAGATTCTCTCCTCTTGAGACAGTGACAAAAGGCGGGGACGCCCCCTCTTGCTCACCTGTCTCCACTTTGGGCTCTTCAGGGTCTAAGCCTTCCAACCAGACCCCTCTAGGATGTCTCATAAAAATCCTCACCAAACTCGGTCTCTCAGACCTCAAACCGAAGAAATTAATTTTCTTCTGTAACACGGCATGGCCTCAGTACAGACTAAACAATGACTCCCATTGGCCTGAAAACAGGACATTCGATTACAATATCCTAAGATCTTGACAATTTCTGCCACCGGACGGGGAGGGCATCAGAAATTCCTTACGTGCAGGCTTTCTTCTCCTTTCTCTCCTGTCCTTAATTTCTGTACTTTCTGTTCTACACGCAGGCTGGTTTTGGCCAAAGAAACCTCACCTAAAACCTCTGCTCCTAATCTTTCCTTCTCCGCGGACTCCCAACTCTCTTCTCCTGCCTGACCCCCGGGGCACCCCTCTCTCGGGACCCCTCTCTAGTCTCTCAGCAAATCTTTTTGCTGGAGTCTCTTCCCTCCAGAAAGCCTCTTCCCTTCACTGAATCCTGTTTTCTCATTCACCAGTCTCTCTTTCTCCTCCCCTGCTGGCCAGGGGCCTCTCCCTTCTCCACTGTGTTCTTCGTCCTCTCCCCCCTCCAAAGAAGCAAGCTGTGGCTCTGGCTGCAGTGCCTGTCTCATCTCTCACCTCTCTTCCCTCCTTACAAACTGCAGTTCTGTCTCTCTCCTCTCCGACCCCTCCTCCTTCCTTACAAACTGTGACTGTGCCTCTTTCCTCCTTGCCCTCTCCCCTCTCCTCAGAGCTCTAAATCCTTTTGACTCCTCTGACCATGTGGCGCCACACCAATACTTTAACCTCCTTCTCTCCTCCTGTAGATTCTGACCCTCCTTCTTTCCATCCAGCTGCTCACACTGTCCATCCGTCTGCTTTCTCTCTTCCTCCCCTCTTTGCTGGCAACTCCCTGCCATCTCGAAAAACTTAAAAAACAGAATTGTATATTAAGCTATGTGAGTACATAATCTGTCTTGTCTCATTGTTTGTCAGAAAATATTTCTAGTGAATTGAAACAAGTAAAGCGCGCTCATTTAAATTTCTTAATTCATAATATGTGAAGTCTTTGTTTAATGTGTAACTGTGTCTGTTTCTAAGGCCTTAAACCAGTAATTACCCACCTCATAAACCAGCTTTACTCATCCCTATGGAATCTCCCTGCAATACCCCCATCTTTCCTGTTTGAAAACCTTCAGGAGTTTTTCACCTCGTACAAGCCTTACACCTAATCAATGAGGCAGTAATTCCCCTCCATCCAGTGGTCCCTAATCTCTGTAAATTACTGTCATACATTTTCTCAAACACCACTCATTCACAATCCTAGCCCTCAAGAATGCCTTCTTTACCATTCCTCTACACCCTGACTCTTACTTTCTGTTTGCCTTTACCCAGACACTAATGCAGCCCAGCAGTTTACCTGGACTATTTTACCCCAGGGGATCAGAAACAGCCCACACCTGTTTCAGCAGGCACTAGCTCAGGATTTAGCAGCATGCAATCTCAAAACTAGTACTGTCTTACAATATGTAGATAACCTACTCCTCTGCAGCCCCTCCCTGCCTGCCTCAAGGAGACACACTACCACCCTTCTTAACTTCCTCACAATGAAGTGATATCCTGTCTTCTCTGGTAAGGCTCAACTTTATTCTCAGTCCCTAGTCTATCTAGGCATTACTTTAACCCCCACCACCTGAAGTCTCACCCTAGATCAAACTCAGACCCTCCACAGTCTCCAACCACCTACCACAACAGATCAAATCTTTTTTTTCCTCAGTCTAATAGGCTTCTTTAAACACTGAATTCTCAATTTTGCTCTTAGTCAAGCCCCTCAGTGAGATCTTCTGAGCATGGCTTTTAAGGTCTATAATGACCAAGGAAGTAACAGAAAAGGCAAATAAGGCCCAAAAGAAGTCAGGAAATACCAACTTTTGGCTCCAGCACTCTAAGGGGTTTCACAGCATTCTATCAAGGCCCTGCTCCAGAGTGGAAAGAAAGGTCATTGAACTGAAGCCTGCCAGGCTTCCCGGCCCCACCGGTGACACACTTGTGCTGTGGAAAGAGGGACATGAGAAGGTAAGCTGCCCCCTTTCTCCATGGAGGGAGGGTTCAGTCTCTTCTAGCCCTGCTCCAGCTACCTGTGACCTGACCTTGCCCAGCGTGCTGGGAATTGCCACTGAAGGCCCAAGGACATCTTCGTTCACAAGCCTAAGGTATTTCTTCCAAAAGCAGATAAGCTAATCTCATTTCTTGTAAACACAAGGGCCATCTACTATGCCTTGCCTGAATATTTAAGTTCTATTTATCCCTCAAAGATCTCTACTGTGGGTATTGACAGTCTGATTTTATTGCTTTATTTAATGTTTAGTATCTCCTTTGTTCCTCCTATCTCAATGCCCCATGCCTATTATAGGCTGGGACCTGCTGGTAATTCCAGCTAGAAGCAGTGGTCACTAGGACTTAAACTCTAACTGCAAAGTGTAGAAATGTAACACCCTTTCCCTAAGTACTTGCAGGTTTTATAGGTCACTCAGCAAACTGTTCAAACACTGTCCAAGAGGCACTTCCAGCATTACATCACCCAAGGACTGACTTTCACATGGACAGGTCCATACACCATGATCCTGACAACTCCCACTGCTGCTAAAATAGAAAAACGAAATGCCTTACTCCAATCACAAACCTGAAGCTGGTTGGTCTACGTATGGCAAATATATGAAAAAAACTAAGGACTCTTTTAGTCAGGCTTTGGGAAAAGGGAAACTAGAATAAAAAGAAAGTCAACTTAATTGTCACTGGGGGTTAAAGATTTTTAAATCAAGAGTTCTGACTAGAAAGGAATTGTATGGTTTTGATAATAGAAGGTATAAGGTATGGAAATACTTTTGAAAGAAAAAGGAAAAGCAAGTTGTTATGAAGGCCAGTTATTTCTGGATAAGAAAGTGCATGAAAGTTGAAGGTTTATGTAAGTTGTAGAAGGTTTGTGCAGGTTGTAGGAGATTTGTACCAAGAAAAAAGAATTTGTACAGTCAGAAAACTGGTTTTCAAAGAATGTTTAATCAGTCACCCTACCTAACAATCCTCTACCCTCCCCACTTATTAGGACGACTCTTTCCTCCACCCTGACCATCTGGAGCTCAGAAACAGAGAAACAAAACCGACCCCTTGTCCTTCTATTCTCTATTCACCTCTCAGCCTACCTCACCAAATCAGGAACTTTCTACTCGTGTGGGACCAACACCTATCTGCGTCTCCATACTAATTAGACAAAAATCTGTACCCTAATCTATCTCACCCTAAATATCAACCTAATCCCACCCCATGAGCCTCTTCCAGTTCCTAATACACTATCCATCAATGTAAGGACCAAACAAGCTATACAGGTAATTTCTCTTCTTATTGCTTTAGAAATCTCTACAAAAGTAGATCTAGGGACAAGGGGACTAGCCACACTGCCCTGTCTTATTCCTATTTACTCTCTCTCTCTCTCTCTCTCTCTGAAGCCCAGCGAATTCGTAAACATGGAATCAGTGGTTTCACACAAACTGGACGTCTTACTATTGCCTTTCATTAGTTCACTCACTCTCCTATTTACTTTTCTAACTTTTAAACCCTGCCTCTTACATTTGTTTACTAGTTTCTTACAGAACTGCATGCAGACCTTCGCCAATCAGAAAACTGGAAAAATCTACCTAACCCTACACATCAACCCTGAAACCTGACCTTGTGAAACAGAAAAATCTGAAACCCTATATCAGCAAACCTCCTAAATTCTATCTTTCAACCTCTACAGGTCCCCTAACCCTAAAGCTCTCCCATATTCCTGAAGAACTAGGAGAATAAATAGCAACACCTCTTAACACTTCTCAGTCTTTTTCCCTTAACATAGTAAGAGGACAAGATCACTGGGTCTTCTTGGAGCCTACAAACGGACATGAAATATTTCTTTTAGCTCAAGCTAACTACTCTCTCCAGGGCTACCAGGAAAAAATATCACTAACTTTACCATGAAAGAACTTTCACACACACACCCCTATACAACCCTCCTTATCTCTGCATTGCTAATCTCCAAATACCTGCCTCTTTCTTTATTAAATTCCTACAGGCCGGGATGAGAAAAATCCCTAGGATTACCTACAATCAAATGCTCCTACACTCCTATTCCCCAGTACCCCAAGGAGAACTTCACGAGGGAAATATCAAATAGGTAGGGATGACAGCAGGAAGAAGCCGCCCCTCAGCCCGAGAAGTTCCCTCCTGAATGTTCTCCAAACTCCCCCTTCCTTTTCAACCACACATACGCAGTCCTTCTAAAAACTTACACCAACAGGTTCCCTGTCTCCTAAAATCTCCGTATGTCCTCCCATTCAAGAGGAACCAGACCAGCACGTCTTATGAGGCTCATCCAGGAGACCATGCATCACCATGTCACTCTGTCCACTCAGCACTCGCAGCAAGCAACTGACAATTATTACCCCGCAAAATTTTTTTTACTTCCTCACTCAGGTTTTCAGAAACATCACCTGGTTCAGACCTTACAGCATGGAAATTGACGACCTCCTTAACTGGATGAGGGACTTGGCTTGGCAAGATTCCCTTCTTGAGTTCTCTCCAGAAGAAGCAATAATTTTCCAATTTTTTCTCCTCTTTCTCCTCATCACCCCTCACCATATATTATAAAATTAATAACTGCCTTTCTTTTATATGTAACCACAGAGTCGAGAAATGATAGATACGTGAATTCCAAACTGCCCTCTTGATGTTCTGCTTATCTGTCAGACCTCACCCATACTGGACTATTGACCCTGAGACAGAGGAATTCCAAAAAGCTGAGAAGCCGCCCCAAGGAGGGGCTCTGGACACACCAGGACTTTTGATTCAACACCCACATGCTCGAAGCCCCCCAAGGAGGAGCATTCCGGACATACCAGGACTTTTGCCTCAGTATCCCCTCAGAACTTTTAATAAAGAATATTTTATTATATAACAATAATTGTTGTTATGTTTAGAAATATTTTAAAATTTTTGGGCAATTCTAATCATCTCAGACTCTCAGCATCTATGTTTTCTTCTTCATTCTAGTAAATCAATTTTTGTTCTATAGCTTAAATCTGTAAGAGAGAAGTTTTCTTTTTCCTGAACTTTTCAATTTGGGAGTATTTAAAACTTCAATATAAACATGACAAAATATAAAATAAAGAGAAATAAGACCCATAAGCATGGCACTAACATTTCATTTTTTTACCATCTTTACCAGTTTTAGCAGCTTGACTTCTACCTGACTTCATTCTGGCTTCTTCAGTGTCTTCTAAAGAACTTTCTCTTTGGGGCCTTGGCTGGTTGGCTCAGTGGTAGAGCGTTGGCCTGGCATGCAGGAGTCCCGAGTTTGATTCCTGGCCAGGGCACACAGGAGAAGCGCCCATCTGCTTCTCCACCCCTCCCCCTCTCCTTCCTCTCTGTCTCTCCCTTCCCCTCCCACAGCCAAGGCTCCAGTGGAGCAAAGTTGGCCCGGGCACTGAGGATGGCTCTGTGGCCTCTGCCTCAGGTGCTAGAATGGCTCTGGTTGCAACAGAGCAAAGCCCCAGATGGGCAGAACATCGCCCCCTGGTGGGCATGCTGGGTGGATCCCGGTCGGGCGCATGCAGGAGTCTGTCTGCCTCCCCATTTCCAACTTCAGAAAAATACAAAAAAAAAAAAAAAAAGAACTTTCTCTTTGGGATTCATGAGTAAAAATGCTGCACTGGAAGAGTACTGTGCTAATCTGCTCATATTAGAAAAAAGTTGGCCAATAACAACAGTAGCAATATATTTCTTTACCATCTTCATCAGCTGAGGAGAGCACCTCTTCTATGGTTTTATCAGATGGAAACTTGTCATATTCCTTCATTTTATGTTCTATTTCAAGTTCTTTTAAAGCTGAAAGATAGAAATTGGCCGTGTTAGCAAAAGGTAGTTGTGGGGTAAGGAGATTGGTATGATTCAATCCTTTGTTCTAAAGTTAGATAGACTTGGGTGTGAGTTATGACTCAGTGAGCATGGCTTTAGAAAATCATTTATCTCCTTGTTTTAATTTCTACTTCACAAAATGAGAATCACAAATGAAACCATGGTTGCAAGGATTAAATATGATAATGGATGTTGACGACTTAGAAAATGCTTGGCTCACAGGAAGCCTGCTCCATGTCAGTGGCCACCCTTTGTATTATTCTATAATTTTCTAAGTTTGAAAAACTCAATATTCTCCACTGATGAATTTTTCTTAAAAACATATTGGAGTAAATAAAATTGACTAGCAAAAGTATTCTAATTTTTTAAATTTTAAGAAAAGTTGTCAGATTTAGAATAATTAGTGTATTTGAAAAGAAGCTTTTAAATTTGTAGCATATGAGAGATAGCATCTACTTCTATATTCTGGTAGGAAAAGGCAATTTGTGGAATGCTTTAACATCTATGATTTTATGCAATAATGTAATGTGAAAGGAATCACTATTGACTCCCACAAATGTTACAGATCACTGGGCTAGCTTCTTCTTTTAATCTAAGTTTCTGTTTAGTGTCCCCTCTTTTGAGAGGTCTTCCTTCGTCATCCTAATGCAACACTACCACAATCATTGCCTGCCCCACTACTGGGTTATATTTTTTCCTACCTGTTTACCTTTACGGGTGTTTTTTGCCCCTCTACCCTCCATTATAGTGTAACCACCATGAAGACAGGAGCTTCATGCATCTTGTTCACCTCTGTAGCTCAGTGCCTAACACAAAGTAGGTTCTCTAGTATTTATTGAATAAATGAATTAAGTTCATTTTGTTCAGACTTAAATAGGTAGAATAACAACCATCTTAGTAGTCTGGGTCAATATTCTCAAACTTTAGTTTGTGAGTTGTCTATGAGTATTTTATAAATTTTGGTTTTCATTTTGAAGATAATACACTAAAAATATAAATTGATTCTGGGTCATCTGGATGATCATTTAAATGGCATGCAATTCAATGTTTGTCTTTTTTGGTTGTTTTTTGTAATCCCTTGCACACCGTGTTGGATTCTCATTTGTTTATAGGCTAATGAGAAAGAAGAGAGGCAGGTTTATTAGGAAATACGTGTTCTTGCCTAACAACAGCTCAATGCTGCCATGTAAGAAGAAGTAACTTCCTTGCTAATTAAATAGTTTTAAGCACAGAAAATGATGGGAAGCTTCTCGATTTATGTAAAAAGTTAGCAAAATCTGATAGCAAAATCTGTCAAATAGAGCACAAGAAAAGAAAATGTTACAAGTGTAGAAAAAAAATCCTAGGTTAAAAAACAAAAGAAAAAATATGTTATAAGAATAATATACCACGAACAAGTAAGGTTTATTTCATAATTCCCAGTATGGTTTTAATGTTGGAAAATACATTAGTATAATTGAGAAATCAGTAGGTCAAAGGATTAAAATTTTATAATCATCTTGATAGATGCCAAGAAGGCATCTGACAATCAATATCCATTCCAGATAAAAATACTTAATAATCTTATGAAGAAATATTGCAAAGAATCCATTTAAAGAGGCCCACTATCACTGCCACTATTTAACATCATTCTAGATCTGCTAGCACATAATTAGTTAGAAAGAAACAAACATAAATAATAGGAAAAGGGGACTTGAAACTATACTTCTTTTCCAAGTGGTATGATTGGTTATCGGCAAAACTGAAGACATTTAAATTAAAAAAATCTATCGGAACCAGCAAGTAAGTTTAATAAGGTAGACAGGTACAAATATATAAATATTAAACACTTTTCCAATATACTGATAATAATTACACAGAAAATATAATAGAAAAATTATCTCATTCAATAGTAACAAAATGTAAATAGTTAAATATCTAGAAATAAAGTACAGTATTAAGAAAAGTATAGATAACACATAAAGAAAGTTATAAAATGTTAAGGAAGGACACAAATATTAGACTAAAGAAATAAAATGGAGATCTCATCTGTCTCCATGAGAAAATTTAATAATAAAGATGCTAATTCTCATCAAATTATTGTTTGATGTTAAAACAATCATCACATTGGGGTTTGTTGTAGAAGTTGACAAAATTCTACAAGTAGCCCAAAGCCTAGTACAGCTCCTGCCATATAGTGAGCACTCATCTTATGGAATAAATGAAAGAATACTTGGAATAATTACAAAATAAAATGTTTTGAGGAGAAACTTGCATTACTAGATTAAAATATATTATAAAGTTTTAATAATTACATTTTGTATTAAAGGCTATAACAAAGATAAATAGAAAATTCAGAAATTTACACATACACACACAACTTCATATTAAGATCAAGATGGCATTTCAAATCTGTAGTAAAAATATTTACAATTTAGTGTTATTTATAAAATTGGCCCACCATTTGGGACTAATGAAACCTCTATCTAACACAAAATTTATTACAATAATTAGATATTAATGAGAAGAAAGCATTATTTTAAAACAAAAAAATGTAATTTTGTATATACCATAGAGTCACAATTATTACAGATATTATATAAATAAAAAAAAGAGGGGGCTAAAGAATGCATCAAATTCTCCTGACCTGTGATGGCACAGTGGATAGATCACTGACATGGAATGCTGAGGTTGCGAGTTCAAAGCCCTGGGCTTGCCTGATCAAGGCACATACCACAGTGTACAACTAAAGTGAAGCAACTATGAGTTGATACATCTCACTCCCTCCCCACTCCCCTGTAAAATCAATAAATAAAATCTTTAAGAAAAAAAGAATGCATCAAATTCTTAATGGGGTACCTCTGGGGTATAACTGCCCTTTCCAGTTTTCTGTGACTACTTGAGAGACATGGAGGAAGTTAACAGACATTGATTTGAATCTCAATCACCTGCTGGCTGTCAATTGTGAGCAAGTACTTTAACCCCTCTGTGCCTTCGTTTATCATTTGTTAAATTTAGAGATAAAAATATCTACTTCATAGGCTTGTTATGAGGATTTAGTTTGGTAATGCATGCAATGCATTACTATACCCCAATGTATAGTAAATGCCCAGTAAATATTATCTGATATTACTTTTGTAACAAGAAAACCTTTATTAGGAAAAGAATACTTGGAATTGAGGAAGTGATGGCTCTATTAGGGTAAAGCACACTGCCACCACTTCTGAAAATCCAAACAGTGATGGTTTAAAATCTAGTCTAAAATACTGGTGTTAATCTCAAATTCTCTTTTCAGATCTTTGAAAGCGAGAATATCCCATATAGTGCATAGCAAGTGCTGCACTGTGGGTATCCCACTAAGAGGAGATGTTTAGATACTATGCTACTTCCACGTGTTCTAATGTGACTGGTTATAAGAGTGCCAACTACAGGCGTAAATTCTACCAGAGTCAAAGAATTTCATAAAGAGTCATGAAATGAGAACTCTCATTCTTCCTGGAGAAAGATAAAATAAAAAATCCCAAACTATTGTATCTATTCTTAAATATGTGATAAAAAGTAAGAAACAGGAAGAGGCAGAATGGTCAGGAGAAAGAACACTGGGACTCTGGAAACTAGGGTTCAGGTCTCAGCTATGCTACAAGCTGGGTGAGTCACAGGAAGCCATTTAACCTTCACGTGCCTCAGTCTTCTCATCTGTAAAGTTAGAACATTATGTAATTGATCTTAAGTCTTCTTCCAGTTTCACTGCTTTATAACTTTAAAATTAATATTCCCCAAATAGAAAGGTTTAATTTACAACCAGAGCTGACATACAAGCCTAAAACAACAATAAACTCCAAGAGACAGGGGGAGTAGTGGTGTTGTCATGATTGGTGTAGATAAAGGAATAAATTCTGCTCAGTTTCTGGCCATCAAGCAGACTCATGAAAGGAAAGCAATCTAAATTTGGAAGCTCTTTCTGATTTCTTTCCTTAGAAATCTAGAATTGAAGTTTTTTTTCTGTTTATGAATCAGGTTGTTGTATACTCATATCTTCGACCATTTATTAAGAGGCTACAATGTGCAAGGTGCCAGAGACATCAACATGAGCAAATCAAGTCCTTGCCTGCAGGTAGTCAGGCTTAATTGTTAAACTAACCTTTAAAAAACCACATTTAAAAAAGACGGATTACCTTGTCTTTTAGCTTCTACTTCTGCGAGAAGCTTTTCTTTCACAGTCTTAATAGCTGCTTCAGTGGCCTCAGCTATAGCATTTTTTATTAATGCATCAAGGGCTTTATCAAAACGTGGTTGAACAAGTTTGGCATAGTCAATTACCTGCAAAGAATGTTTCGAAAACCAAATGTAAGAACAAATCTAACACGTTGTTTATCTATATCTATATCTATATCTATATCTATATCTATATCTATATCTATATCTATATCTATATCTATATCTATCTGTAACTATCTGTATCTGCATCTATTTATATCTATATCTATTCTGACATTTATATCTATATCTATATCTGACATTTGATTATGCTGCATTCCCATCACTCAAAGTCCAATTGTCTACCGTCACCTTCTAACTGGTTTTCTTTGTGCCCCTCCCCTCCCCCAACCCTTTCCCACTCCTCCCCCCGCCGTAACCACCACACTCTTGTCCATGTCTCTGAGTCTCATTTTTGTGTCCCACCTATGTATGGAATCATATAGTTCTTAGTTTTTTCTGATTTACTTATTTCATATCTGATTTACTTATATCTATATCTTTACTTATCTTAAAAATCTTAATACTACTTGAGGCATGTTATTTTCAGAATTCACTGATTTCACAGAAATTTTGTCATTTTTCATTTAGGATTATATACCTATATATGTATGTATCATATAATATACTTCAAGTTACATATGTATTTTTAAAAATCAAATTTGTATATATAATTTACATATAATAAAAGGTACCTACTTTAAGTAAACAGCTTGATGAGTTCTTACAAATATATACATGTAACAACCTCAATCAATATATAGAAAATTTATATAATTCCTTTTTTTTTACTTTTTTTTTTTTTTGAAGCTGGAAACGGGGAGAGACAGTCAGACAGATTCCCGCATGCGACCGACCAGGATCCACCTGGCACGCCCACCAGGGGGCAACGCTCTGCCCATCAGGGGGGATGCTCTGCCCCTCCGGGGCGTCGCTCTGTTGCAACCAGAGCCACTCTAGCGCCTGGGGCAGAGGCCAAGGAGCCATCCCCAGTGCCCGGGCCATCTTTGCTCCAATGGAGCCTCGGCTGCGGGAGGGGAAGAGAGAGAGAGGAAGGAGAAGGGGAGCGATGGAGAAGCAGATGGGCGCTTCTCCTGTGTGCCCTGGCCGGGAATCAAACCCGGGACTTCTGCACGCCAGGCCGACGCTCTACCACTGAGCCAACTGTCCAGGGCCTAACTTATTTTTTTAAATTAATTTTAATGGGGTGACATTGATAAATCAGGGTACATATGTTCAGAGAAAACATCTCTAGGTTATTCTGACATTTGATTATGCTGCATTCCCATCACTCAAAGTCCAATTGTCTACCGTCACCTTCTAACTGGTTTTCTTTGTGCCCCTCCCCTCCCCCAACCCTTTCCCACTCCTCCCCCTGCCGTAACCACCACACTCTTGTCCATGTCTCTGAGTCTCATTTTTGTGTCCCACCTATGTATGGAATCATATAGTTCTTAGTTTTTTCTGATTTACTTATTTCATTCAGTATAATATTATCAAGGTCCATCCATGTTGTTGTAAGTGATCCAATGTCATCATTTCTTATGGCTGAGTAGTATTCCATAGTATATATGTACCAAAGCTTTTTAAATTAATTAATTAATTGATTATTACTA
The DNA here is from genome assembly GCF_036850995.1 of Saccopteryx leptura. Taxonomy (NCBI): domain Eukaryota; kingdom Metazoa; phylum Chordata; class Mammalia; order Chiroptera; family Emballonuridae; genus Saccopteryx; species Saccopteryx leptura. Next base: position 53,159,178 of record NC_089505.1, on the reverse strand, counting down.
TTAAATTTAATACAGTGACATTGATAAATCAGGATACATATATGTTGAGAGAAAACATCTCCAGATTATTTTGACATTTGATAATGCTGAATACCCCTCACCCAAAGTCAAATTGTCTTTCATCACCTTCTATCTGGTTTTTATTGTGCCCCTCCCGTCCACCCACCCCCTCTCTCTCCTTCCTCGCCCCATCCTCCCCCACCCCCACCTCCGTTACCATCACATTCTTGTCCATGTCTCTGAGTCTCATTTTTGTGTCCCACCTATGTATGGGTTCATATAGTTCTTAGTTTTTTCTGATTTACTTATTTCACTCTGTATAATGTTATCAAGGTCCATCCATGTTATTGTAAATGTTCTGATGTCATCATTTCTTATGGCTGAGTAGTATTCTATAGTATATATGTACCAAAGCTTTTTAATCCACTCGTCCTCTGACGGACACTTGGGCTGTTCCCAGATCTTCGCTATTGTGAACAATGCTGCCACAAACATGGGTGTGCATTTCTCCTTTTGGAGCAGTTCTATGATGTTCTTGGGGTATATTCCTAAAAGTAGGATAGTTGGGTCAAAAGACAGTTCGATTTTCAATTTTTTGAGGAATCTCCATACTGTTTTCCACAGTGGCTGCACCAGTCTGCATTCCCACCAGCAGTGCAGGAGGGTTCCCTTTTCTCCACATCCTCGACAACACTTATTCTATGTTGTTTTGTTAATGAGCGCCATTCTGGCTGGTGTGAGGTGATATCTCATTGTGATTTTAATTTGCATTTCTCTAATGATTAGAGATGTTGAGCATTTTTTCATCTGCCTATTGGCCATCTGTATGTCCTCTTTGGAGAAGTGTCTATTCATTTCTTTTTCCCATTTTTTGATTGGATTGTTTGTCTTCCTGGTGTTGAGATTTACAAGTTCTTTATAAATTTTGGTTCTTAACCCCTTATCAGATGTATTGTCAAATATGTTCTCCCATTGTGTAGTTTGTCTTTTTATTCTGTTCTTACTTATTGTCTTTAGCTGTGCAAAAGCTTTTTAGTTTGATAGAGTCCCATTTGTTTATCCTGTCTTTTCTTTCACTTCCCCATGGAGATAAATCAGCAAATATATCACTGCGAGAGAGGTCGGAGAGCTTACTGCCTATGTTTTCTTCTAAGATGCTTATGGTTTCACAGCTTACATTTAAGTCTTTTATCCATTTTGAGTTTATTTTTGTGAATGGTGTAAGTTGGTGGTCTCGTTTCATTTTTTTGCAGGTAGCTGTCCAATTTTTCCAACACCATTTATTAAAGAGACTGTCTTTACTCCACTGTATTTCCTTACCTCCTTTGTCAAATATCAGTTGTCCATAGAGCTGTGGGTTTATTTCTGGGTTCTCTGTTCTGTTCTATTGATCTATATGCCTGTTCTTATGCCAGTACCAGGCTGTTTTGAGTACAATGGCCTTGTAGGATAACTTGATATCAGGAAGTGATACCTCCCACTTTATTCTTCTTTTTTTAAGATTGCTGAGGCTATTTGTGCTCTTTTTTGGTTCCATATAAATTTTTGGAATATGTGATCTATATCTTTGAAGTATGTCGTTGGTATTTTAATTGGTATTGCATTGAATTTATAAATTGCTTTGGATAATATAGACATTTTAATGATGTTTATTCTTCCTAACCATGAGCACAGTATATGCTTCCACTTGTTTGTATCTTCCCTGATTTCTTCTATCAATGTTTTATAATTTTCTGAGTACAAGTCTTTAATCTCCCTGGTTAAATTTACTCCTAGGTACTTTATTTTTTTGGTTGCAATGGTGAGGGGGATTGCTTCCTTAATTTCTCTTTCTGACAGTTCATTGTTAGTGTATAAAAATGCCTCTGATTTCTGAGTATTAACTTTATATTCTGCCACCTTGCTGAATTCATTCATCAGGTCCAGTAGTTTTTTTTTGACTGAGACTTTAGGTTTCTCTGTATACAATATCATATCATCTGCAAATTATGATAGTTTTACTTCTTCTTTTCTAATTTGGATGCCTTTTATTTCTTTTTCTTGTCTGATTGCTGTGGCTAGGATTTCCAGAACTATGTTGAATAAGAGTGATGAAAGGGGGCACCCCTGCCTTGTTCCTGATCTTAAGGGTATTGCTTTTAATTTTTTCCCATTGAGTATGATGTTGGCTGTGTGTTTGTCATAGATGGCTTTTATTATGTTGAGTTATGTTCCCTGTATTCCCACTTTGCTGAGAGTTTTGATCATGAATGGGTGCTGGATTTTATCAAATGGTTTTTCTGCATCTATTGAAATTATCATGTGGTTTTTCTCCTTTCTTTTGTTTATGTGATGAATCACATTGATTTGCAAATATTGTACCAGCCTTGCCTCCCCAGAATAAATCTGTCTTGATCATGGTGTATGATTTTTTCATATATTGCTGGAACCGGTTGGCTAATATTTTGTTGAGGATTTTAGCATCTAAATTCATCAGGGATATTGGCCTATAATTTTCTTTCTTTGTGTTGTCTTTGCCTGTTTTTGAAAACAGAATTATGCTCGCCTCATATAGGAGCTTGGAAGTCTTCTTTTCTCTTGAATTTTTTGAAATAGCTTGAGAAAGATAGGCATTAGTTCTTCATGAATATTTGGTAGAATTCACTTGTGAAGCCATCTTGTCCAGGGCTTTGGTTTGTTGGGAGTTATTTGATAACAGTTTCAATATCATTTGTTGTAATCAGTCTGTTTAGGTTTTCTGATTCTTCCAGATTGATTTTTAAAAGATTTTATGTTTCAAGAAATTTTTCCATTTCATCTAGGTTGTCTAATTTTTTGGCATACAGCTCTTTATAGTATTTTCTTACAATATTTTATATTTCTGTTGTGTCAGTTGTTATTTTTCCACTCTCATTTCTAATTTTATTTATTTGAGTCCTCTCTTTTTTTCTTATTAAGTCTGGTTAAAGGTTCATTGATCTTGTTTACCTTTTCAAATAACCAGCTCCTTGTTTCATTGATCCTCTGTATAGTTTCTTTAGCCACTATGTCATTTATTTCCGCTCTGACCTTTATTATTTTCTTCCTTTTACTACCCCTGGACTTTACTTGCTGTTCTTTTTTTTGTTCTTCTGATGCAGGGTTAAATGGTTTATTTGAGCTTTTTCTAGCTTCTTAAGGTATGCCTGTAATGCTATGAACTTCCTTCTCAGTACTGCTTTTGCTGTGTCCCATAAATTTTTAGTTGATGTCTGGTCATTATCATTCTTTTCTAGAAATTTTTAAATTTCTTCTTTGATCTCATTGTTAACCCATTTGTTATTTAATAACATGCTATTTAGTTTCCAAGTGTTTGAGTATTTTTGTTTTTCTGTTGTGGTTGATTTCTAGTTTCATGCCATTGTAATCAGAGAAAATGCTTGATATGATTTCTGTCTTCTTAAATTTGTTGAGACCGCTTTTGTGCCCTAACATGTGGTCTATCCTAGAGAATGTACCATGTGCACTTGAAAAGAATGTATATTCTGCTGCTTTGGGGTGAAAGGTTCTGAAGATATCTATTAAATCGAGTTGATCTAGTGTGTCCTTTAAGTCTGCTGTTTCTTTGTTAATTTTATTTCTTGAGGATCTATCTAGTGATTTTAGTGTAGTATTGAAATTTCCTAATATTATAGTATTGCTGTTGATCTCGCCCTTTATATCCATCAAACTCTGCTTTATATATTTAGGTGCTCCTATATTAAATGCATAGGTATTTATAATGGTTATATTTTCCTGTTGGATTGCTCCCTTTATCATTATGTAGTGACCTTCTTTATCTCTTACTATAGTCTTTGTTTTAAAGTCCATTTTGTCTGATATAAGTATTGCTACCAAAGCTTTTTTTTCATTGCCATTTGGATAAAATACTTTTTCCATCCTTTTACCTTCGGTCTATGTGCATCTCTTGTTTTGAGGGGGGTCTCTATTAGACAGCATATGTATGGGTTCTGTTTTCTTTAGTAAAAGCTGAAAGATTTATACGATATGAAGAGAAACAAGAGTATGGGTTCTGTTTTCTTATCCATGCATCTACTATATGTTTTTGATCGGATCATTTAATCCATTTACATTTAAGGTTATTATTGATATGTAGTTGTTTATTGCCATTTTATTCTTGAAAACTGTATTCCTCTTTTGCTATATTTTTTCTCCTTTGATCTGTTTACAAAAGGTCCCTTAGCATTTCTTGCAGCCTTGGTTTAGTTGTAGTGAATTCCTTGAGATTTTCTTTTTTCTTTTTTCTTTTTTTTTGTATTTTTCTGAAGCTGGAAACGGGAAGAGACAGTCAAACAGACTCCCGCATGTGCCCGACTGGGATCCACCTGGCATGCCCACCAGGGGGCGACGCTCTGCCCCTCCGGGCGTCGCTCTGCTGCAACCATAGCCACTCTAGCACCTGGGGCAGAGGCCAAGGAGCCATCCCCAGCGCCCAGGCCATCTTTGCTCCAATGGAGCCTCGCTGTGGGAGGGGAAGAGAGAGACAGAGAGGAAGGAGAGGGGGAGGGGTGGAGAAGCAAATGGGTGCTTCTCCTGTATGCCCTGGCCAGGAATCGAACCCGGGACTTCTGCACGCCAGGCTGACGCTCTACCACTGAGCCAACCGGCCAGGGCTCCTTGAGGTTTTTTTTTGTCTGTAAAGCTTTTTATTTCTCCTTCAATTTTAAACGATAGCCTTGCTGGATAAAGTACTCTTTTTTTATAATTTTATTTTTTTAATGCGCGACATCAATAAATCAGGATACATATATTCAAAGATAACATGTCCAGGTTATCTTGTCGTTCAATTATGTTGCATACCCATCACCCAAAGTCAGATTGTCCTCTGTCACCTTCTATCTAGTTTTCTTTGTGCCCCTCCCCCTTTCCCTCTCCCTCTCCCACCTCCCCCCATAACCACCACACTCTTATCAATGTCTCTTAGTCTCACTTTTATGTTCCACCTACGTATGGAATAATGCAGTTCCTGGTTTTTTCTGATTTAATTATTTCACTTTGTATAATGTAATCAAGATCCCACCAATTTGCTGTAAATGATCCGATGTCATCATTTCTTATGGCTGAGTAGTATTCCATAGTGTATATGTGCCCCATCTTCTTTATCCAGTCATCTATTGATGGGCTTTTTGGTTGTTTCCATGTCCTGGCCACTGTGAACAATGCTACAATGAACATGGTGCTGCATGTGTCTTTACGTATCAATGTTTCTGAGTTTTGGGGGTATATACCCAGTAGAGGGATTGCTGGGTCATAAGGTAGTTCTATTTTCAGTTTTTTGAGGAACCACCATACTTTCTTCCATAATGGTTGTACTACTTTACATTCCCACTAACAGTGTATGAGGGTTCCTTTTTCTCCACAGCCTATCCAAAATTTGCTATTACCTGTCTTGTTGATAATAGCTAATCTAACAGGTGTGAGGTGGTATCTCATTGCAGTTTTGATTTGCATTTCTCTAATAACTAAAGAAGATGAGCATCTTTTCATATATCTGTTGGCCATTTGTATTTCTTCCTGGGAGAAATGTCTGTTCATGTCCTCTTCCCATTTTTTTATTGGATTGTTTGTTTGTTTGTTGTTGAGTTTTATGAGTTCTTTGTATATTTTGGATATTAGGCCCTTATCTGAGCTGTTGTTTGAAAATATCATTTCCCATTTAGTTGGCTTTCTGTTTATTTTGTTATCAGTTTCCCTTGCTGAGCAAAAACTTCTTAGTCTGATGTAATTCCATTCATTAATTTTTGCCTTCACTTCTCTTGCCTTTGGAGTCAAATTCATAAAATGCTCTTTAAAACCCAGGTCCATGAGTTTAGTACCTATGTCTTCTTCTATGTACTTAATTGTTTCAGGTCTTATGTTTAGATCTTTGATCCATTTTGAGTTAATTTTAGTACAGGGGGACAAACTGTAGTCCAGTTTCATTCTTTTGCATGTGGCTTTCCAGTTTTCCCAGCACCATTTATTGAAGAGGCTTTCTTTTCTCCATTGTGTGTTGTTGGCCCCTTTATCAAAAATTATTTGACTATATATATGTGGTTTTATTTCTGGGTTTTCTATTTTGTTCCATTGGTCTGAGTGTCTATTTTTCTGCCAATACCATGCTGTTTTGATTGTCGTGGCCCTATAATATAGTTTGAAGTCAGGTATTTTAATGCCCCCAGCTTCATTCTTTTTCTTTAGGATTGCTTTGGCTATTCAGGGTTTTTTATAGTTCCATATAAATCTGATGATTTTTTTGCTCCATTTCTTTAAAAAATGTCATTGGAATTTTGATGGGAATTGCATTAAATTTGTATATTGCTTTGGGTAATATGGCCATCTTGATTATATTTATTCTTCCTAACCAAGAACAAGGAATATTCTTCCATCTCAATATATCTTTTTCGATTTCCCTTAACAATGGTTTATAGTTTTCATTATATAAGTCCTTGACATTCTTTGTTATGTTTATTCCTAGGTATTTTTTTTTATTGTTGCAATTGTGAAGGGGATTAGTCTTTTGCGTTTGTTCTCAAATGTTTCATTGTTGGTATATAGAAAGGCTATGGACTTCTGTATGTTAATTTTGTATCCTGCGACCTTACTGTATTGGCTTATTGTTTCTAGTAGTCTTTTTGTGGATTCTTTGGGGTTTTTGATGTATAGGATCATATCATCTGCAAAAAGTGATACCTTTACTTCTTCTTTTCCGATATGGATGCCTTTTATTTCTTTTTTTTTTTAATAAATTTTTATTTTAATGGGGTGACATCAATAAATCAGGGTACATACATTCAAAGAAAACATTTCCAGGTTATCTTGTCATTTAGTTCTGTTGCATACCCATCACCCGAAGAGAGATTGTTCTCCGCCACCCTCCATCCAGTTCTCTCTGTACCCCTCCCCCTCCCCCTCTCCCTCCTTCCCTACCCCCACCCCCTGTAACCACCACAACTCCCGTCCATGCCTCTTAGTCTCGCTTCTATGTCCCACCAATGTATGGAATCCTGCAGTTCCTGTTTTTTTCTGATTCGCCCATTTCACCCCACACAATGCTACCAAGACTCCACCATTCCACTGCAAGTGATCTGATGTCATCATTTCTCCTAGCTGAATAGTATACCATGGTGTATATGTGCCCCATCTTCTTCATCCAGTCCTCTATTTTTTTTTTTACAGTGATTAAAAGCCTTTAAGCAAACTCTTGGCCAATACAGCAAGAATCCATAAAAGAGTAGTGTCCTTAACATGTTCACCAAGTCCAAGTTGGCCCCATCACCATGCCAAATCCCTGAAAAATGCAACCCAACCACAGTTCAGTCTGTTAGGAGCTGTCACAGGGAGCAGGAGTCCAGGAAAGTTCCCCCCAGGAAAAGTCCGCATGGCACTGGAATTGTTGTCACCATTCTATAATTTGCAGCTCATGTCCAAGTCCCATTGACTGCTGCTTCTAGCTGGTAATGATTCAGGTAGACTGGAAAAAGCCATTTGCAGCATGCGTGGATATGGAGCTTCTGTTCTCCTCTGCCTGGAGCGTTGAGACCAGGTTGCTTTTCCCTGGAGCTCTGTGACTGTGGCCTGGTAAAGAGAACCTTGGGATACACTAAGCTGGGTGGCAAAGGTAAATTCATAATACAAGTTGGCAAAAGGAGGAAAGAGAGCTCTAAATTAGGAGTAGGTCCCAGCCTGAAATATGAGTGGGGCATTGAGGTAGGAGGGATAAAGGAAACACTATATATTAAGCAAAGCAGCAGAAAATAGGACTATCAACACCCACAACAGAGATCTTTGAGGGAAGAATAAAAAACCTGACTATTCAGGCAAAACATAGTTAAGTGGCCCTTGTGCGAATGAGATCAGTTTACCTGCTTCTTGGAAGAAATACCCTAGGCTCGTCCACAGTGTCGTAGATGGGGCCAACGGCCCTGGGCACCTTCAGCCTTCAGTGGCAAGCCCCAGCTTTCTGGACAAGGTTAGGTCATAGGTGGCTGGAGCAGGGCTGGAAGAGACTGAACCCTCCCTTAGAAGAGTGAGGGGGAAGCCCACCTTCCAGTGTCCCTGTTTCCTCACAGCAGAGGCGTGTAAGCCTGGCAGACTTTAGCTCAATGACCTTCCTTTCCACTATTGAAGCAGGACCCAGATGGCATCCTATGAGACCCCTTTGGGGTATTGGAGCCTTTAAGGGTGTATCCTAAAAGCTGGTAGTTCCCCTGATCTCTATTGGGCTTTTTCTGCCTCTAGGTATCTTAAAAGCCATTCTCAGAAGATCTCGCTGAGGGGTTTGAGGATCCCCATCCGCCTATATAAATCTTTTCCATATATCTGGAGCTATTTGGAAAAAAGAACAGTGTTATTAGCTAGATCTAATAAAGAAGGTAGTAGTTTGCAGGCGAAAAAGATTTGGTGTTTCCTGTTCATCAGCATTCAAAAGAAATGTAAATTTTTTTTTTTTAAGTAAAAAGCATGATATGGTAGACCCATCGGAGTCATTGGCCTGGCGTGCAGGATTCCGGGTTCGATTCCTGGCCAGAGCACACAGGAGAAGCGCCCATCTACCTCTCCACCCCTCTCCCTCTCCTTCCTCTTCGTCTCTCTCCTCCTGCCCGCAGCCAAGGCTCCACCGGAGCAAAGCCACCCTGGGCACTAAGGATGGCCCCATGGCCTCTGCCCCAGTTGCTAGAATGGCTCCAGTTGTAACAGAGCAACACCCCAGATAGGCAGAGCATTCCCCCCCAAGTAGGCATGCCAGGTGGATCCCAGTCAGGCGCATGCAGGAGTCTGTCTGACTGCCTCCCCATCCCCATCCTCAGAAAAATACAAAAAATAAATAAATAAAGGAAAAAATACTAAATAAAAAAAAGGGGGGGGGCATTCCCTTGTGCTAAAGCTCCAGGGAGCATGGAGTGAGCTTGAGTATGTCCTATGAAACATGGAGCTCTATGTTGACATATAAGTCTTTGAAGAAGGAGGAACTGCTGAAATAGTTTATCAGCATTTGTCCCTAAGACAGCAGACTTTATAGTGGGAACACCATATGTAAATATTTGCTGTCTGTCTATAGATTAAGGGGGGAATATGGCAAATGCTGAAAAGCCATGATCTTTGTGCCCCTCCCCTCCCCCAACCCCCTCCCTCTCCTGCCCACACCCTGTAACCCCAACACTGTTGTTCATGTCTCTGAGTCTCATCCTTATGTCCCACCTATGTATGGAAACATATAGTTCTTAGTTTTTTCTGATTTACTTCTTTCACTCAGTATAATGTTATCAAGGCCCATCCATGTTGTTGTAAAAGATCCAATGTCATCATTTCTTATGGCCGAGTAGTATTCCATAGTATATATATACACCAAAGCTTTTTAATCCACTCGTCCTCTGATGGACACTTGGGCTGTTTCCAAATCTTTGCTATTGTGAACAATGCTGCCATAAACATGGGGGTGAATTTCTTCTTTTCAAACAGTGCTATGGTGTTCTTGGGGTATATTCCTAACAGTGGTATAGCTGGGTCAAAAGGCAGTTCAATTTTTAATTTCTTGAGGAATCTCCATACTGTTTTCCACAGTGGCTGCACCAGTCTGCATTCCCACCAGCAGTGCAGGAGGGTTCCCTTTTCTCCACATCCTCGCCAGCACTTATTCTGTGTTGTTTTATTGATGAGCGCCATTCTGACTGGTGTGAGGTGATATCTCATTGTGGTTTTAATTTGCATTTCTCTAATCATTAGTGATGTTGAACATTTTTTCATATGCCTGTTGGCCATCTGTGTGTCCTCTTTGGAGAAGTGTCTATTCATTTCTTTTGCCCATTTTTGGATTGGATTGTTTGTCTTCCTGGTATTAAGTTTTACAAGTTCTTTATAAATTTTGGTTATTAACCCCTTATCAGACGCTATGTCAAATATATTCTCCCATTGTGTAGTTTGTCTTTTTATTCTGTTCTTATTGTCTTTAGCTGTGCAGAAGCTTTTTAGTTTGATAAAGTCCCATTTGTTGATCCTGTCTTTTATTTCACTTGCCTGTGGAGACAAATCAGCAAATATATTGCTGTGAGAGATGTCGGAGAGCTTACTGCCTATGTTTTCTTCTAAGATGCTTATGGTTTCACGGCTTACATTCAAGTCTTTTATCCATTTTGAGTTTATTTTTGTGAGTGGTGTAAGTTGGTGGTCTCGTTTCATTTTTTTGCAGGTAGCTGTCCAGTTTTCCCAACACCATTTGTTGAAGAGGCTGTCTTTACTCCAATGTATTGTCTTACCTCCTTTGTCAAATATCAGTTGTCCATAGAGCTGTGGGTTTATTTCTGAGTTTTCTGTTCTGTTCCATTGATCTATGTGCCTGTTCTTATGCCAGTACCATGCTGTTTTGAGTACAAAGGCCTTATAATATAACTTGATATCTGGAAGTGTGATACCTCCCGCTTTTTTCTTCCTTTTCAGGATTGCTGAGGGTATTCGTGTTCTTTTTTGGTTCCATATAAATTTTTGGAATATGTGTTCTATGTCTTTGAAGTAAGTCATTGGTATTTTAATCAGTATTGCATTGAATTTATAAATTGCTTTGGGTAATATAGACATTTTAATGATGTTTATTCTTCCTAACCATGAGCATGGTATATGCCTCCACTTATTCGTATCTTCCCTGGTTTCTTTTATCAATGTTTTATAATTTTCCGAGTACAAGTCTTTAATCTCCTTGGTTAGATTTATTCCTAGGTACTTTATTTTTTTGGTTGCGATGGTAAAGGGGATTGATTCCCTGATTTCTCTTTCTGACAGTTCATTATTAGTGTATAAAAATGCCTCTGATTTCTGAGTATTTATTTTATATCCTGCCACCTTGCCAAATTCATTTATCAGGTCTAGTAGTTTTTTGACTGAGACTTTAGGGTTTTCTTATTTATTTTTTATTTATTTTTTATTTTTTTTGCATTTTTCTGAAGCTGGAAACAGGGAGAGACAGTCAGACAGACTCCCGCATGCGCCCGACCGGGATCCACCCGGCACGCCCACCATGGGGTGACGCTCTGCCCACCAGGGGGCGATGCTCTGCCCATCCTGGGCGTCGCCATATTGCGACCAGAGCCACTCTAGCGCCTGGGGCAGAGGCCACAGAGCCATCCCCAGCGCCCAGGCCATCTTTGCTCCAATGGAGCCTTGGCTGCGGGAGGGGAAGAGAGAGACAGAGAGGAAAGTGCGGCGGAGGGGTGGAGAAGCAAATGGGCGCTTCTCCTGTGTGCCCTGGCCGGGAATCGAACCCGGGTCCTCCGCATGCTAGGCCGACGCTCTACTGCTGAGCCAACTGGCCAGGGCGAGACTTTAGGGTTTTCTATATACAATATCATGTCATCTGCAAATAATGATCGTTTTACTTCTTCTTTTCCAATTTGGATGCCTTTTATTTCTTTTTCTTGTCTGATTGCTGTGGCTAGGACTTCCAGAACTATGTTGAATAAGAGTGGTGAAAGGGGGCACCCCTGCCTTGTTCCTGATCTTAAGGGGATTGCTTTTAATTTTTGCCCATTGAGTATGATGTTGGCTGTGGGTTTGTCATAGATGGCCTTTATCATGTTGAGGTATGTTCCCTGTATTCCCACTTTGCTGAGAGTTTTGATCATGAATGGGTGCTGGACTTTATCAAATGCTTTTTCTGCATCTATTGAAATTATCATGTGGTTTTTCTCCTTTCTTTTGTTTATGTGATGAATCACATTGATTGATTTACAAATATTGTACCAGCCTTGCCTCCCAATAATAAATCCTACTTGATCATGGTGTATGATTTTTTCCATATATTGCTGGATCCGGTTTGCTAATATTTTGTTGAGAATTTTTCCATCTAAGTTCATCAGGGTTATTGGCCTATAATTTTCTTTCTTTGTGTTGTCTTTGCCTGGTTTTGGAATCAGAATTATGCTCGCCTCCTAAAAGGAGTTTGGAAGTCTTCCTTCCTCTTGAATTTTTTGAAATAGCTTGAGAAGGATAGGAGTTAGTTCTTTGAATATTTGGTAGAATTCACTTGTGAAGCCATCAGGCCCAGGACTTTTCTTTTTTGGGAGTTTTTTGATAGCTGTTTCAATCTCATTTGTTGTAATTGGTCTGTTTAGATTTTCTGATTCTTCCAGATTGATTTTTGGAAGATTATATGATTCAAGAAATTTTTCCATTTCATCTAGGTTGTCTAGTTTTTTGGCGTACAGTTCTTCATAGTATTTTCTTACAATATTTTGTATTTCTGTTGTGTCAGTTGTTATTTCTCCACTCTCGTTTCTAATTTTATTTATTTGAGTCCTCTCTCTTTTTTTCTTGGTAAGTCTTGTTAAAAGTTCATCGATCTTGTTTACCTTTTCAAAGAACCAGCTCCTGGTTTCATTGATTCTCTTTATTGTTTCTTTAGCCTCTATGTCATTTATTTCTGCTCTGATCTTTATTATTTCCTTCCTTCTACTAGCTGTGGGCTTTACTTGCTGTTTTTTTTCTAGTTCTTTTAGATGCAGGGTTAAGTTGTTTATTTGAGCTTTTTCTAGCTTCTTGAGGTATGCCTGTAATGCTATAAACTTCCCTCTCAGGACTGCTTTTACTGTGTCCCATAAATTTTGAGTTGATGTATGCTCATTATCGTTTGTTTCTAGGAATTTTTAAATTTCTTCTTTGATATCAATGTTAACCCATTCATTATTTAATAACGTGGTATTTAGTTTCCAAGTGTTTGAATGTTTTTCACTTTTTCTATTGTGGTTGATTTCTAGTTTAATGCCATTGTGATCAGAGAAAGTGCTCGATATAATTTCAATCTTCTTAAATTTGTTGAGCCTGCTTTTGTGCCCTAACATGTGGTCTATTCTAGAGAATGTACCATAAGCGCTTGAAAAGAATGTATATTCTGCTGTTTTAGGGTGAAAGGTTCTGAAGATATCTATTAAATCGGGTTGATCTAATATGTCCTTTAAGTCTGCTGTTTCTTTGTTAATTTTCTTTCTTGAGGATCTATCTAGTGATGTTAGTGGGGTATTAAAATCCCCTACTATTATAGTATTGCTGTTGATCTCGCCCTTTAAGTCTATCAAAGTCTGCTTTATATATTTAGGTGCTCCTATATTAGGTGCGTAGATATTTATAATGGTTATATCTTCCTTTTGGATTGCTCCCTTTATCATTATGTAGTGACCTTCTTTATCTCTAACTATGGTCTTTGTTTTAAAGTCCATTTTGTCTGATATAAGTATTGCTACCCCAGCTTTTTTTTCATTTCCATTTGCGTGAAATATTTTTTTCCATCCTTTTATCTTCAGTCTGTGTGCATCTTTTGATTTAAGGTGTGTTTCTTGTAGACAGCATATGTATGGGTCCTGTTTTCTTATCCACGCAGCTACCCTATGTCTCTTGATCAGATCATTTAATCCATTAACATTTAAGGTTATTACTGATATGTAATTGTTTATTGCCATTTTTTTTCTTTAAAACTGTTTTTCTCTTTTGCTATATTCTTTTTTTCCTTTGATCTGTTTACAACAGGTCCCTTAGCATTTCTTGCAGCCTTGGTTTGGTTGCAGTGAAATCCTTGAGTTTTTTTTTTTGTCTGTAAAGCTTTTTATTTCTCCTTCAATTTTAAATGATAGCCTTGCTGGATAAAGTAGTCTTGGTTGTAGATTCTTGTTCTGCATTACTTTGAATATTTCTTGCCATTCCCTTCTGGCCTCAAGTGTTTCTGTTGAGAAGTCAGAAGTCATCCTTATGGGGGCTCCTTTGTAGGTGATAGTCTTTTTTTCTCTAGCAGCTTTTAATATTTTCTCTTTATCATTTAGCTTTGGTAATTTAATTATGATGTGTCTTGGTGTTGGTTTCTTTGGGTTTCTCCTTAATGGAGTTCTCTGTGCTTCCTGAACATGTGAAATGTTTTCCTGCCTTAATTGGGGGAAGTTTTCCACTATAATATGTTTGAACAAGGTCTCTATCCCTTTTTCTTTCTCTTCTTCTTCAGGAACCCCTATGATGCGGATGTTATTTCTCTTCATGTTGTCACAGAGCTCTCTTAGAGTTTCCTCAGACTTTTTGAGTCTCTTTTCTTTTTTCTGCTCTGCTTCCATGCCTTTATTTATTGTTTCCTCTAACTCACTGATTCGATTCTCTGCTTCATCCATCCTGCTTTTAATTCCTTCTATTGTATTCTTTATTTCAGATATTGTATTTGTCATTTCTGTCTGATTCTTTTTTATTATTTCAATGTCCTTTTTTATATTTGTTATCTCTTTATTTAGGTTTTCGTAATGGCCATCTATGGTTGTTCTAATATCTTTGAGCATCCTAACAATCGTTATTTTAAACTCTGCATCTGGTAATTTGGTTATATCTGACTCACTTAGGTCCTTTTCTGGGGATTTCTCTTGGTTTATTTGTGTTGTATTTCTCTGCCTCTGCATTTTCTCTTCACAGGATTGGCTGTGATCACGTGCTCAGGTGCACAAGGGTTGGTGGCCTTGGCCTTTGCCCCGCCCCTGTGTGTGACGTTATGCTCGGTCCTGAGGGCACTGGCGAGCACCTTTGCTCAGCTGTGGGTCTCCGCCTGTTTCCGAGCTTTCGCCCTGCCTTTGCAGGATGATCCCACTCAAGGAACAGCTGCTAGCCTTGGCTCTACCACCGGGCAGGGCTGCGTGCCGAAGCTCAGCTCCGTAGCGGAACTCTGCCTCTTCTGGGCTTTTGGTTCCCCTCCCGTGGGAGGAGCCAGCTACCAAGTCAGACCGCAAGCCTGGGTTGCACAGGCGGGGCAGGGCTGTGCTCCTCTGCCCTTGCTCTGGGGCTGGTTTCTACCCTTTCTGGGGTTCCCGCCCTTCTCCCGGAGGCTGGATTACAGGCTGCCAGCAGCTGAGCTTGACCACTTTTGCACGCCACCTTCTCTCCAGCTGGGCAAGATTGAGCTCACACCTGAGCCCAGTGGTGGCCAGCCGGCTTCCGCTCCTGCCAGAACCGCGCTTTTGTCTCCCGCTGCCGCCCGCTCTCCAGTGCGCCCTCAGCCGCATACGTGGGGGCGTTGCAGCTCGGACCCTAAAACTCACTACTGTAGACCCGAAAGCTCCCTCCTTCTATGTGACTCTTCTCTGAATGCTGCGGGGGAGCTTGTTTGGCTGCTCTCCTGCTTCCCTTTGCTGGTATTGCTGTTTCCAGGGGAAATATTCACTTCAGCTTTGGGGAGTGATTCGTCTCAGGGATTAGGGTGGCTATCTCCCAAAATGTTTCTCCTTATGCCTCCTAGATTACACTCTCTTCCTGTTACTGTGGTTTTCTCCTCTCTCCCCCCTTCCCCAGGAGCCCCAGGTGATTGTTTTTGAGAGAGATGTTCTGCGCGGTCCCTTTAAGAAGGATCCTGGGTCTGAGAAATCGGACTCTCTCACAAACAGTATCCTGACTTGTTTCCAGTTAAATACTGTCCTTACGCCTCTTCTGGGGTCTGGGGCTGCAGGCTGGGGCTTTGTTCCTGGGGCTCAGGACCCTTTCCCCTCTGCTAAACTCACTTCCCACCACGCAAGTCTCTCCCTGCTGCCATTCGCTCCGAGGAGCTGGGCAACCCTCTCTGCGTTTTCGCTTTTCCTACCAGTCTCTGTGTGGCTTCTTCAGCGTTCCTTGGTTGAAGCGTCCTTTTAGTTTAGTCCAAAGTTGGTTTTTTCAGATGATAGTTCATAAAATTAGTTTGTAATCCACTTTGGTTCTGGGAGGTAGATGCTGGTACGTCCGCCTACTCCAGCGCCATCTTGTCTCTCCGGATGCCTTTTATTTCTTTGTCTTGTCTGATTGCTCTGGCTAGACCCTCTTGTACCACATTAAATAAGAGTGGAGAGAGTGGACAACCCTGTCTTGTTCCTGATTTAAGGGGGAAAGCCTTCAGTTTTGTGCCATTTAATATGATGTTAGCTGATGGTTTATCATATATGGCCTTTATCATGTTGAGATATTTTCCTTCTATACCCATTTTGTTGAGAGTCTTAAACATAAAATTGTGTTGTATTTTCTCAAAAGCCTTTTCTGCATCTATTGATAAGATCATGTGGTTTTTGTTCTTTGTTTTGTTGATATTGTGTATTACGTTAACCGTTTTACATATGTTGAACCATCCTTGAGATTCTGGGATGAATCCCACTTGATCATGATGTATTATTTTTTTAATATGTTGTTGTATTCAATTTGCTAGTATTTTGTTTAGTATTTTAGCATCTGTATTCATTAGAGACATTGGTTTGTAGTTTTCTTTTTTTGTGCCATCCTTGCCTGGTTTCGGTATGAGGGTTATGTTGGCCTCAAAAAATCTGTTTGGGCCATGGCCGGTTGGCTCAGCAGTAGAGCGTCGGCCTGGTGTGCGGGGGACCCGGGTTCGATTCCCGGCCAGGGCACATAGGAGAAGCGCCCATTTGCTTCTCCACCCCCACCCCCTCCTTCCTCTCTGTCTCTCTCTTCCCCTCCCGCAGCCAAGGCTCCATTGGAGCAAAGATGGCCCGGGCACTGGGGATGGCTCCTTGGCCTCTGCCCCAGGCGTGAGAGTGGCTCTGGTTGCGGCAGAGCGATGCCCCGAAGGGGCAGAGCATCGCCCCCTGGTGGGCAGAGCGTCGCCCATGGTGGGCATACCGGGTGGATCCCGGTTGGGCGCATGCGGGAGTCTGTCTGACTGTCTCTCCCCATTTCCAGCTTCAGAAAAATACAAAAAAAGAAAAAAAAAATCTGTTTGGAAGTATTGCTTCTTCTTCAATTTTTTGGAAGACTTTCAGTAGAATAGGAACCAAGTCTTCTTTGAATGTTTGATAAAATTCACTGGTATAGCCGTCTGGGCCTGAACTTCTATTTTTGGGGAGGTTTTTAATGGTTTTTTCTATTTCTTCTCTACTAATAGGTCTGTTTAGGCTTTCTGTTTCTTCTTGACTCAGAAAGTCAAGGAAGGTTGTATTGTTCTAGGAATTTATCCATTTCTTCTAGGTTGTTGAATTTAGTGGCATAAAGTTTTTCATAGTATTCTACAATAATTCTTTGTATATCTACGGTGTCCGTGGTGATTTCTCCTCTTTCATTTTGGATTTTGTTTATATGAGTTCTTTCTCCTTTTTCCTTGGTAAGTCTTGCCAAGGGTTTGTCAATTTTGTTGATCTTTTCAAAGAACCAGCTCCTTGTTCTATTAATTTTTTTTCTATAGTTTTTCTGTTCTCTATTTCATTTATTTCTGCTCTGATTTTTATTATCTCCTTTCTTCGGCTGGTTTGGGTTGTCTTTGTTCTTCTTTTTCTAGTTTCTTAAGGTGTGAAGTTAAGTGGTTCACTTGGGCTCTCTCTTGTTTGTTCATATAGGCCTGAAGTGATATGAACTTCCCTCTTATCACTGCTTTTGCTGCATCCCATAGGTTCTGCTATGTTGTATTGTCATTTTCATTTGTCTGTATATATCTTTTGATCTCTGCACTTATTTCTTCTTTGACCCATTCATTGTTTAAAAGTATGTTTAGTTTCCACATATTTGTGAGATTTTTTTCCTCTTTTTTGCAGTTGAATTCTAGTTTCAAAGCTTTATGATCAGAAATTATGCTTGGTACTACTTTGATTTTTCTGAATTTGCTGATGTTGTTTTTGATGCCCAGCATATGGTCAATTCTTGAGAATGACCCATGTACACTGGAGAAAAATGTATACTCAGTCACTTTGGGATGAAATGTCCTGTAGATGTCTATCATATCCAAGTGCTCTAGTGTTTTGTTTAAGGCCACTATATCTTTGTTGATTCTCTGTTTGGATGACCGATCTAGAGCCATCAGCAGTGTATTGAGGTCTCCAAGTATGATTGTATTTTTGTCAGTTTTTGTTTTAAGATCAATAAGTAGCTGTCTTATATATTTTGGTGCTCCTTGGTTTGGTGCATATATATTAAGAATTGTTATGTCTTCTTGATTCAGTGTCCCCTTAGCCATTATAAAATGACCATTTTTGTCTCTGAGTACTTTTGCTGTCTTGTAGTCAGCATTATCAGATATGAGTATTGCTACGCCTGCTTTTTTTTGGATGTTATTTGCTTGGAGTATTGTTTTCCAGCCATTCACTTTGAATTTGTTTTTATCCTTGTTACTTAGATAAGTTTCTTGTAGGCAGCATACAGTTGGATTTTCTTTTTTAATCCATTCTGCTACTCTGTGCCTTTTTATTGGTGAGTTTAATCCGTTTACATTTAGTGTAATTATTGACACTTGTGAGTTCCCTATTGCCATTTTATAGATTGCTTTCTGTTAGTTTTGTGTCTTGTTTGATCCTTCTCTTTCATCTTTCTATCTTTTGTTTTTATTTGGTTGTATTCTATACATCTTTCCTCTGTTGCTATCTTTTTTAAATCATGTGCTTCTGTGGTGGTTTTTTCAATGGTGGTTACCTTTAAGTAATGAAAAGGGTTCCTACCCTGTTCATTGTAGTGCACGATTTTGAGAATACTTTTGGACTCCATCGTCCTTTGCTACTGTTAATCTCCATCCTCTCCCCCCCCCCCTTTTTTTGTTGTTGTCACAGTTTAAATTTGGTTTTATTGTGTTCTTCTTGGAGCTTTTACTTGTGGCTCTGTTTTATTTTTGTTGTTGTTCTTTGTATCTGATTGGAGAACCCCCTTTAGTAATTCCTGGAGTGGGGGGTTTCTGATGATAAATTCCCTCATCTTTTCTGTATCTGTGAATGTTTTTATTTCTCCTTCATATTTGAAGGATAGCTTTGATAGGTATAGTATTCGTGGCTGAAAGTTCCTCTCTTTCAGGACTTTAATTATTGGGGTCCATTCTCTTCTAGCTTGTAGAGTTTCTGTTGAGAAATCAGATGATAATCTAATAGGCTTTCCTTTATATGTTGTATTCTTCTTTTCCCTGACTGCCTTGAGAATTTTTTCTTTGCCGTTGGTTTGTGTCTATTTCATTATGATGTGCATTGGAGTAGGTTTGTTGGGGTTAAGAAAACTCGGAGTTCTGTTTGCTTCTTGAATTTGAGGCTTTAGTTCTTTCCACAGGCTTGGGAAGTTCTCATCTATTATTTGTTTGAGTATGTTCTCCTTTCCATTTTCTCTCTCTTCTCCCTCTGATATACCTATTATTCTTATGTATTCTTTTTGATGGAGTCAGATAATTCCTGTAGGGCTATCTCATTTTTAAAATTTTTGAGTCTCTTTCTTCTTCTCTCTGTTGTGCCTCAAGTTGCTTGTCTTCTATTTCACTAATCCTACCTTCTATCTGGCCTGTTCTATTAGCTAAGCTTGTTACCTTGTTTTTCAGCTCGTGAATTGAGTTTTTCATCTCTGTTTGATTTGTTTTTATAGTTTCAATTTCCTTGGAAATATATTCTTTGTGTTCACTGAGTTGTTTTCTGAGCTCCCTAAATTGCCTTTCTGTGTTTTCTTGTATATCTCTGAGTATTTTTAGGATTTCTATTTTAAATTCTCTGTTAACTCCAAGATTTCCAATATATTAAATTTTTTCTCCATAGATTTTTCCTCATCTATCTGTGTTACCTCTCTTTCTTTTGTATCCATGATATTTGATTTTCTCTTCCTTAATGGCATCTGAGGGTGGTTTTGTTGATAGTGTTAATGATATTTAAAAAGAATAAAAAGTTAAAGAAATAAAAATAAAAAATCGAAAAGTTTTTTTTAAAAAAAAAATAATAATTAAAGAAAAATAAAATAAAATAAAAAATTTAAAAAAGGAAATTATTTTCCCCCCTCCTTTTTTCCTCTCCTCTCCTCTCCCCTCTTTTTTTCTGAGAAAATCTTGTGGTGAACTGTGAATTATATTGTATTAAATAGAACAAACAATGCCTGAAATGGAGGGCCTTAATTGGGGAGAAGTAATAAAGGGGCAAAAAAAAAAAAAAAAAAAAAAAAAAAAGAAAAAAAAAGTGTGGTATGGACCCACAAAAAGCAAATAAGGAAAAAATTTGGGTCAAGAATACAATGATTTGCTTTTAGGTGTTGGTTGACTAAGAGTTATGATGAGAGGAATAAGAGGGAAACAGGAAAATGGGGGGACAAATTAAAAAATTACTATTGTATTTAGTGGAAACAAGAACTAGATAAAATGGAGAGACAGGGATGGGAGCACTGCTAGTGAGTTAAAAAGGTGAAGTAAAAACCTCCCAAAATGCTACAAACATAAGTTTGAGTACCAGATAAGATAATTTGTTCGTTATTGAGGTTTGAATGAGAGGAGACATAAAGGAGAAAGGAAGAAACTAATATAGAGGGAGAAAAAAAGAGAGAACCACTAAAAGAAGAAAAAAGAAAAAAGAGGAGAGAGAGAGAGAGAGAGAGAGAGAGAATTAAGGGTTTTGGAGTGCAACCCTCATAGAGAGAAAGGAAGAGGAAAGAAAAGATAATGGGAGATGTAACACTTATGGGTAGTGTAGTTCAAGGAGAGGAGAGAGTAAGACCAGCAGAGAGTTAAACGACCAAATTGGAGGAGGAAAAAAAAATCAAGAATGAAGATAAGAGAAACAAACGAACAAATATAATAAAATGGGATAGGTTATAAAGTCTGCGGATTATTCTTGATTTTGAGAGGTTATCTTCTTGCTTTTTCTTTTCTCTCCCTCTTCCTGGTAGTTGACTCTGTACCCGAGATTCTGTCCCTTTGGCATGCTCAGGTAGAGGTTTGCAATTGATAAGTCTCCATGGTGATGTCATGTATTGTGCTTCAGTCTCGTTGGCAGTCAAGGCTCATTAGCATTTATAGGTTCCGACAGTGAGAGAGTCCGTGTTCCTGGAGCCTCTCTCCTAGTCTTTCCTTCCTCAATTAGTAGCCTGATAATCCAGCTATGGGGTTGCTGCTGCCTCTGCCTGGATAGTAAGAGGCTCAAAGAGCTGGCAACTCCCCACTCTATTCCCACTCAGCACAAGACTCTGGGTAAGGCTCAGTCAGTCAGAGCTGCTAGCATAATCAGGCGGGGCTTCCACCCACTCAAAGACCTCTGGCTCTGCTACTCTGTCCAGTAACACAGGCGGGCACCCACTCCGGGAGCGCTTGGAGGAAACTCTCGCTCACTATCTGTGCGCAGACCAGGATATCAGGCTGGCAGTCTCACACTCTGAGTGAAACCCCCGTCCACACGGACAAGTTCCAGCATTGGAATTGGCTCTCGTTCCCTCCCTGTGCGCAGCTTTTTCAGGGCTCTGGGGTGGCCTGGAGATCCCACACAAAGGCCCCTGACTCTGCCCCTCTGTGGGATAACACAAGCACCCACTGCCGAGGCACTCGGAGGAATCTCTTGCTCACTATCTGCGTGCACAGACCAGGATATCAGGCCGGCAGTCTCACCCTCTGAGTGAAACCCCCGCCCGCACGGAAAAGTTCCAGCGTTGGAATTGGCTCTCGCTCCCTCCCTGTGCATGGCTTTTTCAGGGCGTTGGGGCAGCCCGAGATTCCGCTTTCAGCCTACACAAAGGCCCCTGACTCTGCCCCTCTGTGGGATAACACGGGCACCCACTGCTGAGGCGCTCGGAGGAATCTCTTGCCCACTCTCCGTGCGTGCCAACCAGGAGATCAGGCCAGCTGCTTCACCCTCTGAGTGAAACCCCCGCCCGCACAGAAAAGTTCCAGCGTTGGAATTGGCTCTCACTCCCTCCTTGTGCGCGGCTTTTTCAGGGTGCTGGGGCGGCCCAGAGATTTTGCTTTCGGCCCACACAAAGGCCCCTGACTCTGCCTCTCTGTGGGGTAACACGAGTTCCCACTGCTGAGGCACTCGAAGGAATCTCTCGCCCACTATTTGCGCGCGCCGACCAGGAGATCGGGGAAAATGTCTGCCCCACTTGTCTTTCTTTGTCTGGGTTTGGTGCGAGTGTTGCTTGTATTGACTGGGTTGCCATAGGCACAGTTTTTCCTCAGCTTGGATCTCCATGCCACAGCCTGGTTCAGCCGTTTGTGCCGCAGCCTGGATCTATTCACCCCCTTTCCCTGCCTTAGTTTCTATATTCTCAGTTCCCAGTGAAAGCAGCCCTGTTTAGGTTAGTGAGGAAGATGGAGCATTTCTTACTCCCTATTTCCTTCGGGGTTTGATTATATATTTAGCCAATTTTTCACTCGACCATACCTTCGGGTGTATTGCGAAACATCTGGAGGTTCCAAGGATAGGTTTTTCTGTTTCTGGTTGAAGATCTTGTTGAGTTTTGGGGGAGATTTATCGGTATTGCTTCCTACCATGCCATTACTCTGACTGGATAAAGTACTCTTGGTTATAGGTTCTTGTTCTGCATTACTTTGAATATTTCTTGCCTTTCCCTTCTGGCCTCAAGTGTTTCTGTCGAGAAGTCAGAAGTCATCCTTATGGGGGCTCCTTTGTAGGTGATAGTCTTTTTTTCTCTAGCAGCTTTTAATATTTTCTCTTTATCACTTAGCTTTGGTATTTTAATTATGATGTGACTTGGTGTTGATTTCTTTGGGTTTCTCCTTAATGGAGTTCTCTGTGCTTCCTGAACATGTGAGATGTTTTCCTGCCTTAATTGAGGAAAGTTTTCAGCTATGATATGCTTGAACAAAGTCTCTATCCCTTGTTCTTTCTCTTCTTCTTCAGGAACCCCTATGATGCAGATGTTATTTTTCTTCATGTTGTCACAGAGCTCTCTTAGAGTTTCCTCAGACTTTTTTGCATTTGTCCTTTATTATTCTCCATATTTTTTTTAGATTTTATTTATTCATTTTTTAGAGAGAGGATACACACACAGAAAGAAGGGGGGAGCAGAAAGCATCAACTCCCATATGTGCCTTGATGAGGCAAGCCTGGGTTTTGAACCAGCGACCTCAGCATTCCAGGTTGATGCTTTTATGCACTGTGCCACCACAGGTCAGGCATCCTCAGACTTTTTGAGTCTCTTTTCTTTTTGCTGCTCTGCTTCCATGCCTTTGTTTATTTTGTCCTCTAACTCACTTATTCGGTCCTCAGCTTCATCAATCCTGTTTTTAATTCCTTCCATTGTGGTCTTCATTTCTGATGTTGTATTTGTTGTTTCTGACTGATTCTTTTTTAATATTTCAATGTCCTTTTTTATACTTGCTATCTCTTTATTTAGCTGTTTGTTATGTCCATCTATTGTTATTCTAAGATCTTTGAGCATCCTAACAGTCATTATTTTAAACTCTGCATCTGGTAATTTGGTTATATTTGACTCATTTTAGTCCTTTACTGGGGATTTCTCTTGATTGATTTGGGTTGCATTTTTCTGCCTTTTCATTTTGTCTGTGTATAAAAAGGGTGTGGCCACTTGAGTCCACTGGGTGTGGCTTCTGTGTTCCCTAGGTGTGGTCTGTCTGAAGGCCCACCAACCCCTCTGCCGCTGCCTTGGGCCTTCGGGTATGGGCATTGCCAGGGCTGACCTACTGAGGCAATCACTGTGGTTTCCACCTCTCCTCCATGGGAAGGGTGGCCTTGGCCTTTACCCTGCCCCCAAAGGTGGGGCTGTGCACCACACCGGTGCCACAAGCCTCACCACTGGAAGCGGGGCTGCGCAACTATGCTCAGCTGCAGGTCTCTACCTGTTCCTCGACTTCTGCCTTGCCCCGGAGAGTGGAGCTGTGCTCCTGTGCTGGCCACAAGCCTCAGACCCACGGGCCAGGCAGGGCTGCATGCCTGTGCTCAGCCATGGTTCTCTGAAGTTCCCTGGCTTTTGCCTTACCCCTGTGTGCAGGATTGCAGGCAGGACTGCTCTTGCTCACCCTACCCTCAGCAGGGTTGGACCGCTTTCATGCGTCCCTTCTGCCCTCGCCGGCGGGACCATGCTTCTGCATCCCACTGCCACCAGCTCTCTGGCAAGCCCTCAGCAGTGTGGGTGGGGGCGCTGCTGCTCAGACCTCAGCACTCAATACTGTATTACTGAAGACTCCCTCTTAAGCAACTCTGCTCTGAGTGCCATGAGAGAGCTTTTTTGGCTGGTGTCCTTCTTCCCTTTGCTGGTATTGCTTTTTCCAGGGGGAAATATTCCCTTTTGATTTGGGGGGATGACTCAGCCCAGGGGTTGGGGTGGCTGTCCCTCAAAGTATTTCTCTCCCTATGCCTCCTAGATTACACTCTTTTCCTGCTACTCCAGTCCTCTCAACTTTCCCTGTCTCACAGAGTCCTGGGTTAGTGGTTGTGAAAGAGGTTTCCTGCAGGGTTCCTTGAATCCTGGGTCTTAGAAATCTGTCTCTTTCTCACAAACAGTATCCTGAATTGTTTCACAGCTAAACACTATCCATACGCTTCTTCTAGGCTCTGGGGATGCAGGCTGGGGCTTTGTTCCCAGGGCCCAGGATCCTCCCCTCTCCGCTAAGCTCACTTCCCTCCACATGAGTCCTGCTGGGCTGCCGTTCACTCCCGGGAGCTGTGCAGCCCTCTTTGTGTTTCTGCTTTTCCTACCAGTCTTAGTGTGGCTTCTTCAGTGTTCCTTGGTTGAAGAGTCCTCTTAGTTTAGTCCAAAGTTGGTTTTTTCAGATGATTGTTCTTAAAATTAAGTTGTAATCCACTTTGGTTCTGGGAGGTGGAAGTTGGTACATCTGCCTACTCTGTCGCCATCTTTCAGCCCCCCCACCCCTGTGTTTAAAAGAACTCAACAGGACCTAGAGTAAGTTCAGACTCCTTCTCAGGGCCTGCATTGCTCTGACTACATCTTCAACCTCCTTCATCTTGATCCATTCCTCTTTTTACACCCTATGCTCTCCAGGGGTCCCCACACTTTTTACACAGGGGGCCAGTTCACTGTCCCTCAGACCATTGGAGGGCCACCATATACAGTGCTCCTCTCACTGACCACCAATGAAAGAGGTGCCCCTTCCAGAAGTGCGGCAGGGGCCCAGATAAATGGCCTCAGGGGACCACATGCGGCCCGTGGGCCGTAGTTTGGGGATGCCTGCTCTAGCCATTCTGACTTTCATATAATCCCTCATCACATACTTTGGCTCTGTCTTCAAATTATATCTCAAATCTTCTCGCTTCTTACCACCTTTTACTGCTATCTCTCTTGTCCAAGCTAAAAATAATTTCACTTACCAAGTGTGGGGAACAAGATCACTGAGGAGAGAGGTCAAAGAATTGACAGGCCATGGAGTTGGGAGAGTCATCTTTGTAGCTACTGAAATCACCAAGAATTATGACAGGAGTGAATGTGTTGTGGAGAACTCGTCTCCATATACTTTCTCCACAGTGAGCCAGGAGGGTGTAACCCAGAAAACAGTAGACAAGCAGAACTAAGGGAGGGAATGGGTAGTATCATCTGCATGACAAAACAGTAAAATCTGGGGGCTTCTGGGAAGCAGGGAGGGGCTATGGTCTGGAAACTACAATAAACAGCAAGGGGATGTCTTCTCCACTTCAAGCCCAGAAGAACAATTACCCAATGGACAATGTAAAATTAAGAAAACTGAGTACAAAACCTACAAATTCTAAAATTCTAATGATTATAATCAAGTATAAATATTTAGAAAGCTAGCTAAAGAAATGTCAGTTACCTCTCCATTATAATGTTGTGCAAGCAAATTGCTAAGTGTTGTTTTCCCTGAAGACTGAGGTCCAAATATGAACACTTTAAATGGTGGTGCTGGCATAGGTGGAAGAAGATAGGACCGTGGGTTCAATAAAAATGTTTTAAATGTTTCTTCTGATGACAGACAGTACATTTTACCTAGAAAACTTAAAATATGCCATAATCATAAACAACTGAAAAGAGATATCGGGAAGACTTGAAATTAAGTTCTGAAAAATTTTACTTACCTTACAGAAAATTCTGGCAATCCTTGATAAATGTTACCTTCCTTTAAAGACACAGGACAGGCTTGTCCCCATCTGCTCCTTTGCCATCTATATCTTGGTGCAATAAGTTTATAAGATGCAAGAGTATGAAACAGCTCATCCTATTAAAAACATACACTGCATTTAATACATGGGCATAAGTATTGCTGAAATAATAGTATTATTTCATTTCTTGTTTGATAGTGCTTTAACTATTTAAAAAATAATTTAGAAAGCTAATTTTGTCTTTTTTTTTATTAATTGCAACCATTCTGCACTTGTCTAAAATTTAATAGTTATATAGTTCCCATTTATTATAAGGCCTTGTTTAAATTTTACTGAGCATTTTCTATTATCAGGTAGAATGAACATAAGGTAGATAGAATGTTTTCTATTATCTGTTTCAGAAAACAGGTACTAAAAAATTCTTATTGAAAAGGTTTGAAAATATACCAAATTCTTAGTAAATTTACCTGTTTTTAAATAATAAGATGTTATATATAGATTATTTTTGCATTTGCTTAGCTCTTTCCTTCTTCTTAGAATGTAAAGTTGCCCTTAGCAGTTCTTTCTGTTGGTGGTCTGCAGAGAAATTAACAACCACTTCTCTACAGATTGCAGATTGTGGAAAGGTTCACTGTCCTTGTGCTCCATTAACAGGGGACAAGAGTGCAGAGAGATGGCATGGTGGGAAACTGCCAGGGTGACAGGGCCCATGCTGGCTCCCTCCCACCTTCAGATACAGATCTCACAGTAGCGCTGGCTCCAGAGTCGACCGTGGAGGACAGATGTGAATGGGAGCTCCGGTCTTGCCTGGACCACTGCAGCATCACAGAGCAAAGAGGCATGCATAGTGCACAGATGCTGCATCAATGTCCCCAGCTGAAGCCTGGGAGATGTAGCTCAGTATAAAGTCAATGCTCAGGGGAACTGCATGACTGAGAACCTTGTTGGTGGGGCTGTCCCCTTCTCCACAGAGTCCACAGACAGTGAGCGAGGGACTGACACGTACCCAGTCAAGTCAGGAGGCAGCCCTTCTTTCTTTATCATCTTTATTTCCCATCCCAACTTGAGAAAAATGTTTTATTGTAATAGCAGACCATATTTCTCTCTCAACTTCCAGTCCCTGAAGCCACATGCCTACAGGTTGCTGAGGGACGAGGAGAAGATGAGCTTTCAAAAGAGTTGGATGTCGCAGTCTTAAAACATGATTAGAACTGCCTCTGGTTAAGCAAGGCAGATAACACAAGCATTTGTGTTTGCTGCTTTCCTAGAACTTCATGAAAATTACACTAGAGGAATTAAAAGAGGAATAAAGTCACAAGGACATGGCTGGGACAAGACAGCAGAGGAACTGACAGCTGACCCTTGATGGCTACACATTTTTGTAGCTAGAAAGCAGGTGGCTGAGTGGTAGCTGACTTGGCCCAGAGGAAGGTAAAGGCTCAGTGTGGTGGCAGAGATGGGTGTGGGGTGGGCTGGGGACAGCAAGGATTGAGTGGACTTGTGAGGGGCTCAGGACCTGTTGACACTAGGCGGGGTGTGCAGAGCCTCTGAAGGCGAGGAATGGAGAGCAGAAGACAGGAGAGTTGGCTGGAAACCTTTAAAAGGAGGTGCCAGTGGCCAAAGCCACTCTCCATTTCATTTGGTCAGCCAACAGCCTTTTCCCTCAGCCCCTACCACCTTTCCTCCGGTCAGAAGACTAGAGGCTTACTGTACTGTCTGGAGAGACTAAACCAGAGGGTCTTGTAAGAGGGACCCCAGACATAGCCACGGGGAGCAGGAGGCACAAGGAAATCGGCAGTTACAGCCACTACACTCAATCCCTTCTCTGGCTCCTTCTGTGACGCAGCAGCTCCCTCCGTAACGCCTGGCACAGCAGAGCCTCTTCAGCTCCGCCGCCAGCTCTGTTGTGAATGCGTGAACTTCCTGCACAGCATCAGCTAATTTACTGGGCCCGGTAAAAAATAAAAATGTGAAGTTCTTGTTCTAAAGTTATTAAGAATTTCAAGACTGTGACATCAGAGCATTAAACTAATTGTGGGGCCCTTCTAAGCATGAGGTTCTGTGTGACTGCACAGGTCTCTAGCCCATGAAGCCACCCTTGCCTCTTCAACACAGGTGTTAGATATTTTGAATTTTGCCATTGGTTTCAGGCACTTCACAAACATCATTTCATATAATCCTTCTAATAACACTATGTGGTATGGGATATTATCCCTTTTTAAAACAATGAGCAAAGGGTAAAGTTAAGCAAAGTCACAAATCTGGTAGGCTGTAGATTTGGAAGTCAAATCAAGATCTGTCTGTTTTGTAAACCAATGCTGTCACTGTCTACTGTGCTGATGTCAGCCTGACATGTCCTTCTTCTCACCACAAACTCTCACACCCATCTATACCCACCCACACCCCTGTCTCCTCTCCAACAGTTCATCAACTGGTAGCGCTCTCACACTCTCCTACAGGGGTTTGAATTCACATGAAGGTCTGTGTGCCTCTCACCCCTTTTTACTGTGGTTCTCATCCCTGGCTGCATAGTAGAATTGGCAAAGTTTTTATTTGAAAAAATTTTTTAACTGTGCTATTTGAGCCTGACCAGGTGGTGGTGCAGTGGACAGAGCATTGGACTGGGATGTGGAGGACCCAGGTTTGAGATCCCAAGGTTGTCAGCTTGAGCACGGGCTCATCTGGTTTGAGCAAAGCTCATCAGCTCGGACCCAAGGTTGCTGGCTCGAGTAAGGGGTTACTCAATCTGCTGTAGCCCCACGGTCAAGGCACATATGAGAAAGCAATCAATGAACAACTAAGGTGTTGCAATGAAAAACTAATGATTGATGCTTGTTGGGCAGATAAAATATATTATGCTCACTTTGTTAAAGATAGCGCTGCCCACGTGGAGGCAGTCGCCCAGGTGATATTAATGTGTGTTAGGGGTGGGTTGTGGGCAGGCAGGATCCTTGTAGCCTGGGGCTTGGTTTTAGGATTAAGCCTTTCCCACCCTTTTTGATGTGGGGTGGTGCAATCCCATCATGCCTCAGAGAAGTGACTTTGTATTAGAGACTTCCCCTATTTTATATATTGGACTAAAGGTTATGAATCTACACTATAAAGTGAGGGCAGAATGGGAGCTTGCTCTCTTGGTTCCTGAGATTAGCATTAGACAGGAGAGAGCAGAGAGAAGAGCAGAGAAAGGCCACATGGAGGAGGCCAGGAGAAGCAGCCAAGATGGTGGAGTGCTGAGTGAGAAGCCCAGTTTGTGTAGAGTTTGTGCAGAGAGAAGGAAGGAGATGGGGAACAGAGGTGAATAAAGTCTGGTGAGCTAGAAACCTTTGATTCTAGAAAACTCGAATAAGTCAGTAGCTTTGTGAGCACTGAATGTGAGTGAGTTTTGGAGCCCAGTGTGTGTTTTTACTTGCCCGCCGGGTGCAAGCTAGGATTAAAGATGATGGCCCATCAGTTTTTGGCTCCATTGTTTCTTTACCAACTGTCCAAATCCAATGGGAACCTGCAAGGGCCAGGCAGCTGTGATGGTGGCCCTGGCTACTGGCTTTACAATGCTTTTCATCTCTCTCTGTTCCTGTCTGTCTGTCCCTATCTATCCCTCTCTCTGACTCTCTCTCTGTCTCTGTAAAAAAGAAAAAAAATTACTATTTTAACTACATCAAGTGTACAATGCATTGGCATTAAGTACATTCAAAATGTGGTGCTACAATCATCACTATCCATTTCCAGAACTTTTTCATTAACCCAAACAGAAACTGCACCTATTAAACAGCAATTTCCCTTCCCCTTCTTCTCTCAGCCCGTGGTAATCTCTGTTCTACTCTCTACCCTATGAACTTGCCTATTCTAGATATCTCACTTAAGTGTGATTATACAGTATCTGTCTTTTGTTTCTGGCTTGTTTCATTTAGCAGAATGTTTTCAAGGTTCATCCATGATTTAGCATGTACCAGAATTTAATTTCCTTTGAAGGCCAAATAATATGCCACTGTATGTACATATCACGCTTTGTTTATCCATTTTTCCACGATGAACACTTGGGTTGTTTCCACCTCATGGGTATTTGCTGTGAATATTGGTGCACAAATATCTGTTTGAGTCCTTGCTGTCAATTCCTTTGGGTATATATATACCTAGGAGTGAAATTTCTGGATCTAATGATAAGTCTGTGGTTAACATTTTAAGAAAATACCAAATTGTTTTACAAAGTGGCTGCACTGTCCTCAAAAATACATACCTATTTCTTTTTAAACTTATTGGTGGTAATCTTGTAGTTTTGATTTGCATTTCCCTAATTACTAGTGATGTTGAGATTCTTTTCATGTTTATTAGCCATTTATAAATCTTTGGAGATTTAAGTCCCTTACATTCAACTTTTTTATATTGATTTTCTTAAACTCCTCTGCCTTTAAATGAAGGGCATCTATCTATAGTTATTCAAAGCACACAGGAACTTCAAGATTTATCAACTGTGACAAGCCAGGGTGCTTCAGTGCCCCAAACTTTAAAGTAGGGGTTCTTAAACTTAGGTAGGGAGAGAAATCTTCTCTGGAGCTTGTAAAAATACATTTCCAGGTCCCACCTCCAGACATTCTGGTTCAGTCAGCCTGTTAGTCTTGGGTGTGGGACTAAAAAATCTGTATTTATAGTACGCTTCCCAGGTGATCCTTTAGGAGGTGGTCTGGTCTGCCAGGGGGAAATACTGTTTGAGGGATAGAAATAATGACTCCATTGTACACAGTCACAACTTCTGCCCTTTTGTGAAAAAGAGGGCAGGCATCCTTAGTCATATACCTTATGAACTGTAACCTTTGGCAATAATTTATAAGGACAAACTTTCTAGCTGGGAAATTCCCCCAGGTTTTACGAGTACTTTAAATTTTTCTTTCATTGATGACCTAAAAGAGGAGGTTCAGGACACAAACTCATGCATATTAAGTCCACTTTTCTTTCTCTTCAGCATCAGCTTCCGTTACTGAAGCCAAGCACATGTTCCAGCTATGTTCATCCATTAAGGTCTAGTGATTACACATTAAAGGATAACAATAATTTCCTCAATGATTTCTTTCTTTGAATTGTAATATCTATTTATAATTCTTGTGTTTGTTTTTAAATTTCTGTTCATATAGGTAAAACTAAACTTTCCAGAATAGATCAAATCTCTGTTTAAAGTCCTGTGTTCCCTTTAGCACTTAGCATTTATTATTTGATCACCATCACATCCATAATACATCAGTGCCAGGAACACAGCAGTTATTCCCAAACACTGGCTAAACAATTGAAGGAATGAACGAGTGCTTATAGAGTTCAGGGTTTTTATGTCTTTGTTTTCTTTGATGCTGCAAAATTTTTAAGTGAACTTGTTTTCTTCTTTCTCATTATTACTATAGTCGGTTGTTCTGCTTTATTCTTTTTCTTTGTTTTAATCCTTTTGTTTTGCTGTGCTTGGAATCTATAAGAATATTGTGCTAATATTACCACTTCTTTCCAGAAATCAAATCCATTTTTATTAAAGGCATCCTGAAACTCCTTTTAAACCTTGAAAAGATTATAAATTAAGGTAATAACATATAGTAAAATGGTTCACTTTCAAACAGTTATAAATAACTTACATTGTCCATTGTATCAATCATTTCTTCCTCTGCACTCTGAAGTTTAGTTAAAACAGCTGCTCTTTTTAGGTTCAGAAATTTAAGTCGATCCATGACCGTCTAAATTTAAAGAACAAATCTTTAAATGTATTGGCATTTGAACATCTCAGTTATCCTGAAAAAGTGATGAGCTCATAAGTAGAATACTTCCTTGCTTCTTCCCAGCTTCTGGTTGTTTGCTGGCAGTCTTTGATGTTCCTTGGCTTATAAATGCATCATTTCCATCCCTGCCTTTGTTGTCACATGCTGTCTATCCTCTTCCTGTGTATCTGAGTCACTTCTCTTATAAGGACACCAGTCACATTGCAATAGGGCCCATGGTAATTCACTATGAACTCATCTTAACTTGATTACATCTGAAAAGATCCCACTTTCAAGTAAAGTCACATTTACAGGTATTGGAGGTTAAGACCTCAGCATATCTTTTGTAGGGGACACAATTTAACTCGTAACAGTCTACCCTCTGGTTCTCAAATATTCACGTCCTTAGAGGTCTAGCCCTATAGGACCTCTTCAGGGAGAGGGAAGACAGCCATGTGAAGACAGAAGGCAGATACTTGGGTTATGCTAACCCAAGCCAAAGGGCTATCAGAAGCCAGAAGAGGCAAGGATGGATCTTCCCCTAGAGTCTTTAGAGGGAGCATGATCCTGTCAACATGTTGATTTTGGACATCTAGCCTTCAGAACTATGAGAATACATTTTTGTCATTTTAAACCACCTAGTTTATGGTACTTTGCTATGGCAGCCTTAAGAAACTAATACAGACACTCTGTGGAAGACCTTGAGACAAAAGTCTGAGGCTGAGAGATGGTGAGATGGACAAAATCCTGATGGCACATGGTAATCTGTGGTAGATTGTATTATTTGTTTACAATTTACCATTCCTTCCCTTCCCTTGCTAATTTCCTAGTTCATGTTACATAAAGTATACCCCATCCCACTGGTGTTGAGCTTCTCATGTAACTTATTTTTGCCAGTGGAATGTGGGCAGAATTTCCAGGGTATCAATGCCAAATGGGGTCTTAAGAGGCTTGGCAAGTCTCAACCAGTCTTGTTGGAGTTTCTGCCGCTACCTTGAGGAAAGTGTGTTTTAGGTTGCAAAGAGTGGTTAAATTTTGGATAGATTTTGAAGGAGAAACCCACTGTGCATGCTTGATGGACTGAATGTGGGATGTGAGGAAAAGAAAAGACCAGCTTGGGATCTCTGCCCATCTTTCATGCCAGAGAAGGAAGAAGGGCTAGAAACAGAATTAATAATTAATCATGCCTATGTAAGGAAGCCTCCATAAAACCCCAGAAATATGGGGTTTAGAGAGCTTCCAGGTTGGCACACACAGTTACACCAAGAGAGTGACACACCCCAACTCCATGGGGACAGACACTCCTGAGGTTGGGGCCCTCTCAGACCTCACCCTATGTATCTCTTCATCTGGCTGTTCATTTGTATCCTCTCTCATTTCCTTTAATAAACTGGTTTTTCTGGTGCCTGGCCAACATCCAGGAGCCATCCACGAGCCTACTCAGTCACCTCAATAGAACAAAAGATGCTCCCGGCTTCTTATCACAGGAAATTACAAAGGTTTGGGGAGCTCTGTGCCAGGAAGCAGAAGCAGAGACCAATACATATTTTCTATTATCTCACAGATGTTTAATAATCACCTCATATTTAAATATGCAAGATAAAACTCATGACCCAATTTACCATCACCACCACCCCACCTCAAATGTACTTCTCCCAGTTTTTCTCTCTCAGTAATGTCAAATCCATCCTGCCCACTGCCCACTGCCCAGCCTTAGATTCTTAATTTGAAAATCATTTCTGATTATTTTTCAGACTAGGTTCTGTCCTTCTGCCACACCATTTTACAATCCCACTAGCAATATGTGAGGGTTCCAATTTTTCTACATCCTTGCCAGCACTTCTTGGTGCCTGTTTTCTTTTGTTATTGTTTAATTCCAGCCATTTTAGTGGATATGAAGTGGTATTTCACTATGGTTTTGTTTGGCATTTCTCTAATGGCTCATGTATCTTACCATGTGCTTACTGGCTGCTCTTTGCTTTTACTTTTCTTTAAGGTATTTTTTTTGTCATACAGAGATTTTTATTTTGTTTTCTTTTTTTTTTTTTTTTGTATTTTTCTGAAGCTGGAAATGGGGAGAGACAGTCAGACAGACTCCCACATGCGCCCGACCGGGATCCACCCGGCACGCCCACCATGGGGCGACGCTCTGCCCCTCCGGGGCGTCGCTCTACCGCCACCAGAGCCACTCTAGCGCCTGGGGCAGAGGCCAAGGAGCCATCCCCAGCGCCCTGGCCATCTTTGCTCCAATGGAGCCTTGGCTGCGGGAGGGGAAGAGAGAGACAGAAAGGAAGGAGAGGGGGAGGAGTGGAGAAGCAAATGGGCGCTTCTCCTATGTGCCCTGGCCGGAAATCGAACTCGGGTCCCCCGCACGCCAGGCCGACGCTCTACCGCTGAGCCAACCGGCCAGGGCCATACAGAGATTTTTAGATTCAAGTGTAGTTTTGATTTAAGTATAAACAAATGAATGAATACAACATCAAATTTTTAAGTGTCAAAATGAACTTTTCAAACAATAAATAATTAAAAATGTCAATATATATCTGATAAAATATGGACAAGCCAATCAACAACTTTTTGAATTTCCAAACTGTGAATATTCTTACTGAAAACACTTACCGTGAAGAGCTCCTCTGGGCGCTTATTTCCATCCAGCTCAATGAAGTACTGGGCACTGTGTTCTGCCATTACTTCCTGCCGATAACAGAAAAGAAACCTTATAATCTAGGCTCACTGGGAAAACTGAATATAAGATCAGAATCATAATATACTGTGAAGAAATCTTGAAAGCTAAGTTGCTTTATATGTAATATAATGTAAGTTATTTTCTGTGCTCAAGCTGTTTAAAATGACCATATTGATTTCTGTTTCTTTCAGCAGGGTATGAGTGTTTGCTTTACCATATTCTTGCTAGCATTAGAAAGTCTTCTTCCTTGTTTATCTTTTAAAATTTGACCATGGATTATTTAGTTAGCATTTCTTTGTAATCAGGGAGGCTGAACATTTTCTGGAGGCCTGTCACTCTTTTGTCTTTCATTTTTGTGAACTCTCTGCTCATATTTGTGGTCTGTATCTCAGAAGGGTGAGAAGTTACAACTTTAAAACGTCAGTTCTATGACTTTCTCAAAATTGATGTGGATATATTTCTAGTTTATTTTTTGAGTGAGGTTTTAAAATTTTTTTTCCCAGAAGTCTTATATGTAATAAAACTGAAGCTGTCATTTTTTTTCCTGTGTGATCTCATCACTTGTTCAGCTGAACATCTCTTAAGCATTGGCCACTTACCATAATTTGGACCCTGCACTGGGTATCGGCCAGGATAGCGTGTAAGACCTTGTTCCTAACCTTGAAAAGACTATCTCTGCTTATTTTCCTCCTGTGAATATAGTTTTCTGAATCCGATTTTAATTACGCTTTATTTCATACCCAGTTAAGGACTATCAGGATATTTTTTGTTGAAGGAAGAATGTTACACATAGACATGTAAAATTACTGTTAAGAAGTTATGTTTAAAGGCCAGGGATAGAAGAGAAGTAAAGGAGGAATAAAAGTCATACATAGGAAAAAAAAAATTTGGTTCTGATTTTAGGGGGTAGATGGTAAGAATTAAAATGATCCACTTATTTGTCTTTAAATATATATATATATATATATATATATATAAACATTATAAAACAGCATAAAATAAATTAGTTTAGTTTCTCTACTAGATGGGAAGAGGCAACTTGAAGACTGTTTTTTACTTGTCTTTCTTGTCCTATTGCTTAGCGTGATGTCTGGCCAAATATTCAAGTTCAATAAATGTTTGTTGAATAAATTTTGAGCAGAAATTTGGCAGTCTTCCCTGGAGTTTTGGCCATCGAAAACAGGTTTTTCAC
This sequence comes from Saccopteryx leptura, assembly GCF_036850995.1. Lineage (NCBI taxonomy): Eukaryota > Metazoa > Chordata > Mammalia > Chiroptera > Emballonuridae > Saccopteryx > Saccopteryx leptura. The sequence goes on along the minus strand of NC_089505.1, from coordinate 53,123,826 downwards.
ATAATTGTAATTTTAGTAATCATATTTTTTAAATGCTAATTATTTTAGTTAAAAGTTCCTTACTACACTATGTAATGGGTTATTGTGTTTACATATTAATCAACTTTGAATGGGATAACCACAGACAACAATCTGGGGATAATTCTTCTTTAGATTTCAATTTAAATAAACTAACAATTCCTTTTAGAATAAAAAATGCACCTTAAGTATATATTTGTTTTGATAAACCCATCAATTACAGATTAAAAGTGATTTCATAAAACAGCCTGTTAACCTAGCTTTTCTAATCTCCAACTGTAAATGAATTCCCCTAGTGATTTTTGACAAATGCCATTCACTTATCACTTTCAGCAACGCTGATGCTTTGTAAGAGTAAAATAATATTGTTCTGTGAAACAGCCTTCAGGATGGAAACTTAATAGCAGTCTACCAAGAGGAGGAGAATCAGGCAGATGATATATGGGGGTGAATAAATGAGAAAGCTGTTTAACAGTGATAAAACACAAATATCAATACTGTCATTTTCAGCAATATATCTTGTTCTTACTTTTAAAGCATAAAAATTTATATCCTTGTAAAGTTTAACGGTGTGTTCAATATTTTCCAAATAATCCTCAGGCCTCTGAACTAAATGTTGAAGAGTTTCAGCCACCATCTGCATTTCACCAATAATAACCTACATGGGGAAAAAACATTTAAAAGTAGTTTTATGTTAATGGTTGAGAAGCAGGGAGAAGGGAAAATCAGAGCCTGAGGATTTTTATTTAAGAGAAATTAAACACAACAAGGGTCCTTTATCAGATGGAATAAAACTTCAAACTGACTTTGATACTTACTTTCTTGGTGTTTTTCAATGAGTAGGGAAGAGTAGGGGAAGAACATCAAATTTTTAGCGATAAAATAAAGAAATTAGATTTTCTCTGAATAACTGAGCTTCTAGTTTGTTCATTGACTCACTCAGTAAAGATAGACTGGATGCTTGCTATGTGTAGGCACTTCGAGGAGCTTGAGATACTACAGTGACTGAAACCAATTAAGACACTGGGGATCACAGCACACATTCTAGTTGGGGAACAAAGCATAAATAAGTATCTAACAGGTTAGATGGCAGTAAGTATGAGGATGAAAGATAATGCAGGATAGAGGGGATGGAAAGCAATGGAAAAAAATGCTATTTTAATCAAGTGGTCATGGAAGGGTTCTTGGAGGAAGTAACATTTGAGTAGAACCCAGAGGGAAATGAGGGAGAGCCACACAGATTTCTATAGAATGAACATTTCAAGGCAGAGGGAATAGTGTATGTAAAAATTCTCAGTCCAAGGTCTGAAAAGTGTTCAATATCATATTTATTATCCTATTATTATTATCATGTTTATTATATAATTATTAATTCTAGTTTTTATCAATGTACACAAACTATGTTTTACAACATTTGAATCATATTATCTATTATATAAGCCAATTTATAACATTTAAAATGCTTTTAATACTATTTTATTGGTCAAATAAGAAATTAATATCCTTAAATATATGATTATTTAATCATAGTTGGACAAGAATGTTTCATATTTTTCATACCTAGAAATAACATTTCACCAAATAGTTTTGTAGATAAATCTTAATATATTATTACTAATATTTAATTAGTAATAATTATATTACCACTATAATTATATTACTATAATTATATTACTAATAGTTCTTAAAATAGTTCTTAAAAGTAAAATTACTAGACCAAACATTATACATTTCAAAGTAACTTAATATACACTATCTTTTCCAGAAGATGTTGTTCTGCTTTCTACAGCACAGGGATTTGCTAGGATGCTTGTGCATTCAGTCATTGCACAACTTATTATTAAAATCTACTGTATACCGAGGACTGCCACAGGCTTGGGAGATATAGTCCCTGCTGCATAGAGCTTACTTTCAGTGGGGTAGGCAGATAATAAAAAAGTAAACAACATAATTTCAGACAGGGATTAAGAGTTATAGGAAGACAAAGCAGAGTCAAGGGTTAGCCACATGAACCAATTGAGCACATGAAATGTGGCAAGTGCACATTGGAATGTGCTATAAATGTAAACTATACACCACATATCAAAAACCTAGCATAAAAAAAAAGAATGTGTCACTCTTGGAATTTTTATGTGGATTACATTTTTAAATTGAATTTATTGGAGTGACACTGGTTAACAAAATTATACAGGTTTCAGGTCCACAATTCTTTAATACATCATCTGCACACTGTATTGTGTGTTGATCACCCCAAGTCAAGTCTCCATTTATCACCATTTTTATCCCCCATATACCCTTCTCCATGTTGAAATAATATTTTAGATATATAGCTTAAATCAAATATATTACTAAAATTATTTCTGCCTGTTTCTTTTTACTTTTTAAATAAGTGGTTACCTAGCACATTTAAAATTGAATGTGGCATATTTCTAGATGGTCTCTAGTGATGTCATCTCTGGGGTAAGAGGGGACAGGAAGGAGCAAGCACATGAAGGTCTGGAGGAGAGGGTGGTAGGCAGAGGGAAGAGGAAGCAGTGGGTGCAGAGACTGGAGGTGAGATAGAGCACAGCACAGTTGAAGACTAGCTGGAAGGCCAATACCGCTAGAATACATGAGCAGGCTGGGAGAGACAGTGGGGATGAGATCAGAGAGGCTGGGTCCTTGGCCATGTAAGATATGTGAGGGTGTTTGGCTTTTCATCTCCAGGTAATAGAAAGTCACTGAGAGTTGGTCGTATTTTTTAAAAATGGCTCTGGCTTCTGGAAAGAATGGAGTGGGATGGGGAGGATCAAGGAAAGTGGAAGCCAGGAGAATATTAACAAAGCTATTATAGAAGTTCAGGGGTTAATTATGAAATTTCTTCAGATATAATAAACCATGACTTTTTGGTTGCTCCCAAAAAAAAGAAGTTCAGGAATATTATTCACATTTATATGTATATGAGGCGAACCCTTTCAAACTATCAACCCAGTTGGGCAGCAGGTTTGTCCCTGATCTGGTTGTGCCATTAGACCAGGGGCCGGGAACATTTTTGGCTGAGAGAGCCATGAACGCCACATATTTTAAAATGTAATTCCATGAGAGCCATACAACAACCCGTGTACATTATGCATTATCCAATAAAAATTTGGTGTTGTCCCAGAGGACAGCTATGATTGGCTCCAGCCACCCACAACCATGAACATGAGCGGTAGGAAATGAATGGATTGTAATACATGAGAATGTTTTATATTTTTAATGTTACTATTCTTTTTATTAAAGATTTGTCTGTGAGCCAGATGCAGCCATCAAAAGAGCCACTTCTGGCTCGTGAGCCATAGGTTCCCAACCCCTGCATTAGATAGTGATCACAACAAAAACAGCTTGAAGGAATAATTTATTTTTTTTCCATAGCATTTAATTATCCTCCTATTTTTTTTTCTATTTTCTTTTCCCATCCTCTTCTCCTTTTCCTTCCTATCTTCTATACTTTAACATATTTTTTAATATAAGATTTTCCATAGCCTACATAGTGTTTTAAAATTTTCAGATTAGTTGTCAATTACTTTGTTTTAAAATGCTGATTTCAGTTTCTCAGGAGAAACTGGACTACCTGGTAAAAACAGGCCACTTTCCCTGAGGGCAGTAGTCAGCAGGGCTGGAGCCGAGAGGGAGCTGTCCCCTGGAGCGCATGCACTCTCCAGCTGTCCAGAGGAACTCTGCAGCACTGGAAATGTTCTGTATCTGTGTTGTCCCATTTGGGAGACAGCTATGTGTGGTCAGTCAGCACTTCAAGTGTAGCTAGTGTGACTGAGGAATTCTTTCTAATTTTATATAATTTTAACTAATTTAAATGTAAATAGCCACATGGGACTGGTGGCTACACATTAGACAGTGCATTCCTAGCTTACCCCAGTCCTCACTCTTCCTGATGATATCCCTGGCCAACATCACAAACTGACATACCCATGCCCCCTGTACTAACTTGTGACCTCCGCATCTCACCATTATTGATTTAAGATGGTGTGTTTTATTTATGCTAAAACAGCACATTAAAAAAAAAAATCTTACTTGCTATGAGGTTTTTCTTTTTAAAAAAAAAAACAACAACAACAACCTGGAATAGATGCTATTATCTAATGTCTTATTTGTACAGGAAAAATTATTTTATGCTTTTAAATTGGCTTTCTTATATAACAGGTTTTGAAATTGAGATATAACATTATATTAGTTTCAGGTGTACAACATAATGATTTAATATTTGTATACATTGCAAAATGATCACCATGGTAAGTCTCGTTAACATTCATTGCCAACGTAGTTAAAATATTTTTTGTCTTGTAAGGAGAACTTTCAAGATCTACTCTTAAAAGAAAGAACAAGTGTCCACGATTCATTTAATCTATTAGTGAGGGAAGCAGGGTATGACAAAGCTGGCGTAGATATAATCACTGAAATGAGGCTGCAATGTTAGATACAAGGCTGCTGACTATTCTCCAGGGCAATAAAACTGTAGCCTTAGCAGGTTATCTCTCCTACTGGGCAGATAATGTGCAGTATGTCCATCTAGGCCTTAATAGAAATAATATTTACAATTATAAATTAGAGAAAGAATAAAATTATAAATAAATTAATTAATATTATAAATCACCTGTATATTTCAGTAGAATAGGAATTGGCAAACTGAAGCCTGCCCCAACACAGTGGGCCAAATTTAGCCCATCACCTGTTAACAGATTTCTTAGTATCAAATTTTCCTCATTAAGTAAGTCATGGTAGAAGATTCTTTTGCTGCCCTATTGCATTATGCTTACAAGCACTGACTTTAGGATTGTTGCAACACATTACATGTGAAATTGAACTATAGATTTCTTTTCATGATATAGATTTCTTTGTCAGAGTTTGGAATCAGGGTTATATTAACCTGAATTGGATTATACCTGGCTACCTTGCTGCCCATATTATATAAATACTTTGTCCTTTATTGTGCTAACTCCTCACTGTAACTTGCACAATGCTTGATACATAGTAGGTGACCAATAACTCCCTATTGCTATGAAATACAGCAGATTAGTTGACAGGATGTAGAGGGACTTCCATACTAAGAAGAACGTTAAACTTGATGACCTCCAGAGTTTGATCTAATAGTTCCTGAAAACATGAAACATTTTTTTTAATTTCCTCCAGACTAAATAAAAAATTTTAAATGTAATTTTCTATAGTAGCTGCTATTTTCTAATATCTCTGCTATCATCTAATATAATTATCATGAATTTTATTTTATTTTTGAGAGAGAGAGTGTGTGAGACTGAGAGAGAGAGAAAGAGAGTGTGTGAGACTGAGAGAGAGAGAGAGAGAGAGAGAGAGACAGTCAGGAAGAGAAAGAGATGAGAAGCATCAACTCGTAGTTGTGGCACTTTAGTTGTTCATTGATTGCTTTCTCATATGTATCTTGGCCAGGGGCTCCAACTGAGCCAGTGACCATTTCCTCAAGCCAGTGACCTTGGGCTCAACCTTGGGATTCAAGCCAGCGACCCTTGGGTTCAAGCCAGTGACCATGGAGTCATGTCTATGATCTCACGCTCAAGATAGCGACCCCATACTCAAGTTGGTAAGCCCACCCTCAAGCCAGATGGGCCCAGGCTCACTCCAGCAACCTTAGGGTTTTGAACCTGGGTCCTCAGCATCCTAGGTGGATGTTTTATTCATTGTGTCACCACCTGGTCAGGCATGTCATGAAGTTTAAAAGTACAGGATATGGTATTGGGATATTACCTCTTCCTCTTCTTGCTCTTCCTCCTCTTCCCCTTCTTCTTCTCCTTTTCCTTCTTTTTGGGCTTCTTTCTTTTTTTTCCTTCGACTCTCAATGATTTCTGGATCCCACTGATCTCTTGGGTATATGTATCCTGTAGAACTGTCCTGCCTTTGCCCAGAAACTCTTTGGCACAAATCATAATCAGGACACTAAGGAATATTAGTAATCATTTAAAACATGTTGAGTATATACTTTTACTTCCTATTTATATATTATGCAATACATAAACCAAAATATTCTTTAAAACCCTGAGTGAATGTAATGTTTTAAGTGTTACTTTGTATCAGTTTTCATCACATGCCAAGAAAGGCAGAAGACACAACTTTTATGCTATCCCAACACTTTTCTTTATTTAAAACTAATATACATGAGAAAATATCAGAAGTTTTAACATGGAAAAAAGAAAGAAGAACGGTAGAAAGAGCTGGAGAAATACAACAGAAAATCTGTTTAGCCTGCAAAGATACACAGGAAGATTCTGTCAGATTAGTTTCAAAAGGATAAGAGGATGTGATACATATCCAACGGAATATTATTCAGCCATAAAAAGGGTGAAATCTTACCATTTACAACAGTATCGATGAACCTAGCAGGTATTGCGCTAAGTGAAATAAGTCACAGAGAAAGACAAATGCCATATGATTTCATGCATGTGGAATCTAAAGAACAAAACAAATAAAACAGAAACAGACTCACAGATAGAGAGAACAAACTGATGTTTGTGAGATAGGAGAGGGGTTGGGGGCCAGATGAAAAAGATGAAGGAATTAAGAAATACAAATTGGTAGTTACAACATAGTTACAGGGATGTAAAGTACAGCATAAGAAATATAGTCAATGATATTGTAATAACTGTACGACAGGTAGGTACTAGACTTATTGAGGGGTCACTTCATAAATTAATATAAATGTCTAACCACTACGCTATACGCCTGAAACCAATAGAAAACAACACTGAATGTCAACTGTAATTGAAAAAATTTTTTTTTAAATGAAAGGATGAGAATGGAGGAAAATGGGGGAATACCCACAAATTTTCAACAGAAATATATTGTATATTCACAATATTTATAATTTTATGGGTGAAGTATTTTATGAAATGTCAATCATGAATGGGACATGAAAGGTCACCTATTCTGGTCTAACCTTTTCACTTTGTAAATGAGACAACTAAGTCTGGATAGTGAAAAAAAAAAAGCCAAAACCAGTCTATGTGTAACTTCATTCTTTCAAAGTGCTTTCATATGTGTAACAGTTTGATGCAATTCTCAAACTAATCATCTAAGAAAAGTAATCCAATATTATGATTAAAGTCACGGCTCTGGCAGGTTAAGACTCTGGTCTCAGATCACAATGTCATGAGGCGAAACCATGACTTGGAACCAGGCCTTCTGATCCATAGCCCATGGCACATTAATAATGATAGCTAGGAGCTGGCACTATAAATCCTGCTTTGAATAATTTTCAGGATAAAAAACTCTGGATGATATTCAATGGTTATGGTTCTCAAACATTAGGGTAGAACTCTATATAGAGAGTCATAAATAGGAACTTCTGCTCTTCTTTGTGTTTTACTAAGTCAGGAGTGAGGCTTAGACATTTTAGCCAGCATCCTCAGTGGTTCTGATGCCAACAGTTCATGTACCACAACTTTAAGAAACAAAGACAAGAAGAAACTTCAGAACCTTCCTTGCTCATTTTCTGATTTCCTCAGTCCACGTCTATGTGGCAATGGGAGGGCTATTTATTGAGGCAAGCCTTTTATTTAGACTTTCAAAATTTTAACAAAAATATATCTCAACCCAATCAGGTAATTTTTAAAATGTGTATGCTTTTATTCAGCAACGCAGAATACTCACATTGTGGGTCCTTGACAAAGACTATTGCCTTGAGTCGACTCCTGTTTTCACTTGTAGAAAGTGACTAACAAGAAGGTGAGTCCACAGGACATGCCCAGAGCAGTGGTCCTCAAACTTCAGTGAGCATCAGAGTCACCTAGGACTCTATAACACAGAGAGCTGATTGCCCCCAGAGTTTTTGACTCATAGTTCTAAGGTGGGGCTGGAGAATTTACATTTCTTTCTTTCTTTGTTGTTTCAAAAACTTTCAATCACAGTTGACATTCTATGTCATATTAGTTTCATGTATAGAACAAGAATTTGCATTTTTAATAACCTTCTGAAACCATACTGTGAGAACCACTGCTGCAGACCACTGGCCTTTAATCTTTTTTTTCTTCTTCTTTTTTTTTTTTTTTTTTGTAGTACAGACCCCATTTAGAATGTGATAAAAGCCATACACTTTTAAGAAAAGTGCACATACACATAAAATTCTGCATGTAATTTCAGGAGGTTCATGAATGTGAAGGATTCACGGGTCCCAGGATAAGAACTTCGGCTCTAGAAATTCAAGGTTTTATCCCCAAGTAAGGTTAAACCATCAGAGAAGTGTATGTTGTACCGAGTTCTGTCTCACATTAGGCCCTCTGATTATACTCTGGCTATACTGCAGAAACTGCTGTGGATACCCACTATCACACTTATAATATAAATGGGGTCCAGCACTTCATTCTCTACGTTACCAATCTCTTTACATCAAGACCCCTGTAAGGTAACTCCCTCATTTTCAATGAGAGTCTTGTTTTTCCTGAGGAATGGCTTGTCTTTTCTTGGGCAACGTGATTGTTATATAACTGGTCACATTTTCTCTTTTACTTTGGCTCATCAAACTTAGAACCAAATTGATCCCCCAATTTTGTAAGCATTTGGGGCCCTGTAGCCTGTGTGTTCTTGTTCCACCAAGTCTTAAAATTCCTATACAATCTATAGGTCCATGTATTAGACTTTAACTTTGCTTTCAGTTAGTTGTTTGAGATCTTCTCTGTTTTACTCTCGCGTACACATATGTGAGAGTCTCAGATCACAGGGATTTTGCTAGACCCCTGACCATGGCCTGTGGCTGGGGCTGCATGCTCGGCACTGCCCGCGCCTCGCTCTATCGGCTGATCTCCACACACCATTAGGTCCCAACATCTGAGCTGAGAACCATCTGATCTATTTTGAGCTGTCAAGTCTTTTGGGGAATCAAGCAGGGTATGAATATAAAAGCTTATCATTCGTTTTCATATAAACAAGTAGTCCTCACATCACTGAATTCTTATCACAACCCCATGAGACAGTCATTATCATCTTTGTAAAGAGGAAATTGAGGCTCCTAAATATGATTTACCAAATTCTATCACCTGAGAAAGGAAAGAATTGGGAACAGCTGAGAAAGGAGACAAGTGGGAACAGGATTCAGCCTTGATTTTTAATCAATCTAGGAGCGTTCTTTAACAGTCAGATGTAGAAATCATTTGTTTATTCTTTCACTTTACTATTTAACTGGCAAACTTATAAGGTGTCAAATATTGTGCTAGTTGATGTTTATATGAGTAAGGCATGGTCCCCGCATTCAATGGAGGCAGAGTCCAGAAGGAAAATGGTCAATGACAATATAGTGAGGTACTATGATAGAAAAGACTAACATGAACGGTCATCAGAGAAGTATTTACCTTTCCTGTGGTAAGTGACATGTCTGGAAAGTTGGGGGTGGGGAGAGAATGAATTAGTTAATGGGTATGTTGGTGTGCAGAAGGTGGCCCTGTGGGAAAATTCTGAAGAGATGATGCCTGAACTGACTTTCAAAGGATGACTATGATCAAACCTGGAAAAGAGGCAAGGAGGTGTCTGCTGTGGATGGAGCTTAGGGTACAAAAACACAGAGGTATAAGAAAGTATAACTCAGTCCCTATGACTGATGCACAAATTAGTAGTTCCCTAACTACTTAAAGTCTTTGTAAACATTCCTCCAATTTCACTATCAAAAAGAATGATTAACATACTAGAAAAACAACTATTCTTACCTTAATATTGATTATAATATCAGGTTTCAAATTCAAATTTTTAATTAAGTCTATTTGAAGCAAAGTGGTCATGGGATCCTGTGAAGGTGATGGTATTTCAGAGATAATATAACCTGTAGAGTAAAATGCAATTTTTTTGTGTGTGACAGAGACAGAGAGAGGGGACAGACAAGAACATACAGATAGGAAGGGAAATAAGAAGCATCAATTCTTTGTTGCGGCACCTTAGTTGTTCATTGATTGCTTTCTCATATGTGCCTTGACCAGGGGGCTATAGCAGATTGAGTGACCCCTTGCTCAAGCTAGTGACCTTGGGCTCAAGCTTGTGAGCCTTGCTCAAACCAGATGAGCCCATGCTCAAGCTGATGACCTCGGGGTTTCGAACTTGGGTCCTCCGCGTCCCAGTCCAACGCTCTATCCACTTTGCCATGGCCTGGTCAGACTAAAATACAATTTTTAAAGTTTTACATTATCCATGTGTAAAAGCACGAATTTATTATTATTACTTTATAAAATACCTCATTATTGATCAACACTAATGCAGGTCTTAAAATCATCTACCAAAATTTTAAATCAATAGTTAAGGAAGTATTGCTATAAATAATATTTTTCTGATAAGAAATAAAATCATTAGGCTAGGAGGAGGCATCTTTAAAAATTCCAAATCAATTTATTTTAGGCACATGAGGTGCCTCAGGAAGGAAATTTCATGCTAATAATTCTTTTAACTCATATTAGTAAAGATCATATGATGAATGGTAAATGTATTTCATCGGTGTTACGTGGTATATATTATTTTTCTTTTTAAAATTAATATTTCACAGTATAACAGACTATATATGCCTATAATGTTTATGTAAGTTAAAGGGGATAATAAAATTCCTAGGTACCCCTCATATAGTATAAAAAGTTATCTGTGATTTTGGCTTAGCGCATTCATTGGCTTGCATCCCTACCCAGAAACCTAAATCTTCTCATAGAAATTCACCCTGTTTAACCACCATCACATTAATTTCCTTAATATAAGTCTTTAATTATGTAACTGTATTGCTTGAGAAACATTTTTCTTATTCATAGAATAACTCCTTCAATGGGAACTGAAAGCCTTCAACTGATTTTTATATTTTAATAGAACTATTTTTCTTGGAAGAACAAATGGTTATTCAGCTTTGGATATTTGGCAGACATTTTATGAGAAATGAATGGAGTGATCCTTTCACTTCAAGGACAACTGACACTATTTGTTGCCAATTATAAAATTCAAGTGAAAATTTGTATTTTGGAAATCTTGTAAACGTAACAGCTTCTCATTCTGTTTTTTTTTTTTTTTTGTATTTTTTTTCTGAAGCTGGAAACAGGGAGAGACAGTCAGACAGACTCCCGTATGCGCCCAACCGGGATCCACCCGGCATGCCCACCATGGGCGACGCTCTGCCCACCAGGGGGCGATGCTCTGCCCCTCTGGGGCATCCCTCTGCCGTGACCAGAGCCACTCTGGCGCCTGGGGCAGAGGCCACAGAGCCATCCCCAGCGCCCGGGCCATCTTTGCTCCAATGGAGCCTTGGCTGCGGGAGGGGAAGAGAGAGACAGAGAGGAAGGAGGGGGCGGGGGTTGGAGAAGCAGACGGGCGCTTCTCCTATGTGCCCTGGCCGGGAATCAAACCCGGGTCCCCCGAATGCCAGGCCCACGCTCTACCGCTGAGCCAACCGGCCAGGGCTGCTTCCCAATTCTTAAAAGTTATCCTGATATGGTTGGTGGTGACATTAACAAATGTGATTTTTTTTGATATTGTTTAATGAAATGTGTTAACATTTGGAAGATGTGCATAACTCAGTGACCAATATTTTCCAAATGACTAATGCCTGGTGCCACAAAATCATGTCTGGGGTAATAGACCCATTCCAAAGGTCTTGGATGATCAATAGATTTTAATGGAACAGAGTTTGAAAAGTTCACTGATAAGGTTTTAGATTCCACAATGCAACTAACCTTTAAGAAACTTCCCCTTGTCAAGTATTGATGTAGGATCAAGAATATCCATAATTATTCTAAAGACTATTAAAATGCCCTCCCTTTTCCAATTACCGTTCTGTGTGAAGCTAGTTTTTCTTCATAAACTTCAACAAAAACAATATATTGCAACAGTTTAAGCAGAAGCAGACGTGAGAATACAGCTAGGACTTCTCTTAAGCCAGACACTGAAGAGATTTGCAAAAATATAAAACAATACCACTCTTCTCACTAAATTTTTTGCTTTGAAGAATATGATTATTTCTATAAAATATGCTTTTTATATTAACATGTAACAATTTTGTTGTTTTTAAGCAAATATTTTAAACATTCTTAGTTTTCATTTCAAATATGATAGTACTGATAGATATAATACGTGTAAGCAAAAGCTCTTTTGAGGCCTCAACAGTCTTATAAGTGTAAAGGAGTCTTGAGACCAAAAAGCTTGAAAACTACTTTCCTAAATAATACCTAGAATAGTTTAATAAAAAATGCTACTAAGCTTCTGTTGATAGGTGAATAAATGTGTCTAATAAGCCAGCCTCAAAATCCTCACTTAAGAACATGCTGATTACACTCTTATTTAAAAAAAATCAGATCAACAATTCTCATGTTAATTCAAAATCCCACTGAATGTGTCAATTTCTTCTAAGCTTTCTCAAACATTTTACTGTCTACTTCTATGTAATGAACATTATCCAGAGAAGCAATCCTAAGTAGTTTAACTTCAAAGGACAAAAAGGGAGACCTTTTAATTGAGTTTGGATATGAGTTATATGATTCTCTCCTGGTTTGCTGTAATCCTTAGTTTCCAACTTGTTTTACTTATTTGCTCTTGCTGTTGTCTCTGACACACTTTGGAATAGTAGTGGTAGCCTAAGACTTTCATCCTATTTGAGGCTTTTTAAATGAGTCCTAGGCAGGCACCCCTGCAAAAATACAGCCACTGCATTCATTGACACTGTCTCAGGAACTGGGCCAGCTCTTTCTTGGCTTGTCTCTGATGTTCGTGCTTTTTGTTTTCCTGTCTCAACACTACCCTAGGTGGGTTTGGCTTCTGTTGTTAACCTAGCCCTCACTTGCGTAACAACATTTTTTGAATTTGTTTTCAAGACTTTGACCAGTGCCCGCTCTGTGATGTGCTGGCTGGCACTCATGTCCAGGTTTGACACATCACAACGGTGGGCACTGTGGTGAGGTGAAGGGGACAACATGCCTAGCCCTAGACTGAATTCAACCCTTGCCCAGCTCACCCATCCTGACTGGATAATTCCAAAGCCCCTGTCCAGCATCTGTTTGAGTGCAGGGAAACTTCTCAGGTCCAGCGACTGAATAAACAGCAGAAGCCTGCCAGTACCTGGAGCCCGAGGGTGAGCTGGGGCTATTCTTGTTTCCATTCCTCCCCGATAAGTGTGGATTAACATGGAGAAACCGAAGCCATTGACAGGACTTAGCAATCAAACTCAGGAAGAATGGGAGAGCACTGTGAGAGTGACCACAGCAGATTTTTGATGCTTTTTTGTTGAAAAACACAATGCTAAAAGAAGATTTGATCATACAAACTTAATTTGTTTTTATAAATATAGAGTATGAAAGAAATGAAAACAAGTAAGCAAGCAAATAAAACTATCTGAGCTGCTCAGTTGAATTCTGGCTCTGGGACCTGTGCCAGGGTATATGAAAGAGCAATTCCAGAAATTATTTGTGCTGTAGACAAAGCATAAGTTTTAAGGCTGCTTTGATAGCCACCAATGTACAAAAATAAACATACCAAAGTGAGAGACTTCTATCGAGTTGAGCTTCTCCCACATTAGCTTTGTGACAAGTTCATCTGGAATGCTTTGACCACTGATCAGCATTGACTGCAACTACAAAAAGCACAGATATTTTACATTACTGTATAATATACCTATGATACAAAGCTATTTCTAAAAATATAATTTTGAAATTTAGATTTGTTTACCATAACTCCTAATTCGGTTTCACTGGCAATCTGATCTTCCAAAATTGTTAAAGCTGAAATAGGAATTCAAAATATTAGCAAAAGCTGGCATTAGAATTGTCAAATTAAGAAACACATGTGTGTTTTGTAATGGGTAATAACATTTGGACATCACTTTTGCATTTACAAAGCATGTTTATACACAGTGTGTCATTTAAGCCTAACAGAAGTGCCGAGGCAGCAGAATGTATTTCACTGAGAACACGTCTCTGCCATCTCGGGGAAGCTAACTTCCTAAACACCTCCACACTATGCACACTCATTCCCTACATAATATGCAAGAGAATATGAGAAGGAAATGAGGTTGCATATATGACAGTGACATGGAAATTCTGAAGTATTACACAAAACTATCTGGACTATATTTTTGGTCCAGATACTTTTATAACCATATGGTTATACCCAGAGCCCATTAATTTTGCACACTGGTTGTATAAAAGAAAACTATGCATCAAAAAATGATAAACTAGACAAAAACTGTTCAGAAAAAGCTGAAATTTGAATATTATGTTTCCTTTTTAAGAGGAAATGTTCCATCTTTTGATGGAAGACATCCTGGGATAGAAATGACAGGGAAATGACTAAGGGAAGGACCTGGGAGCTATAGTATGTCCCTAGCTGTTAATAATTTATGGGAGATTAGGTATTCTTTAAGATTTCCTACAAATGAATTTTTTGAGGAAAATTTTTAAGTTTTTTTTTGTGTGTGTATGTGTTATATGTTATTGAATTGCTCCCCCAAGTTTATCTAATTGCAATTTCACTAACAGCCTGCGGAATGCTCATTTCATCACATTCTTGCACAAAATTGATTGTAAAAACTTTAAAATTTTACTGCTGATCTGATAAGCAAATATTAATCAGTTATTTTAATTAGCATTTATTTGAATAACAATTTTTTTTTTGTATTTTTCTGAAGTTGGAAATGGGGAGGCAGTCAGACAGACTCCTGCATGCGCCCGACCGGGATCCACCCGGCATGCCCACCAGGGGGCGATGCTCTGCCCATCTGGGGCTTTGCTCTATTGCAACCAGAGCCATTCCAGCACCTGAGGTAGAGGCCATGGAGCCATCCTCAGTGCCTGGGCCAACCTTGCTCTAATGGAGCCTTGGCTGCAGGAGGGGAAGAGAGAGACAGAGAGGAAGGAGAGGGGGAGGGGTGGAGAAGCAGATAGGAGCTTCTCCTGTGTGCCCTGGCCAGGAATCGAATCCAGAACTCCTGCATGCCAGGCCGACACTCTACCACTGAGCCTACCGGCCAGGGCCAAATAACAATTCTTGATTAAGAGACTATATATAAAGATATCAATCTTTGTCTTATATATTATAAAGAATGCAAATCAATTTATAAATAATAAAAAATAAAATTATCACATTAATTCCTGGAAAATATTCCAAAGAGCAGCTGTGATCTTCTGTTTTCATTTTTCACAGAGAGATACCCCAAAGACACATATCCTTAATATTTCTAAATTATGAAATCAGAGAATTAAACTCAATAGAATGGAGTAAAAAACCTTCATAAACCCTCCTATATTCTATGAACAAAACTAGGACTAACCAAAGGACAAAATATGTTTGATGATATTATAAAGATAATTCACTGGGTTGATAGTGATGTGTGATAAAGCAAATATATCAAAATGTTAATTACAGATCATAGGGGGTGAGTAGAGGGGTTATATGAGTGCTTACTGTATAATTCTTTACTTTCTATGCATATTTGAAAAATTAGTATACTAAAATATTGGGGGAAAAGTAAAATTTACCTTCTATATGAATACATTTCCATTCTTGTGCTATTTGACGGGCTAATGTTGTCTTCCCAATGCCCTTAAAAAGAAAGATGTTATTTAAAACCCAATAAAACAGCTATTTGCCAGTGAAACAGATAATTTTATTATTAAAAATTCTATTGATGGTTACTATATTATCAAGTAAATTATTTTCCAAAATAAATGAAGAGTAGGCCTTAGAGATTTATAGCTTCATTTTTCTCTACTAATGGTCTCATTTATGAATGGACTTAAATATATATTTTTTTAAATTACAAAAATAGCCCTGAAACCAGGCAGCTGTACCAACATGTATTCCAGGTATTGTACACTTCTGAATGTCAAATTTTGTAATTTTGAATATAAATCAGTGTTTATATTGAGATTCACCATTTTATTTCCTTCTAAAAGTTTATAATAATGAATGTATTGAGACTTTCATTTAGTAACTTCCAAGAGGAAAAAAAGTCTTTCTAATGGACATCTTTGAAAAGTATAATATTTTAAAGATAAAAGATCACTTTAATGAAGCAACAGTTGCAGCTGATTACTCTCACTGTTGATTTTTAGAACTCTATTAATGCTTTAGAAACATAATAAAAGTTATTAGAACCATTTTTTTAGAACCTGTTCCAGGCTCCCTATAAAATTAAGTCAAAAACAGGATCCAGCCCTGGGTCTCTGCTGTTCTGGAGAGGCTCTTTAATTTACCAGCTCAGATTTGTTCATGGTAACTACCAACTAGCTCTGTGGCTAAAAATACCTCTTACCTAGAGATCCTTACTAGAACTGCCTTGAAAGGCAAGCCATTTTTGTTTTCTTCCTATTTTGTGGGGAGACAGTGCGTAGGCCCACTAATTCACCGTGGGCAAAGGTGAGGC
Source organism: Saccopteryx leptura (assembly GCF_036850995.1). Lineage (NCBI taxonomy): Eukaryota > Metazoa > Chordata > Mammalia > Chiroptera > Emballonuridae > Saccopteryx > Saccopteryx leptura. Next base: position 53,107,442 of record NC_089505.1, on the reverse strand, counting down.
ACCTTGCCTCGGCAGCTTCAGATATTAATGAAAAAACCTCCATTTGCCCTTATTTTGTTCTCCCTTCGCATATCCACAGCACCTCACAACAAATCCCTGGAAGTTTAATATGTAAATTGAGTCTGCTATGACATTGGATCACGTACTACTAACAATTGTCGTAGTACAGTACTTTGATGAATTAATTTCTTTACAATAGAAAATCAAAGATAAACACAATCTAGGCTTCTTTTCAATTATAATGTATAAGAAAGAAAGTTATAAATTTACAACTAATATTGTATTGGATTTTAAGTCACACAATGAAAGTCTAATAGACAAAATTAGCATACTATGTGATTTTCATTCTTATATGGTAACATAATATTATGATTTAAAGATTTTAAATATTATACTAAATAAATTAGAAGAGATAACTTACTGGTTTCCCAAATACAACAAAACAAACAGGTTTAGACAACAAAAAGTCTTTTTCAGCTTCATCTTCATTAAATATATCTACAAAAGGATGGTCTTCTATTGCCTCTTGAGAAGTCATAATACAAAATACTGCAATAAGAAAGAGTAAGATTGTTAAAGAGCCTAATTTAGCTGGAACAGGTTGGTAGGCTAAGAAGAACTAGAATATCCTGGAATTTGCATAGGCCACAAGTCATTTCATACCACTAAACACATGGCTTTTGCTAATAATTGCAAATAAGTTAAACTCATGTATTAAAATAGAAACAGGTTATTCGTATGAGATAAAAAGCAAAACCCATTTCAGGGGTCCCCAAACTTTTTACACAGGGGGCCAGTTCACTGTCCCTCAGACTGTTGGAGGGCCGCCACATACAGTGCTCCTCTCACTGACCACCAGTGAAAGAGGTGCCCCTTCCGGAAGTGCGGCAGGGGGCCAGATAAATGGCCTCAAGGGGCCACATACGGCCCGCGGGCTGTAGTTTGGGGACGCCTGCGTGAGTATATGCTATAAAAAAGACAGTTAAGACAAAGTGTTTTGGAGAGACTAAAGGGGAAAAATACATATATGTACATAGACACATATATTGTGTGTATTTTATTAAAAATCAAATTGAGTATGTTAATATATATACACACATCTATTTGTGTATGTGGGTAGGAACTACCAATGGCTTTAAAATAAATCCTAATGGAAATGAGAAAATATGTACAAATAAAAAATAATGAACATAATATATACCAAAACTTATAAGATATAGCTAAAGTAGTATTTAGAAGCCCTACATACTTAAATTAGAACAAAAAAAAGTATGAAAAGTAATGACAGGCTCTCAACTTAAGAAGTTTGAAAATGAATAACAGGAATTTAAATATATTTTAAAAATTAATAAAAAAACACAAACATTATAGAGAAAGGGTCAACAATGCTAAATAGTGGTATTTTTAAACAGCTTAGACATAAAAATCTTTGTCAAGAAAAGAAGATAGAAAGTACAATTAAACAAGATTAAACAGTTTTTTTAGATGGAAGTTTTCTTATATCTCAAAACTAAAATTTTTCTGTTTCTGTTGTTTATTTCTAACTCATTATATCAAATAATGTTCTTCATGTTAGATTAATTCTTTGAAATTTGTTGAGGCTTTTCTTATGGTCTATCACAGGGTAATTTCCAAAAATATTCCTGTATCCTTGAAAAAAATATATGCAACTTACATTTGTTTGACATCATGTTGTTGAAATGTTGTTTACATTGTGTTTGTTAATTTTATTGGTTGACTCTTCCATAACACTTGCTGATTTATTGCCTACTCAATCAAACAATATTAGATATATATAGAAAAGAAGGACTATAGAAACAATAATTGCTGCAGATATAGATCAGAGGACATCATAAACAGTTATCCAGAATAAATTTGAAAACTTAAACAAAATTGATAAATTCCTAGAAAAATCGGTTCCTCATGAAAAAAAAAAAGAAAAAAAGAAAGAAAACCTGAGTGGTTCTATAACCATTAAGGAAAGAAAGTCAGTAACTAAAAATCTTCCCACAAAGAGACCAGATAGTTTTATTTGAAGAGCTCCATGTCTCACAATCTTACACTCTTTCAGAGAAAAGATCAAGTGTATGTAGACTTCCTACATATGTCTATGGGTCTCTTATAACTTCCATACCTAAACCAAAGAAAAGTATGAAAAAGCAAAATTGTGTGCCAACTTCATTCATAAATAATATTTTAAAAATCTTAATCAAAATAATAGTAAGTTGAATCCAGCAATATATAATATAAACCTGGATTCAACTAACATCATGATCAAGTTAGGCTTTCCTCAGAAATTCAAGGCTGAGGCTTAATATGAGAACATTAAGTAATCACATCAACATAAAGAAGAAAAACTATATGATTATCCAGAATAGAAAAAGTGTGAGGCAATTCAGCACCCTTTAATGGTTAATAAAAGATAAACTCTTAGCAACTAGGAATAGAAGGAAACTTCCCTAAAGGATATAGGATAAAGGATATAATAAAAGACAAATATATTTAATGATTAAATACTAAAAATGTTCTTTTTATTTTTTTTATAAACATATTAAAAAAATTTTTAATTTAGTTTTTACATTATATTTATTCATTTTTTTAGAGAGAGGACACAGAGAGAGAAAGAGACAGAGAGAGGAAAGAGATAGAACAGAGGGAGGAGCAGGAAGCATCAACTCCCATATGTGCCTTGACCAGGCAAGCCTGGGGTTTCAAACCGGCGACCTCAGCATTCCAGGTCGACACTTTTACTCACTGCGCCACCACAGGTCAGGCTAAACATATTTTTTTTAAATGTAATTTAATTTAATTTTTTTACAGAGACAGAGAGAGAGTCAGAGAGAGGGATAGATAGGGACAGACAGACAGGAACGGAGAGAGATGAGAAGCATCAATCATTAGTTTTTCGTTGTGACACCTTAGTTGTTCATTGATTGCTTTCTCATATGTGCCTTGACCGTGGGACTACAGCTGACTGAGTAAACCCATTGCTCGAGCCAGTCACCCTGGGCTCAAGCTGGTGAGCTTTTTTTTTTTTTTTTTTCTCAAACCAGATGAGCCCACGCTCAAGCTGGTGACCTCAGGGTCTCGAACCTGGGTCCTCCACATCCCAGTTCGACGCTCTGTCCACTGCGCTACTGCCTGGTCAGGCCCAGATATTCTTTTTAAGGTCATAACAAGACAAAAGAAAGAAAAGTGCAATTATTCTGAGTTGATACAATTAATTATCTATATAGAAAACTAAATTACGGATACATTACAAGACTTACTGAAATAATCTGGGTTACAAATGAGATAGGTTCTATAGGTTTGAAAATATAAGTATTTATATGCACAGAAAGGTAAAAATAAATACTATGTTAAGACAAACATCTAATTTGCATTTAATAGGTCAATGTACCTGTTCCAACTTTCATACAAATTTAACTTAAGACCAAACCTACAGAGCCTATCTCATTTGTAACCTGGGGACTGCCTGTACCAAGAGGAACCAGGAGAACAACCTGGGAGATCTTGAGAGTGCTGGGTAGGGGAATGTTGACTGGATAAGAGTTTACTGATATGTGGGCTTGCTCCCATGACTCATGCTTTAACATCCTGGCTAGATACTTGGAGTGGGTCCTAATTCACTTAGTCAAAGGCCTGGAAGGAGCAAGATTAGAAGATAAGTGTCTGGGGAAGAAGCATGTGAGTGGACTTATGAGAACGGTGTACTAGATAGAGAACACATGCTAAGGTGACCTCTGATGAGAAGTCTTGATTACCCTTGTGTAATTCTCTTTAATTGCAGCCTGTGACTTGCTTCTAAATATAGTGAGTATGTTAAGCAGTGTCACCCCAATAAATTCAATTAAAAAACACAGATTTAAAGAAAAGTAATAGAACTGTCACTCCCATGATAACATTATGTTATATAAGAGTCCCTCTTAGTAGGCTGGAGAGAGATTTCCTGGTTGGCTCTGAAGAAGTAAGTCACTATGTTATAAGGTACAGTAGGTGGTCTCTAGAAGCTGAGAGCAGCCACTGGGCACCAGCCAGTAAGAAAACTGGGACTTCAGTCCTAGAGATAAATTTTGCCAACAATGTAAATGAGCTTGGAAGCAGATTCTTCTGTAGTTGGGCCTCCAGATAAAAATGCAGCTCAGCCAACACCTCGATTGCAGCCTTGTGAGACCCTGATCAGAGGACCTAGCTAAGCTATGCCAGGACTCCTGGACATGGAAACAGTGAGATATAAATGTGTTGTTTTAAAATGTTAAATGGCCCTGGCCGGTTGGCTCAGCAGTAGAGCGTCGGCCTGGCGTGCGGAAGTCCCGGGTTCCATTCCCGGCCAGGGCACACGGGAGAGGCACCCATCTGCTTCTCCACCCCTCCCCCTCTCCTTCCTCTCTGTCTCTCTCTTCCCCTCCCACAGCCAAGGCTCCATTGGAGCAAAAGATGGCCCGGGCGCTGGGGATGGCTCCTTGGCCTCTGCCCCAGGCGCTAGAATGGCTCTGGTCACGACAGAGCGACGCCCCGGATGGGCAGAGCATCGCCCCCTGGTGGGCATGCCGGGTGGATCCCGGTCGGGCGCATGCGGGAGTCTGTCTGCCTCCCCGTTTCCAGCTTCAGAAAAAATACAAAAAAAAAATAAATAAATAATAAATAAATAAAATGTTAAATGGGTGGTAATTTGTTACACTGCATAGAAAACAAATACAAATGAACACAAAATATGTGGATCTTGTGTCTCACAAAGCATCCAACTTAGAAGAGGCGATCATCAACCAGGTGGACAGAACAAGTATCCAGTAAATGACAATTAGTCTTTGTCTTTTGTCACCTTGGTGCTTGCCTAATGGGCTCACAGATGGAATAAACATGGTGTCAGGGAGGGAGGCAATAGAGGCTATGCATGGGCTCAGCAAAAGGCTTCCTCTCGTCAGGGTAATCTAGCTACTACTTATGTTAGATGTCTTACCTGTTTTCAGAAGAGACTGAGGCTGACCCCTCAATATGATACATCCATTCAGTGACAAATTGATTGCCCAGGACCCCTTCACCTTGGAGAAGGCTGCAGGTGACATGTGTTCCTAGTATGGGTTTGCCTTCCCTACCTGCAGAGCCTTGGCCAGCACCACTTTCTGAGGGTTGGATTGTCTCATTTATCATCATGGAATCCCACATAATATTGCTTTGGATCAAAGGACCCTCTTTATAGTAACAGAGGCATGATAAGAAGGATCTACTGATCCTACCACATACCACCTCACCTAGAAGGTGCTGGTCTGATAGTTAGTTAAAATGGCCTCTTTATTTAAAAATGTTTTAAAAATTAACTTTAGAGAGACAGAGAGAGGAGGGGGAGAGAGAGAGAGAGAGAGAGAGAGAGAGAGAGAGAGAGAGATGCATTTATTTGTTGCTCCACTTAGTTGTGCATTCATTGGTTGCTTCCTGTATGTGCACTGACTGAGAATCAGACCCACAACCTTGGCATTTCAGGACGATGCTCTAATCAACTGAGCTAACTGGCCAGGGAAGAATGGTAGTTAAAACAATAGTTTGAGACTGTGTGGGATTGAGACACTGTACTTCAAGATGAGGAATATGCTTTGAATAAAGGCTTGGCTACGAGTGGCTCTTCCCACTATCATTCTGTGATTGACATGAGGAATTTGCACCAAACTTTTTCAAAACTTGAGGCTTTACTGTATTGGAAGTCCTGGTTTTGTGTGAGGAGAGAAAAGCACCTTTCAGGGGATCCACTTATGTTTAACTAAACCTAATATTGCTACTGCCACCTGGTCATGTTTGGCTCCACATTACCTGTTAAAGAATTACTACACTGGTGGAGGTCGAGTTGCTGCTATGTAATTGCAGCAGGGAGATGTTTTGAACTCAGGGCTTCTCTGAGATTCCTCTGGATGCTTTCATACTCAGTGAATGGATAATTGTGGCAATCTCAACCTGATAAGGACATGTAACTGGGAGTTGTACACTCCAGGGATGAAAGCTAGTTTCCTTGCTGGTAAAACAACTTAGACAAATGCTGGCTAAGGGTAAGGTAAATTTAGAATGGATGGTAGAGGAGGGAACTGGAGAATTATCAGTTACATACTTAGGATTAATTGCAGTAATGGATTCTGTAGCTTGTCCTGTTAATCATCTTTTTGTGAGTATATTTCTTTTAGAAATTGAGGCCAGACACCACAGTGACAGATGGTGTGAACTTAGTATGGGGGATGAGTGGATATGAGTGGTGGAAAAATTGGAACATAGCAGATGTTATTAGTGCCCTGCTCATGTCTACTCAATGTACACCTTTTCCATGCATGGCCAGCCTGATTTCCAACTGCTGGTGGGCATGTGTGACTCTGCCTAAGGGCTCTTTCTGGCTGCCAAAACCTATTTTGCCTGAGCACAGAGCAGACTGGAAATTCCAGATGATTAATGTTCAGCCAATAACTGGTGGGAGTTGATAAACAAATACTCCAGCATCTTTGCCTCTTATGAGGAAATAACTAAGACATACATTAATTCCAAGTGAGTTCTCCAGTGAATTCAGCCCACAGAGAAATCTGCTTGACAATATTCCCTTTACTAGCTTCCTTCACTTCCTTGTTGTTGTTTATGGGATTATTCCCAAACTATTTGTACTCAAATTTTTGTCTCAGGATCTGTTTCTGGCTGAAGCAAACTAAGACAAAGTTCAAATGGAAGTGCTTATAGTATAATAACTAAAAACTAAAGTATTGGAAAACCAGAATTTGACAGATATTTTAAGAGTTGTTATTCTAAATAAAAACATTGTGCAAATATTTAACTCATTTTCAGAAGAGTTGGCTTCCATTATAAAATGCAAGAGAACTAAATATTTTTCCCAGTTAAAAGATCCAAGTCAATGCAAAATGTCAGAACTGACATGGTCATCTTTCTAGTTCTTAATAAAAAGAGTACCAAACTGTGAAAAAAAATTAAAACTATTTAAGGTGACCAATCGTCCTCCTTTAGGGAGAACAGTCCTTTTGTAAGTTCCATCCTCCCTCAAAGTGTCCTCCTACATGTCCTCCTTTTTGATACTGTTAGACTAATCTGTAAACGTCCGTATTCGATTGATGCAGAGTCGATCCATTGTGTGTGATGTGACGTATTTGTATTTGACATGATGATTCATCAAGGATCAGTACAGTGCAGCGAGATGCGGTTATGAGACGCATGTGCTCTGCACAGGAGACCTTGAGAGAGTGCTCGATTTACCGAGAGAGCAACTGGCTTTGTGTACTTACTGAAACATGACACGGCACATACGACATTGTAGACTCATGATTATTTCTTTCTCAGTGAATATTCAATCATAGACAGGTAAGCACAATTCACATTTTATTAATTCATTATCTATTAAATAATTTCCAAATACGTATAATTTTAAAGTATTTTCCCGAAATTCGAGTTTTAAAGTGGAAATCTAACCTCAAACCATATCTATTAATAACACATTTTGATTAAATATTTATAGTTGCATAAAACAGACTTTTTAAATTAGAAAATGATAAATACATTCGAGTATCACTCCAAATTAGTGGTTTTGTTTGATATTTAGTTTTACTAAATGAGTACTTTTTTCTTACAATTACTATTAAAAATTAATAGGCATGTAAGCATGATTACAATATAAACTATTACAAATGTTTTATTATGCATTTATCATATTAAGTGTATTATTGTTGCAGTGAATAAAATGTTTCTTTTATTTACGATACTATTTTCTTCAATTTTTGTCCTGTTTTCATTGTAAAAATGTTGGTCAACTTAAATTATTAAATATTTATTTTAAAAGTTTTGTAATTTCTCAAGTTTGAATTTACACTATTATCTCCAATATTACATTGTTATATAATCTCTAATATCACATTATGTGTTAATACTAAATTCAACACAAATTTTTAAAGTTTCCTTATATTTAGCAGTTGAAATAATCTCTAGCAGTGGGTCCTGTGATTTACAGGGGGCCGAATTCCTGGAAAACCTGGCACTCTGCGTAGGCTAGGTTAGCTGCCAACCAGTACATTTTAGGCTGTCAGAATAGGCGCTCAGTAAGTATATATTTGTGGAATGAAAACAGTCATTGAAAGGGGAAGTAGTTTTAAAAAGTGGAATTTATGGAGATCTACAAGTTTAGTATTGCAAGAAAAGGAATTGGTCAGGGGTCCCCGCAGGAGGTGGAATTCCATTCAATCTATAGTTAAATGCATTGTGTCAGGGGACTTCCATCCTTACTTACCCGGCCGCAGCGGACCCCGCTGGCGAACTACAGCCGCCTGGGGTAACTCCCCTCTCTGTTGAGCGGTTGCCTAGGGAACTTGGCAATGCAGCGCGCAGGCACTCTTGGAGAAGGGCGGGGGGAGCTCGAGGGCGGAGTTTCAGGCGGTGGGACTGTAATTTATTTTCTTATTTTAAATATTCAATTTTGTACCTAATTTTGTGTCCATTATTATAATACACTGCTTTTCACAAATTAGTAAGGCGATAACCAGAGAAGGTACATGCATTGCCCATTTATGTCACACACATCAAGTGGGAGAAAACTTACTTGAACACAGAACTGCCTGACTCCAAAGCCAATGCTCCACTACACCGCACTGCACGACCCTCAACAGTCCCTTTGTTGAGTTTACAAGTGGTTAGTCTCCCGCACAAATACATGGTAAACTCCAAAATTTCCAATATTAGGTGATTAAAATTTTTTTTCTTATTTTATTTATTTACAAGAGAGAGGGTGAGAGAGAGAGAGAAATGGAGAGAGATGAGAAGCATCAATTCTTCGTTGTAGCAGCTTAGCTGTTCATTGATTGCTTTCTCATCTGTGTCTTGGTGGAGGCGCCTCCAGCCCAGCCAGTGACCCTTGCTCAAACCAGTAACCTTTGGCTCAAGCCAATGACTATGATCAAGTCATGTCTATGATCCCACCCTGAAAAGGCAACACTTCTACCCCCCAACCCGCGCGCGGTCAGAGGGGACCTCAGGGTTTAGAACCTAGGTCCTCACAAGCAGGTGTCCAGGCAAAGACAGACAGAAGTTGGGAAAAAAACCAGACCAACTTGGGAATGGCTCTGTATGAAACTCGGAAAAGCGCTTCAAAAGAAGCAACCCAGTCCCAAACCTCCCCTTCTTCCAAAGTTAATTACCAGATAAATCGAGAGACTCAACTACCTTGACTACCTTCCCCGTCCTCTTTTTCTACTGCCAGCACCAAAGATGGCGCCCTCCGCTCCCTCTCTGGGCAGCATCAGGTTCTGGGAACCTCTACCCGACCTCTCTATGGTACATCCTCCAACCCCGCCCCACTGCTCTAGGGGCGGGGCTTGCCGGGAGGTGGGGCGTCAGGATCCGGAAACACCTGAGCTGTTCCCCGTGATCTATACATTTATCTTTGTGTTTAGTGCCCTGGAGGTATTTGTCTGGCTGGATCTCTTGTCTAGGGTCTGAGGTGTCATCTTTCTCGGTCTCCTGGGGCTACCCGGAGGCTGCCGCAACCTGGGCCGCGGCCTGGTGCCCTGTAGTGGGGCTCTCATTTGCTCGGGCCATGCCCTCGGCTGCCGCCCCCATCATCAGCTCGGTCCAGAAGCTGGTTCTGTATGAGACCAGAGCTGTAAGTACCCGGCGCGGCGGGACTTGGCGGGGTGTGAGGAGTAGTGGGCGTGGGGCGGGGGCAGAGGCAGCTGCGGCTCCTCCGCCGGTTCTCTAATCCCAGCCTTGGGGACTGTGCCTGAGGGGCTTCAGCCAGTTACCTCACCCCGAACGCTGGTGCTTTTTTCCCCCCACTTAAAAGCCATGGCTGGAACACACTGGAACAGGTGCTTGTAGATCTCAGACACTGTTTATGAGATTCTGTATGAGTTACTGGATTCTTTTCAACTTTCAGAAAGTTTGTTGTGAATTCTGTGGTTCACTAGTTATACACTACCGGCATGGGTATGAGAATATATTTTAACCTTCGAATTGGTAACTTGTCTGTTTTTCTATTCCATGTAATACTATCACTATGATTGATGCTAATTACCAGTATTTTTATTACTGAAATTTTTGGTTTTCTTTATTTGAAAGGAAAGAAAAACTTTTTTGTTTGTTTTTGTTTAAAGACAGCTAATTTGTTTGGATAAAATTATTTTGCTTTTCGCTTGACTTTTTCCTAATACATTTTTTTTGTTTGTTTTATTACTTCAAATGGCCATATAAATATATAGTTGCTAACCAGATAAGCAGGCCAGGTTTTTATGATAGTTTACTAGCTCCCTAAAATTTAGGGAATGGTGTTTATAGAAGTACAGTGTATATTTTGTCATTTGTGTGGTTAGAAAATACAGTTTTTCTAAATTGGGATTTAGGGTCTGTGTTTAAAATTACACTTCGTGATGACAAGATATGCATATAACAAGATTTCTTATGCTGTTGTCTTACAAGTTATATTACGTGGAACTTGGGTTGTATTCATTAGACAGAGTACAAGAAGGTAGTTATCTTAACAGTTTTCTCAGTTTTAACATGGTCCTAATGACATGTCTGCCTCAGGTCATCATTAGTGTAGAAACACTGTTGATCCCAAATTAATTCCACTGACAGCTTCATTTGATTAGATTCAAACCTGAAGATCAAATTATCTAATATAGTGCATTTGCAAATATTTCATTTCTTTGAGTAGAATCATACAGAGTATCATTTTGACATTGAAGCAAAACCTTCTGCTTTCTGTACAGTGTGCTGGCAAATAGTTAGAAACATAAATACTATCCTGAAAATATTATAGAAATTTCAGCCCATTAATAAACTAAGCATTCACGAAGACTGGCTGAGATGTTAATGTTCTTTCTAATGCATAATTCATATTATAGGGCTCTTCTGAATCGGAAACCTTCGGTAGCCACCATTCTGAGGAGAGTAAAATAAATGTTGAATTTCTTAGTTTCTCATTCAAAGCCATATATGATTGGTCCTCAACTTGTCTATCTGGTCTTATATCTAATATCAGTTCAACAAACATTTATTGAAGATTAAGTTATGTGCTTTTCTGTGCCTTATCCTGCAGTAAAATTGTATTTATTTCAGTTCCTAATATCTCTGTTTTTCTGCTGTTCTCTCACCTTGTAATGTTCCACCCTGTTTTCTAGTCAAAATTCGCTGGTCCTATGTACTCAGCATAGATCTAGTACAGTGCTTTGTGAACAGTAGGCTCTCAATAAATGCTGGTTGAGGGGGTTTAACACAGAGATATGCGTTCTAGAATTCTGTTTTGATGCCTCTCAGTCATCTTAGTAATGGAAACTAACTCTGACCAACTTAGAAGTAAGAGGTGAATTTATCAACAGGATGCTAGAGGATCCATTGCATAGAAGAATCGTTGGATGAATCTAACTCTCCAGCTGGGGGAAAGGCAGACACAGGTAGCGGGGTATGAGAACCCTCTCAGATTGCTCCCACGGACACAGCATGGTGCTGGAGAAGGAATCTGACTTGGTGATGATTGGGAATCTGCCCCTGTGTGGACAAACCATGGTGGCCAGGAAGGGTCTGGCAGTAATGACGTCTGTGGAAACACCCCTTTGTTTCAGGGAATGGTGGAGCAACTGCCTGAGAGATGTCTGCTGCATTTAATCTTTGAACCTCAGTTTCCTCAGCAGTCTAGCATGTGGTTCTTCCTTTATTTTAAACTAACTGTACCTGGCCATGCATTGCTGTGGCTCAGTCTGGTTAAATGGAAAGGAAAGAAAAGAGAAAGCGCACGTTTCTAATATGTTTAATTTCACAATGCTTGTGGGTATACAATATTTTTTGTTGTTCTGTTGTCTGTGCAGATATAGAGATTATCTGGTTTGCCAAGTCTAGAACACACAACATATAGTTGTCCATGTGAAAAGCAATCCCTGTGTAGATCTAAAGCGCACAATTCTAAAGATTGGCCCTGACCTTTGTTGATGGTGATTGCAAACGCCAATCGAATTGGGAATTGCAATCTCTTAAATTGAAATGGCATATCCGTTGGAATCATAGGAATGTGAGGAATGAGGACATCTTCACTTTTGAAAGGTCCTGTCAAAATTGTTGCTTCTACAACATTGCTCATTAATTTTATACAGCGCACAGACCCAAACACTTCATGTTTTACCATGAAATCTATCAGTGACTTCAGCTTCTGTCTGAAAACACGTGCTGTGATGTCATGCCTATTCACCAGCAATTGCCCAGGAAGTAAGTGCTGTTGTATATCATCCCAAGCTGGATTGCATGTGAATGTAATGAATAGGTCTGGACGCCCGTAGTGACGAACATAGGCAATTACATCTTGAGCATAGTCATGCATATGATGTGGACTGCCTGTATTTGAAGATGGCAAAATCGTTAGTCTTCCAACATTAGTTGTATTAAAGTCATTTATAATTGCATCTCGCAAATGAACGAATTCTTCAGAGCGAAGCTTGGTCTGATTCAAACGGGTGAATATCAAGTGTTCTGTTTTGATTTTTGCATACATATCTACAATGTATTGGTGAAACAATTGACGGCCTTTCAAAATGTGATTGTCTTCATTCTCTCGAATTATTAATCGGTATGAATAATAGTTCATTGCACTGCATTTCATATTTATTTCTTCACCACTGACTGGATTTATCATCCTAATTTTGAAGTGATATCCATCGGCACCAAAAATTGGTTGGATATTGCAGGGCATCGTAGTATTGATGAGTTTCTGCAAGTTTTGTCAATTGATTGTTTCTCTGATGAAGAACAATACCTCTAGGTTGGAATTGATCTCAGACTATAACAATTGCCACTTCGTCTATAGTTGGAGCAATGAATCTTCGCACATGTTCTCCAGCAGCCGTTTTGTCAGCATGAATAACAATCTTGTGTGTATCAGATGGCATCATGTCAATTGCTGTTTTGAACAAATGCACTAAATTGTTTTTTTGTGAGGAAGCTCTTGCAGTTGGGAAACGATGGACCTTTTAATGCCGGTAGAAATTCCGCAGCGTGCATTCAATTCATCATTGCCATCACTGATGAAATACATTTTTAGGAATTTATGTTGACCATCTGGGAACGGAAGCAGGGAACCTGCTTTATGATATGTTTGTCCTTTCACTTTGAAAATTGGCATGAATTGAGCTATTACGATTTCTGCGTCGAATGACGTCATTTGGAAGCATGAGTTCTATTTCCTGATGTTAGATAGGAAATGCTTTGATTTGGCAGTATTTCCGGCAAGCAAAGTTTTTAATGGCTCTGGTGGTTCTCCAAGTTGAGGCAGTTTAATTTTTCCGGCGGCGCAACACATTCCTTTTGTTTCTCCATTAAATTTCAGAGCCTTGCAATAAAGACACACTTCAGTCATAGTGCCGATGAGAACATGCCGATGAGAACATGCCGGCTCAAACTATAATCATCAGCTGGGTTGTACCGGAATGCAAAGCGATTGTAATCGCGTGATTGCTGAGCATGGAGTCGTGTTTGACGCTGATCTGCTGTTTCTCGTTGATGTCTTTTAGCCACTCTCAGCCTGTTGCGTTCATTCTGTTGAGAACAAAGCAGATCTGAAGCTGCAGAACGCAATCACTGTGCTTGCAACTGTGCATCAAGTCTGGCTGTATGTAAATGGATCGTAAATTGGAAACATTGAAATGGAATTGTAAAATATTTAGTATAGCATGTGTTGCTTTTACATCCAACAGATGGCGCTGTTTTTCAAAAAAGCATGTTTTTACCTGTCACAGGTGTGACATCTATATTCAAATGCAATGTTGTGTCAAAATTTCAAAACAATAGGTAAAGAACTTTCAGAGATTTAAGATTTTGAACAAATGAACATTTACATTTTTATTTATATAAGATAGGTTATTTTAGATTTTATTTATTCATTTTTAGAGAGGGAGGAAAGAGAGAGAGAAAGGGGAGGAGTAGGAACCATCAACTCCTATATGTGCCTTGATCAGGCAAGCCCAGGGTTTCGAACTGGCGACTTCAGTGTTCTAGGTTGACACTTTATCCACTGTGCCACCACAGATCAGGTCCTTTTTGTAGATTTGACTTAAGCAAAGATATAAGCAAAAAGATGTTTTTGAGTAAGAAGCTCAAAGGTTAAGGGATGTCAATAACTTAGAAAAAGCACAAACTTACTAGCAACTAAGTAGATCCTAGGAATTAAAAAAACAAACTAGCAGGTTGTATTGAGAATAATTGCTAATGCTTATGGAACACTTCTATGCCAGGCACTATTTAAAGCACTCTACATATATTTTATTATTTAATACTCATAAAGCCTCTAAGAGGTGAATGTTGTTATTCTGCTATTATTATTTGGTAAAGAAATAATAAATGAGGCAAAGAGAGGTTAGGACAGTGCTGCTGAGAATGTGGTCAGGAACTGCTGCCAGGCATAGGTAGCTGGACTGCAACAAATTACTTACAGACATGGAGAGTAAATGATGACAAACTTTTTATCAGTTTGACAGAGTAATCGTATTTCTGATGAATCAGAAAACTTAGTACACTTGGTTGTGGTTTATGTCTTTACATTTTTGTTTTTAGCTTTTTTATTATGGAAATTTCAAGCATATACAAAGTAAACAATAAGGTAAACTCCATATCTATCACTCAGATTCTAAATTACCAACACTATCATCCTTCCATTCTCTGCCTACCACTTATTATTTTACAAGTTTATTTTCCTCTAAAATTTACATAAATTGAAACACACAAATCTAAGCTGTAGAATTTGGACAGAGGTATACACGCGTGTAAACTACATACCAATGTTGTCTCAAAAAGTTCCTGTGTCCCTATCCAATCTGTTCCTTTTACCTTCCTGGCACTGATATACTCTATTTTTTTTAAATTTTTATTTAGCCTTAGGTTAGTTATGTGTATTCAAGAATTTCATATGATTGGAACTGTGCAGTATATACTCTCTTAAGTCTAACTTCTTTTGCTTTGCATAATGTCTTTGAGGTTCATACATCTTGAATCAGTAGTTTTTTCCTTTATATTATTCAGTGGGAATCTATTGTATACATATTCCACAATTTGTTTTTCCATTTTTCCTATTGATTTAGACTGTTTTAGCATTTAGGATGTTGTTAAGCCAACTATGAACATGAACATTCTGGAACAAGTATATATAGACATGTGTTTCATTTCTCTTGGGTAAATACCTATGAATGAAATTGCTGGTCATAGTGTTAGTGTTTGGTGACTGTTCCATTCTACACTACCATCAGCAGTGTGTGAAAAAGACTTCCATTTCTTCATATACTTGCCAGCATTTGGTATCGTCAGTCTTTTAAATTCTAGTGGATTTATAGTATTTCATTATGGTTTTAATTTGCATTCCCCTAATGACTAATGATGGTGAGTGTCTTTTCATTTATATCATATATAGGCCATTTTTACATCATCTTTTATGAAGTGTCTGTTCAAGTTTTTTGTCCACTTTTAAAATTTGGGCTGTTTGACTTTTTATTTTTTATTTGTAGTTCTTTATATATTCTGAAATCAAGTCCCTTATATATTTTGTGAGTATTTTCTTTCAGTCAGTGACTTGCCTATTCATTTACTTTTCTTTTTTTTTTTTTAATTTTTAAATTTTTCCGAAGTGAGAAGCGGGGCAGAGGAGGCAGACAGACAGACTTCCACATGTGCACGACCGGGATTCACCCGGCTTGCCTACCAGGGGGTGATGCTCAGCCCACCTGGGGTGTTGCTCTGCAATCGGAGCCATTCTAGTGCTCGAGGCGGAGGTCTTGGAGCCGTCCTCAGCACCCAGGCCAACTTTGCTCCATGGAGCCTTGGCTGCAGGAGGGGAAGGAGAAAGAAAGAGAGGGAGAGAGAGAGAGGGAGAGAGAGAAAGGAGAGGTGGAAGGGTGGAGAAGAAGATGAGTGCTTCTTGTGTGTGCCCTGGCCGGGAATTGACCCCGGGATTTCCACACACCAGGCCGACGCTCTACTGCTGAGCCAACTGGCCAGGGCCTGCCTATTCATTTTCTTAATGATCTCTTTCTTCACCTTTATTGAGGTGTAATTGACAATATTATAAGGTATTTAAGGTATATCATGAGATGATTTGATATATGTATATATTGTGTTAATGATCTTTTGATTCACAAAAGTTTTAAATTTCAATGACGTCTTATTTTTCTACTTTTTTGTTTATGGTTATTGCCTTCTGTGTCCTAGGTAAGACATCTTTGCCTACTCCCAGATCACAAATATATTTTATTGTGTTTCCTCTAAAATATTTATACTTTTAAGTGTTATGTTCAGGGGTATTTCAAATTAAATTAATATTTGTGTGGTGTGATGTAGGGATTGTATTTACTTATCTATAGTATTGTAACAAATTACTCCAAAACTTAATGGCTTTGAATAAAAGTAAACATTTAATATTTCACACAGTTTCAGCGGGTCAGAAATGTGAGAATGACTTAGCTGAGTAGTTCTGGCTTACGGTCTCATAAAGTTGCAGTCAAGATGTTAACTAGGGTATTGTCATCTGAAGTCTTGACTAGGCTGGGGACTCTACTTCCAAGATGGCTCACTAACATGTTTGACAAGTTGAGCTGGTTGTTAACAAGAGACTTTAGTTCCTTACCTCATGGGTATCCCATGGGACTTTTGAGTGTCCTTGTGATTTGTTAGCTGGATTTGTCTAGAAAGAGTGATCCAAGAGAAACAAGGACAAAGCTGCAGTGTCTTTGTGGCCTAGCCTCAGAAGCCACATTCTATCATTTCTGTAATATCACACTGTTTGTGCAGGTTAGCCCTGGTCAGTTTTAATAAAAACATTTAAAACTATAAATGTAAATACAAAATAATCAAAAGACTATGGAGAAATTACTAGTAACCTGAACAATAAAGTAGTATATTCTTATCTGCAAAAAGCTTTTGTAAAGTAGTCTGAAAAATAAAAACACCTGTCAAAAAAGGACAAGGACATAAATAGATAATTTGCCAAAATGGAAGTATGGTTATGAAAAGGTATTCAACTTTCTATCAAGACAATAAAATTTAAAAATATTTTTATTTTTCATGTCAGAGTGGCAAATTTTGAAAGATGGACCAAAGTCATTATTGACAATTATGTGAAAGAAGTGGGTAGTCTTGTTTCGGTTTGTGGGAGTGTATTGATTGGTTATGAAGGAATTAGGGTGCACATTAAGAAACAAAAAGACAGTGGACAAGATGGGCTGTCTCTTGTCCTGGGCCTTTATTTAAAAGGATAATTAGGTGAAGTAAAGGCTGTCATTGTTACCTGTGTTTAGGGTTGGATTTCCAGAATGGTTGGAGAGGAAAGGGAGGTGGGTTGGTAGACGGCATGCGGGAGGTATGCAGGTATCACCTTGTGAAGGGTCTGCTCCCTCCCAGACTCACCTGTTCCCTCTGGCGCCTGACACCTTCATGCTGCCCTTTGGCTCATATAACCCCTCTCTTACCTTCAACTGTCCTGTGACCCAAGCCTACAGATAAACTAAGGCCAGATCCAGTTCTAATGCTCATACAGCTCAATGCAACTAGGAGTTGCCCACAGGAGAATTAGCCACCTGAATTTATTATGGGTGACACTGCAGTTTACTCTAGATCAGGGGTCCCCAAACTACGGCCTGCGGGCCGCATGCGGCCCCCTGAGGCCATTTATCCGGCCCCCGCCGCACTTCCAGAAGGGGCACCTCTTTCATTGGTGGTCAGTGAGAGGAGCATAGTTCCCGTTGAAATACTGGTCAGTTTGTTGATTTAAATTTACTTGTTCTTTATTTTAAATATTGTATTTGTTCCCATTTTGGTTTTTTACTTTAAAATAAGATATGAGCAGTGTGCATAGGGATTTGTTCATAGTTTTTTTTATAGTCCAGCCCTCCAACGGTCTGAGGGACAGTGAACTGGCCCCCTGTGTAAAAAGTTTGGGGACCCCTGCTCTAGATGATTCCCAGTTTATAACCCTGTTTAATATATGTTGTCATAGGGGTTTTACCATTTAGTAAGTGACGACCATTTCATAATAAAGAAATAAAGCAGTTGACTTTAAAATCGGTAGCTGAACAGAACTGTGGCAGATTTTTGTGTCTGCATGTGTATTTTTGGGGGGTGAAATTGTTATGATACTCTTTACTCTTGCTAGCTCAAAATTGTTTGTATGTATGTATGCAGATAGGTAGGTATGGATTGATTTATTTAATTCCTGCCTTGTTCCAAAAAGATTTAAGGAAGCTTCTCCTTCTTCCCCACCCCATCATGCAAAGTAGAATAAAGTAAGTAAGACCTATGTTATGAAGAAAGCAGCTTACTTAATTAGCCTCGATATTGGCCTGGTTTGTGTAATTAGGGAATGGAGTAGAACAGTATAGGATGCGGTAGGCTAAGGGGTTGGAGCAGGGGACCAAATCAGTGGTCCCCAACAGTTTTTGAGCCACAGACCAGTTTAATGTCAGAAAATATTTTCACGGACCGGCCTTTAGGGTGGGACGGATAAATGTATCACGTGACCGAGACAAGCGTCAAGAGTGAGTCTTAGACAGATGTAACAGAGGGAATCTGGTCATTTTAAAGAAATAAAACATCATTCAGAATTAAATGTAAATAAAATGGAAATAATGTAAGTTATTTATTCTTTCTCTGCGGACTGGTACCAAATGGCCCACAGACCAGTACCAGTCCGCGGCCCGGGGGTTGGGGACCGCTGGACTAAATGATATAAGGTGGGAGAGTGAAGCATAACTGATTTGGAAGGTGTGGTTGGAGGTACCAGAGATTCACACTTGTTTCCAGAAGGAATTGGGAACTTACGTATCAGTAAAGTTCTGAATCTGTAAAGAGTGAACTCGGAACTATCCCCCTTTTTAAAAAATTTAAAAAATAATAATTTTTAGAGAGAAAGGAAGGGAGAGAGAGAGAAAGAGAAAGAGACAGGAACATTAAGCTGTTCTTGTATGTGCCTGGGGATCGAACTGGCAACCTTTGTGCTTTGGGATGATGCTCTACCAATGAAGTTATCTGGCCAGGGCTGGAGACATCCCTTTTGACTGCCAGGGACCCATTTCCCTTTCTGGGCTGCATTAGTGATTATTGCTGGAATAAGTGGGAAGGCAGGCCTGAAATACTGTTGGATTGTGAGAAGTAACTTCACGGTGATCTTTAAAAAAAGAATACCTTTATTCTGAAGGTTCAAGTGAAGGTTAACATTAATTGAAGCTGTCAGACAACCGAAAATTTCTTCTATTTCAAGAAGATTGATATTCTTCTCTCAGATGTAAAGTGAGTGATTAATTAGCCTGTCATTATAAAAGGAGATAATAATGTTAGTGGATACTGCTTTTCCTGTTAAATGGGTTACCTATTATATTCTATTTGGAGTTCATGTATATATTTTAGAAACATATTCATCTTCTACTGAGTCACCACAGTTAAAGTTACATACTGAAATTTTAAACATCCTCTTGAATATTGATGCTTAACTTCTGAAAACTCAAGATTATTTCTGTCTTAAAGGACATTTTAATATAGCTTTTTTTTTTTTTGTATACTAATTCTCCACCCTAACCCCTGTTCTCTCTCCCCCCACATATCCACAAATTCACACACAAAGGTGTCCCTAGCAGAGGTGATTCATTCATGGCTTCAGGTATGAACGCATTCAGGCAGTCCAGCTGATGCAGGCCTGATTTATGGAAATCCTGCACTCTTCAATGACCTCTCTCTTTCCTTCTCTGCTGCTTTTGGGCATTTTGTTTACCTCCTTTTCCACCTTCACCACTTGAACTTCAGGCTGCTAGTACTTGAGATGATCTTTCCTTCCTTCTATAATCCCTAGTTCTTACTAAGAATTTAGAATGAATTCAGCCTCAACTTTTCCAAATATGTAAACCTCCTCTCAATACCTT
Organism: Saccopteryx leptura; assembly: GCF_036850995.1. Taxonomy (NCBI): domain Eukaryota; kingdom Metazoa; phylum Chordata; class Mammalia; order Chiroptera; family Emballonuridae; genus Saccopteryx; species Saccopteryx leptura. The sequence goes on along the minus strand of NC_089505.1, from coordinate 53,087,541 downwards.
CATACACATTAGGTATTCTTATCGGTTTCATTTTCTTACAGCAATGGCTCCTATCTGGACTGGTTTCTCCCAAGGCCCAAAGCACGGCTGGTGTGCTGCTCCCTTCACCACCATCCTACAGCCTCTTGTGATAATGTCCTTATTTCCCCAGATCCTGTGTCTTTCTCTTTCTCGATTTTTTCCCTCATTTTGGTGGAGCACCTCTTCCATTGCTTCATGAGAAAATGTGCATGGACAGTAATTATTTTGAGCCCGTGCATGTGTGAAAATGTCCACTTCCTATCCTCACATTTGATAGACTTGATGTTACATTAAAGATTGAAATTGTCTCTTAAAATTTTGAAGGAATTATATCCCTGTCTTTCACCTTACAGTGTTGCTGTTGAGAATGTTTAATGTTATTCTATCTTGATCTTTGGTTTGAAGCCTGTTTTTTCCACTTTAGAAGCTTGTGCTTCTTTTTATCTTTAGTTTTCTGGAATTTTACATTTCTGCCTCCAGAGATAAGAGATTCCACAGATTTCCACACCTTTTGGAGGTTCTGTGATGTTAATTGAATTGCTTCTTGATTTCCCCACTGCCAGCTCAGGTATGTTTTTTAGTTTTAAATGATTTTTTTTTTTTTTTTTGCCACTGTCTTTTTCATTCTTCCTTTTGTCCTTCAGAGTTGATTTAAAAATCAAACATTTGGCCCTAGCTGGCTAGCTCAGTTGGTTAGAGAGCATTATCCTGATATGTCAGCATTGAGGGTTTGATCCCCAGTCATGGCACATACAAGAATCAACCAATGAATGCATAAATAAGTGAAACAACAAATCAGTGTTTCTCTCTCTAAAATCAATCAATAAATAAAATTAAAAAAGCATAAAAAACTTCACTATAGTTTTTGTGCGTTGTTCGGGTGGAACGGAGGTGCTCACTCTTCCATCTTTACACCAGAAGACTACCCATTTGTTCTTCAGCCAGCGCTGTCATGGATTTTGCCTCCACTTTGTCACTGAGACTGCCCACAGATGGGCCACTCACAAGTTCCTACTATCAAATTCTTTGGGCACTTCTCTCTCATCAACCTTGACCTCTCAGCTGTGTTTGATGTGGATATGACTGCTCCTTCCTTTTCCAAATGGTCACCTCCCTTTGCTTTGATGACTACGCTGTCCTGGTTTTTCCCTAAACACTGGCCCTTCCTTTTGTTACCAGTAAAGGGACCGGGCCCTTTGGGTCTGCCTAGGGTCAGCCAGTAGTGTGTGGATTCTTGACTTCGTACAGGAAAAATTTCACAACATGTGTCCAGGTGATTTTGAGAATAAATTTAATAAAGCTGGGGACAGTGAAACAAGGAAGGGCCTAGGATGGAAGAAGCAACAGGAGAGCCTAGGTGGGGCTGCTTTGGCTCACTGGGAAGTCAGAGAAAAGGGGGCCTTGGAGACAGGCTCAGGGGGTGAGCCCGAGCAAGCTGCCACTGCCCACTGCTTTCCTGGTTGCAAGTCTTGTGAGGACCCTTGGAGTTTAGGAGATCTATATCTACGTGTGGGGGAAGGAAAGGGGACAGGAGAGGGAAAGGCCTGGGCATACCCCCAGGAGGGAGAGCGTGCTGCGTCCTCTGTCCTGTCGTCTTTTAAGGATGAGATCTTAGGGGAGGTTCCAGGAGAGGATCTCAATAGAATATTCAATAGCTCTTCAAGTGTGTAGTTTTCGAGCTGTGGTCTCCACTGATTTGTCTGTGCCAGGGCAGGGAGTCATTAGTCAGTGCAGCTGGTCCTGAGGTCAGCTGTGGCATCACTTGTCTGGTTTTGCTGGTTTTCTGGGCCAGGAGCTGAAATACAACTGAGGCCTAGATGTTATCCCTAGGGGTGAATGCTTAAGGGATATTCTCTGGCCCCCTTGTTCTTTCCCCCTCTAAGGGGGTCTAGCCCACATGACTAGCAACATGGCAGGGAAGGAGAGGTCAGGGGAGGGTTTAAATAGCATGATCAGGGATATGAAATCAGGAGGTCTAAACCACCTGACCAGCAATATGCTAGTGGAGGAAAGGTTACGCTGGGAGGTAGGTCCTTGTCTTCCCAATTTTGCCCGTTGCTGGGCACCTGGAGCTTTCACCCTGCTGACCTGTGCTTGGCCTGTACTCCTTGCTCTGCTAGTATCTGTCTAACTTCTGTTTAACTGCCCACCACACTTTCAGTCTTCTCAGCTGGTTCCTTCCTATATCCAGCCTCTAAATAATGCAGTGCTTCAGCCTAGTTTTGGGGTTCTGTCTCTTCCTTCACTCTTCCTAGTAGGTTTAAGTCCGTTCCATGACTTTAAATACCATATAGGTGCTGATAACACCCACTGAGACCTCTCCTTTGAGCTCCAGATTCATATCAAGTTCCCATTTGATCTCTTTGGGCATTTGTAAACAGAACTCTTGGTTTACCCTTAAACCTGTTTGTTCTTCACTCATTTTCACAACAGTAAGTGGTACGGCTATCTAGCTAGTTACCCAAACAAAAGTAATTGTATCAATTAGTCTTTTTTCTTTTTTATTCTAATCCATCAACAAGTTATATCTCCAAAATCTATCTTTAATTTATTTTTTCCCTCAGGTGTCTAACTTAGTGCCTGACACATATGAGACATTCATTAGTAATTAGTCAAATGAATGATGCCAATGGAATGCTAGGAAAATTGATACAAAAAATGTGAACTCCTTAAACATGTTGAGGTCATGAAAGACAAAGACAGGGGGACTATTCTAGATGAAAAGATTTTTTAAAAAGATGTAGTAACCAAATGCAATGGATGACCTGTGATTGGATTCTGGTTTTTAAAAATAAAGGATATTATAGGGACACTTGGGGAAATTTAAGTATTGATTGTATGTAGATAATATTGTAATATATGGGAGGATGTCCTTGTATCTTGTCCTTATTTTTAGGAATTACAAATTGAGGTTTTTAGGGGTGATGTGTTATGATACCTGTAACTCATTGTCAAATGGGTCAGAAGAAAAAACATTATCTCAAGAGAGAGGGAGAGAGGGATTAAACAAATGTGGCAAAATGTGAACAAATATCTAGGCGAAAGGTATGTGAGGTTTCATTGTATATTCTGTTTATCTTAATGTAGGCTTGAAAATTTTCCAAAATAGAAAATTTGGAAAAATAAGCAATGGAGAAGAATTTAAGGAAGATATTTCAGGACAATTTTTAGGCCCCAAAATGCTAAAATCCATTTTGTGTGAAAGTCAGTGATCAACTGCCCACTAGAGGGCAGTGCATGAGAGTGGTCCTGTCCACAGCAGGCCCTCTGAGGTTTTTTTTCTCCACATAACTGACTCCACATGAGGTCGCTCTTCACTGCACAAAACATTTTTAGGACGCTTGGACCACTTCAGAAGAGAGAAAATGCAGATAGTTAGACCGCTTCCTGCTTCTTTCTGCTCAGATCTGCTGTGTATTCTGTGGCTTTTGGCTTTGGCTCGCTCCTCCTCTGCTTCTCAGAGGCTTTGGAGTGGTCTGGTTATGGGCGGTGTAGATCTGTCCTCCTATGTGTCTGTTCCGAAAGCCAGTAATGCATTTGCCCACTAGAATCTCAGGAGTTTTATGTGTCTTTTTATTACAGACTGCCAAGTCATAGTCCTGCTGCAATTGATCTTTAGGTTTCCTAGGATCTATTAAAATTATGGGAATTCCATTCAGGGATTTTAGTTCCCTTAAAGCTGTGATGTGCCTCCTAACTGAGTGGTTGACTAAAAAGGGCTATCTTTCTGTGTGCTTACACAAAAAAGATGGGTTAGTGTAACTGTTCTGGAAAGATACCCAGCAAATGAAATGGTTAGTCTGTGGTAGGTGGTGGTTCTTTCACCTAACATTTACCCAGTGCCTGTGGAACCAGACTGTGTGACTGGGTTAGAATGAAAAAGCCACAGAGGTTAGGGTGTTAGCCCCCGTCTCCTGAGCTGCGTATAATTAGGTGAAGGGTGCAGACATGCCCCTAATCAAATTTAGACAAGGCCTTCTAAATTTAGATAGGAATGAAAGTGCTTTGGTGGGGCAGGCAATGATGAGAGCATTGTTGTAGGTGGAGATGGCAGGTCATCACTTGTTATATTTTGGCTCTGTATATTAGAGGGCCATAATTGCTCTGACCTTCCTCAAATGAATTAAGTGCGCCTCTGTGTCGTCTAGTTCATACCTCTGTTATAGCCTGCTAGTCATGTTTGTTGATTTGCATGGTCTTCTCTCCTGAGAACAAATACTGATTACTAATAGATTTGCACATTCTTCCATTTTCTGGTTCCATTCTGGTTCTGCACATGCATGCTTTTCTTCCTCTGGGATGCTCCTCTTCTCCCTGAGTTTTTTGTTTGTTTGTGGTCCTTTTTTTCAATATAATAACATAGACTTGCCGTCTTACAAATAAAGGAGAGAAAAGGAACTAACACTCATTGAGTGCTTTCTTTCTGTTGAACACTATTTACTGTTAAGTGTTTTATGAGCATTTTGTCTCTTTTTTTTTTTTAAGGTTGGGCTTGGGAGGACTTTTTTTTTAAAGATTTTATTTATTCATTATAGAGAGGAGAGAGAGAGAGAGAGAGAGAGAGAGAGAGAGAGAGAAAGAGGGACAGGGGGGAGGAGCAGGAAGCATCAACTCCCATATGTGCCTTGACCAGGTAAGCCCAGGGTTTTGAACCGGCAACCTCAGCGTTTCCAGGTTGACGCTTTATCCACTGCGCCACCACAGGTCAGGCATTTTGTCTCTTAATCTTGTCTTTCTAATACACACACCAGCCTCTTCCACTTCATGCCTTTGCACTTGCTATTTCCTCACTTAGGAACTGTTTTTCCTGAAGTCCTCAAGAAGGTGGCTCCCTTTTCTGCTAACAAACATGTATAGTTTACAAACCATTCTTCTGAGTTAATTTTATTATGTCGGTTACCCTTCCACTCTCAGTGGCGGTATGGCCTCAGGGAAGGAATGAGCTGAGGCCAGCTGAGAACCTTTTATGTCCTCCCTCTCCCTGTCTCCCTGCCCTTCTAGCTGCTTCCCTAAGGTAGTTTACTAATTTTTATTAGAATTCCTTTTTTCCCACCTCATTATAACAGGTACTGTCATCCAGACTTGACTTCTTCTAGGAGATGAGAAATTGATTCATTGCCTTGGTTAGCTTTCCTCTTGAGACAGACTAATCCAGCACCTAACATATAATTTTGTTCTTTATAACCAGAAGCCTAGATCGGACCTTTATAAACAGGTATATTCTCAGTAAGAAAAAAAAAAAGCATTTATTCCTACATATTTTTGTTAAAACAATAAAACCAAGTGCTCATATCCTGATATATAGTAAAATCTTACCCATCCCTGAAGGCTCAGTGCAGGTCCTGACTCTGCTGACATTCTCTGAATTTGTAGTAACCCACATTAATCTTTCCTGCTTTGAATTGTTTGCTCATTTATCTGGAGAATTTTATTTAATTGCTTTGTGTATCTGTAATCTCATTTGACCAAAAAAATGGTAAGATGCCGGTTGATTGTGGCAATGTCTTCTCACTTTTTGCAGTTTTGAAAATGTGCCACATTTTAAAGGATATTTTTGAAGCAAAATATCTTTCAATAATTTATTATTGGAGTTTTACTTATTTTCTTAAATGCAACTTTAATATTATTCATGTTGTTTAATTAGATCTTCTTAAATGAATTCTCATTTAAAGGTAAGATTGGTATTTTTCTACAGTTTAATTATTCCTTCTTTTCTCAGTATTCATATAAGAAGACCAATATGTTCAGGTATAATGCTCCAGGGAAGTGTTTCAGAAAAGAAAGAGTATTAATTATTTCTTGTAGCTTATCTATAAAAAGCCATTTGGGAAAGTACACTCATTTTAATCTTTTATAAGGACTTTGGGGTGGATTTTTATAGTAGCTATATTAAAGTCATTTTCAGTCTTCTATAGAAAATTTTAAAAGATTTATTTGATAAAATATCAATATTTTAATAGTGACAATTGTCTCAGCATTTCTAATTATATGTTGAGCTTTCTAATTCTTACTAGAGCTGCTCCTTCCTGGAAAAGATTAAACATCAGTCTCCCATCAGTTAGGCTAATCTCTGTATAATATAATTAAATTCATCTGACCTGGTTATTGGGTACGTTTTAGATATCAGACTGATGTTTCCACCACTAAGAATATTTCAGTGTTCAAATTGACCTTTTGAATCAGCCTTTTTTTAATCTGCCAGTTAACAAATATTTATTTTAAAAAGTAATCTCACTTTATTAATGTACTTAATTTCAAAAAGTGAAGTAGTTATTAAATGTGTGTAAAGCAGAATGCCTTAGAAAAGAACTAATGACATTCCTTTTTATTTATAGAGGTACTTTCTAGTTGGGAGCAATCATGCAGAAACAAAATACCGAGTTTTGAAAATTGACAGAACAGAACCAAAGGATTTGGTCATAATTGATGATAGGGTAAGTATCTTGCAAACCTGCACACAAGCAGCAACTTTTATACTTGTTTGAAGGATGTGAAATATCTTTGCACCTTCTAGAGGTATATAATTTTATTATTATGCATTTAAAAATTACAGGTATTTTTCATGGTTGGCTAGAGTTTGAATCTCTCATGTGGTTTCTAGAAATTATTGATGTGCAATAGTATGGCAGGATTGCACTTTGTTTCTCAATTTGATTGTTCTACAAAGCAAACCCTTTTGATAAGGTAAGAATATATTTTCTTAAAGAGGTGACATTTTAATAAGTCAATTAACTCTTACCATTCATCTATTAAAGAAATGATTTAATACTGTGCTTCAATATGAAAGTACTTGAAGTCAGAGAGGACTTCTATACCGCAGACTTTATTATGCTGCTAAAAATCACCTGTTGTCCCTCTTTTGATGACTTGCTATGCACTAGGGGAAAGTTAAGCTGTTTTTACCCAGATGTTATATTATCCAGAGCCAGGAATATGAGACTTAATTCAGGTGGCACAAAAACACGAGGCCATTAGTCAAAAGGGAAATACATGTGGTGGTGGTAAACAGTTCCTTTGAACTCTTTCAGTGAGAGGGACTAACTTATCCTTTGTATTAAAGTTTCTATCTGTGAATATTGCTGACTTCATATGGATTTCTGGTTTTTGAAAGATATTGATACCTACAGTTTGGAACTCATTTTCACTAAGCTCTTGCAAAATTATTTTCTGTGTTATAATAACTTTAGATCAGTTCTATTTTGTGATTTCCTATCCTCCCAGGTGTTGTGGTCTTACCCACTGTTTAAATCTGGGAATTTGTATTAATATAATATAATAATTCCTGGCTTTATTTGAGGCTGGGAATGGTTGATCAGGGTTCTCTTTGAGAAGCTAGGAAAAGCTATGGGTCTTCTTATAAAAATGTATATATACAATTATAACCAAAAGTTTGCATGCAATTTTTTTTTTTTTTTTTTTTGTATTTTTCTGAAGCTGGAAACGGGGAGAGACAGTTAGACAGACTCCCGCATGCGCCCGACCGGGATCCACCCGGCATGCCCACCAGGGGCGATGCTCTGCCCACCAGGGGGCGATGCTCTGCCCCTCCGGGGCGTTGCTCTGCCGCGACCAGAGCCACTCTAGCGCCTGGGGCAGAGGCCAAGGAGCCATCCCCAGTGCCCGGGCCATCTTTGCTCCAATGGAGCCTTGGCTGCGAGAGGGGAAGAGAGAGACAGAGAGGAAGGGGGGGGGGGGTGGAGGAGCAGATGGGCGCCTCTCCTATGTGTCCTGGCCGGGAATCGAACCAGGGTCCTCCGCACGCCAGGCTGATGCTCTACCGCTGAGCCAACTGGCCAGGGCCAAGTTTGCATGCAATTTTAAGGGGTTTACAGATTTCTTGAACTTTGTCAGTAGATTCTTTAAATCTCTAGCTCAGAAGATAAGGTTGTTTAGAGAGAAAGAGAGAGAGAAAGAGGAGAGAGGAGAATCATCAACTCATAGTTGCTTCACTTTGTTTATTGATTGCTTCTTATATGTACCTTCTTATACATGCCAGAGGGCTCAAGATGCTCCAGTGACCCTTTGTTCAAGCCAGAGACCTTGGGCTTCAAGCCAGCAACTTTGGGCTCAAGCAAGTGACCTTGGGATAATGTCGATGATCCTGCGCTCAAGCTGGCAAGCCCGCGCTCTAGCTGGCAACCTCGGGGTTTTGCACTGGGGTCCTCAGTGTCCCGGGCTCACTGTGCCACCACCGGTCAGGCAGAAGATAAGGTTTTGATACAGTTTTTTAGTATAGCAACATGATCCAATAACTACCCTTAATTGCTAATAAAGAATTTGTTGGCTTTTTAAAATTATAGTTTAGTTCTGCACTGATTTTGTACTTTCCTGTAAAATAGCTAATTATTCTTGTAGGCAACTTTTAATTTTCAGGGGTAAAGAGTAAATAATCAATGTAAAAAGTAAGCACCACCTTACAGATTAAATTTACTTATTTTTAGCATGTATATACTCCACAAGAAGTGAGAGAGCTTCTTGGCCGCTTGGATCTAGGAAACAGAACAAAGATGGGACAGAAAGGCTCCTCCGGGTTATTCCGAGCTGTTTCTGCTTTCGGTGTTGTAGGTAAGAAGGATACTTTCCCCTTACTACCTCCTCTCTTTTCTTTTTTTTTCAGTCTTCATAGACTACTTATAAATAGCTTGCAAGCCTATATAGCTTTATAATTATAACCCATGATCTTGGCATTGGTTGTTTAAAACTTTTATTATCCATCAATCAGATATCAACAGCCTTAATATACAGTACTATCTGCTCAGCACTGTACTCAGTGTTGTATAGAATATGAACAAATAATATAGAAACTATTTGCGTCTGGAAGGAGTCTGCTGTTTGGCTTGTTGAGGAATGAAAAAGTAAAAATGAGCCTGGACTGTGGACACCTGCCCTCTCGTTTATCAGCTGGAAAAGCAGACACAGGTAAAAAGCAGCTTTAAAATGAACAGGAATTTCTCTGCAGGACCTGCTGCACCATAAATTATCATGACACCTTCTTTGAATGACTACTACTGCTTTCTTACTCCCTGAGAAACCTTGTCCTCTGGAATTATAGACTATCTATAACTTCGCTGTTTAAAATTATGTTAGTGAGAGAGACATTCCCCTCTTGCCTGGATGACCTAGGTCACTCTGACACGGAGAAGCAGCCTCGATTAGTAGATAAAGGGTGTCGGGGGAAAGGAGTCCACAGCCATGCTAACTGTTGTTTCAAGGAAACAGGACCCTGAGTAGCTTCACAGTCAAGATTTGAGGATAATCACTACGTGTAATCCTGCTTTGGTTTGAGCCTCTTCATTTAAATGTTACCTAAATTGTTCTCGTAAATACTATAACTCCTTTATTTATTGATAAACAGATATAGATATGGGTTTGTGTTTTAAGGGGTCTCCTGTCTGGTTGTAGAGCATTAGTGAGTGTCCCACAGTTCCTCTAGTGTGCACTGTCCCTCATTGCAGAGGGCCAATAACCTGTATTTGCTGTACCAGGGATTTGTCCTTGGGGAGGGGGAGTTTTAGGATGATGGGATTAGGATGAGGGATGAAAACCAGTGGACGTGAAACAAATCGAAGAGTGTAATTAAGAGCCAAGCTGTGTAGTAAAAGTCAAATGGTGTTGGAGATGACGTAAGATAGGTTACTTGATCTGGAATGGCCAGGAAAGATTTCCTGGAGAACATGAGACTGGGCTGGACCCTAAAGGAGGAACAAGACTTGGATGGGTATGGAGAAGAGGGGAGAAAACTCTGGTGGGGATGACAGCAAAGGCACAGGCGTGAAAATGCCTGTGGATCCTGGAGCATTGGTGAGGTGTTGGGTGAGGCCAGTTGCTTCGGGCCTTGGAAATCCTCAAGAGCCTTATTTTTAATCTTTTTTTTTTTTTTTTTTTAACATTTAAAAAATATCTCTGTGCTTCTTAAATTTACTGGACTGTATGCAGTATTGACTGAGTGATTGGTATTTACAGATGTTAACAAAACTAGTATGGACTGACCTATGTTGTATACAAGCTGGGACAAAAGTAGGTTTATAGTTGTGAGTGTAGGAAACAGGGTTTATTCTTGTATTATTATTAATTGTATTATTTTTCCATACAAACAACTGTAAATCTACTTTTGCCCCACTCTATATTTTCAAATAGTTATATTTGTTTCTTTGATTAGCACTTTCTAGTTTGTGACTTAATATTTATGAATACTCTGATTATATTCTGTCATGTTTGAAGTTTATTTTCTCTGTGTGCTCCTGGAGCTCTTCATGTGTTATCCCTTTAGATACATTTTTTGTCTTAGGTGGCCTCTGGGGAAGACGAGAGTGGCAGATAGGAGTCGTCTTTTTAGGACTGGCCCTTTTTCTACACCTTCTGCTTGGTCTTGACAAGTCCCTTGAGGTTACTTACATATTTAATAGATAAATGTGGGTGTGTGCATATCTGTGATTGTCATGTGAGTTCATGTGTTTAAATCCCATAAATTCCACATGTTAAAATTCACCTTCTTTTACTTATATTTTAAAGAAAAAGTTGGAAATACAATGTGTCTTGTGTCTTGAATGCAGTAGGCTTAATTTAAGTATTAGTTGCTGAATACGTTAAACTTAGTCCTTTCAGTGCTGATACTTTATTGCAACTTTTTTTTAAAATAAAAATTTCCTAAGGTGTATGTAATATTGAATATCTCATCAGACAGGGTTTATTATTCAAAATTTAACTTTCTTTGATGATTAAGTATAATGAAATGAAGTTCAGTCACTGATCGGTGTTTAAAAATATACCTGCCCTTGAGTATCAAGGGTTGATTTGGGTAGTTTGCCTTCACGTTAAATGGGCCCTAGACTGCATTACTGTTTTGTAATTTAGACCGTTTTGTTTTTATGGTACTTCGGTCATTCTTAATTGTTCTTGGAATGTATGCTTTTAGCGCTATTACTTGCCTCATTTTTTTTTTTTTTCTTGTATCTTTCTGAAGCTGGAAACGGGGAGAGACAGCCAGACAGACTCCTGCATGCGCCCACCCGGCACGCCCACCAGGGGGCGATGCTCTGCCCCTCTGGGGCGTCGCTCTGCCGCGACCAGAGCCACTCTAGCGCCTGGGGCAGAGGCCAAGGAGCCATCCCCAGTGCCCGGGGCCATCTTTGCTCCAATAGAGCCTTGGCTGCTGGAGGGGAAGAGAGAGACAGAGAGGAAGGAGGGCGGGGTGGAGAAGCAAATGGGCGCTTCTCCTATGTGCCCTGGCCGGGAATCGAACCCGGGTCCCCCGCACTCCAGGCCGACGCTCTACCGCTGAGCCAACCGGCCAGGGCCTTACTTGCCTCATTTTAACCTACTGGTGACTAAGCTTGTAAAACCAGAAGCTTTATTTTAATCAATTGATAACCAAGTCTGTAGCCAGATATTTATTTGATACACAAGTATTAGTTAATAAGCTCTGGGTGAGTGCTGAAGGTGTCTCCCTGTTTCTTTAAGTGACATTCTTAGATGTCGTGGTAACTCTTTCTCAATCTGAGGCCTCTCAGTTTTGAGATTTTCAGGATGATGAAGTCACTGAAAGACTGACCTACTAGAAATGTGACACAAGATGCACTAAGTAAGCATTTACTGTTTTTGTGAAAATCCATTTTATGTATTGTAGTTCAAACATCTAAATAAAGCTTAGAATCAGTGAAGAGTAAAGAGGGAGTTAATAAAAGTCTTTGATTGGCTTTGTATGTCTTAGAAATAACAGGGGATATTAAAATAGCCAAACACAGAAACGCTTATCTTTGAAAAATGTATAGTCTGTTTGTCAAAATAATATATATGTGAAATGACTAAAATGGTAGTCTTCTAGTCTGTGGCTAAAATATTTTCTCTATTAACATTTTTCAGCATTCTTAATTTGTGAAAAAATTTTTGTTCTTCTTTTCCAGGTGAGAGGAGGGAAGATAGACAGATTCCTGCATGCACCCTGACCGGTATCCACCCGGCAACCCTCATTTAGGGCTCATGCTCTCTGCACATCTGGTGCTATGCTTGCAACCGAGTTATTTTTAGCATCTGAGGCTGAGGCTCCATGGAGCCATCCTCAGCATCTGGGGCCAGTGTGCTCAAACCAAACAAACCATGGCTTCTAGAGGAGAAGAGGGGGTGGGGGAGAGGGATGGAAAAGCAGATGGTTGCTTCTTTGTGCCCTGACAGGAATCAAACCCAGGACATCCACACGTTGAGCCGACACTCTACCACTGAGCTAACTAGCCAGGGTCATGAATAGTATTTTTGCTGGAATATTTTGGAATATTTTGGATTGTTATAATGGTTCATTTAGTTTACAGTCTATAAGAATCTAGAGCAGTGCTTCTCAACTACCTGTAGTAAAGAACCACATTTTTCCCCCATTAATATATTGCAGACCAACCAACACGTGATCCTACTGTGCAGAACTTGTCTGCACCTTCAACCACATGACTCATCACACAAGTTTAGTAATACCCACATAGTCTATGCCTTGGATGAGGCAAGTTCATTAATCATGTACAGTGGTACCTTGAGATACAGACAGACCAACATACGAATTTTTCAAGACACGAGCTGCGAGTCAGTCCATACTTTTGTTCGAGATCCGAGTGAAATTCCAAGATACAAGTCATGATTTGGGAAGCTGCCACTAGTTGGCACATTGGCACATGGGTCTAGTATCAGCAGTTTGATATACGAGTTGACTGACTTATGAGCTCGGTTACAGAATGAATTAAATTCGTATCTCAAGGTACCACTGTATTTGGATTTTGTGGCAATCTTAAATTGCTATAAACTTTCTAATTTCTTACTTTCAGTTTATTTACTTGTCTTTTTATGAGCTGGTACTAAAAGTTCATAAAACATCACTGGTCCCTAGACATGGGTTGATTAGTTCTATAGCTACAGTTACCTTGCCCATTTCTGACCTGCTCCATTGTTATTTGACAGCCAGCAGGAAGTTTGGGAAACCATTGGATGGTATAGCATCCCTTACAGAGCGGTTTATCTGGTTCTGGGCACATCAATGGAGTTGGTGACGGGTGGTCTATAGCACTTACTGCTCTTAGCTCTGTGACCCTTCCAGCTCTATTTGATACATAGCTTCAGGTCTATGACCTTTTTCTTCCTGTGTCACCCATCAAAGGATACTCTTAAGCTTTTAGTACATTGGAGGATATTGATAGAATAAGATGTGTTATTGTAGTAGACTAAGTGGTAGACTCAATACCCATAGAAATTGATTATAGATCCAAGATAATAACGAAAACAACAACAAAGTCTGAGCCTGAGACTAGTAATGGAGCAGTAGATTTGTGTTAGAGAATCACTTTGGTTCCAGAGTGTTCTGTTGTGCAAGAGCCTGAGATGTCTTGTGGAGGTTTTTCATTCTTTGCCAGAGCGCTGTTCTCCCTACAGGCTTTCAGGATAATGACTAGCTAGCTGGCCTGGTAATCTTCCTAAATTGGATATTGCATTCTTCTTTGTTGTCCGGCTGGTGGAGTCCTCTCCAGCCACAGGAACTCCACACTACTCCATCTTCTCATACTGTTCTTTTCATACATGTTTTGTTGGTGTTGTTTCAAATGATGCAGTCTTCTCTGCTTGGAGAGATGGAAATTACTTTTGCATGTTGACTTTCATTTAGGCTTCCAGGAAGTTCTCAATGAGAGTGGTCTGAGATCAGAAGTACATAGAATAAAGATGAAAAAGCTTGTTCGGTTTTCAGTATGCTAAAGTGATGAATAGGCTGACTCTTGGCAAATGTCTGTGCTGAACTGAAGTCTTTTAATTGTTGGCTAGACATATTTGATAGGAACCTTTTAAAAGAGAGACTGATATTTCCAGTTTGTGGTAAAGAAGGAATAAAATAATTTCATTCATAATATGTGAAGGCATTTGTGCTGATAGACATCTCCTTTGTGCAGTATATTTACTTTTCTTTATTCAAATTATAAAGTGAAAGGTCGAGTGAAATAGTCTAGAGCTAAAAACAAAAAATTAAAATTCAATTGAAACGCAGGTTGAAAAATATTGTTATAGAGAAGAATTTTATATAAGAGTAAATGTATAGCAAGAATAAAAGGGAACCTCATTCATTTTAGAAATATTTCTTAAACCCAATTAAGTTCTTTTTCAGTGTTTTCAAAGCCTTACTTTTGTAAGTTTTATCCATCAAAAAGTATAACTACTTCCTAACTTGCTTTTACTGAGATTGACTTGAGCTTTTTCTTTGCATTCCTATGTCCTTTAGCTTTAGTCAGGAAGTTTTTGGCTCATCTCTAGGCAAGGAAGGAATGTAAAGGAATATATTTTTAAAAAGCACTTTGTGCTTTGTGGATCACTATAAGTATTTTTCATTGTTTTAATAGTATTTTTTTCTCAGTAGTGTGGCTCTTAAACACCTTGAGGCATCTTTCTGATATATTTCAATTCATTTATGTTAATATATTCAATTATTAGTGTTTTTTTTTGGTCAGCTGAGAATAACAAGACATAGACAATAGGTATTTGTCAATTCTAGAGCAAAATCTCATTACACCAAAATTCTAGCTCAGATTTTATAGATACAACGTTCTGAGAGAGGGACAGAGAGACAGAAAACGGAGGGGGTGGGGAGTATGCATATATGCATTTGCACATAAGAAAGTTTTGAAAGATATTTCTGCTAGATATATGATTTTTGGTTGACAGTTTTTTCTTTCAGTACTTTGGATATGTTATCCCACAGCCTTTTGGCCTCCGTTGTTTCTGATGGGAAGTCAGCTGTGTATGACACTTATGTATGTGAGTGAGCTGAGGTGAAGGGGATTGGGGCCCAGTATTCCTAATCAGTCATGCTGGGGTTGAGCCTCCACTCTATGAGTAGCAGCTGGGTAGGAGAAAGGAGCCCAGTCTCAGGTGTTGCCTGGAATAGAGCTTCTGTAGCACAGCTGGAGAAATTCTGGTGACCTGTACCTCCTGAGCAGAAACCATAACCCTAGACTGCGAGCTAGGCTGAGAGGAGGGAGCACTATCTTTTTGGCTATACCTGCCTGGAGTAGATGTTCTGTCATAATGAACTGGGAGAGGGCTATGGGAGAAAAACAGGTTATGATTAAAATACCACAGACCTACTGTTCTTACCAAGATTTAGTTGATTTTCTTGAATAAATGTTTCTCCATTTAAATGTCATTAGGACAATTTTTAGAAAATTTTATTTTTTTCTTTTTTTGTAGTTTTCACCATTAATAATTGTTTCCATAAAGAAGGAGTCTGCTGAGCTCCTCACATTGCTATTTTTGGAATGACCCCCAACCACTGCTACCACCTAGATAGTTTTAATGCCCAAAGTAAAATATCTGGGGGCCAAATAATTTGACCAAGACTATATAGTAACTAATGTGTTGCTGAGAACTTAGTCTTGCTGAACATTAGTACGTATAGTCTTTCTTTAATCACCGATATAGAACATGCGTTCCTATGATTTTTTTTTTTTTTTTTTTTTTTTTTTTTGTATTTTTCTGAAGCTGGAAACGGGGAGAAACAGTCAGACAGACTCCCGCATGCACCCGACCGGGATCCACCCGGGACGCCCACCAGGGGCGATGCTCTGCCCACCAGGGGGCGATGCTCTGCCCCTCCGGGGGGTCGCTCTGCCGCAACCAGAGCCACTCTAGCACCTGAGGCAGAGGCCAAGGAGCCATCCCCAGCGCCCGGGCCATCTTTGCTCCAATGGAGCCTTGGCTGCGGGAGGGGAAGAGAGAGACAGAGAGGAAGGAGGGGGGTGGGGGTGAAGAAGCAAATGGGCGCTTCTCCTTATGTGCCCTGGCCGGGAATCGAACCCGGGTCCCCCGCACGCCAGGCCGACGCTCTACCGCTGAGCCAACCGGCCAGGGCCGCGTTCCTATGATTTGACATAAAATATAACTTTGTAATGCTCCAACATTCATAAAAAGCTTAACTATCAGAAGTGGTATTTGTGGAAGATTGCATGGAGGATATGCAATATATTGGATATATTGTTTTGCTTGCTCAGTGTCTCCACTTTTCTGGGAACTCCCCCTTCCCCATCTAAACCTTGTTATTGTATAAATAAGGAGCTTCCAGTGAATGTGACTTTATTTCGTGGCCACAGTTGATTAGTCGAGGGCTGGGCACCCAACCCATGTTGGGCCAGTTCAAGTCCTTCCCTAGGAATTCTGGAACTGAACATCATACAAAAGTTAGAAGTTTTTAGTTGTAAAACCTAGAGTTATTCTTAGCTTTGTTTCCCACTACGTGATCCAGAGAAGTGGAGGAGCCTGGTCTGTTGAGAGAGATAAGAATAGAGCACATGTTCAAAAATGTGACTTGATGAAGTTTTTTTCTGAGGCCCAATCATATTGATTGCCCATTGGTGTCATGAATCACCTCAGTATCCTTAATATTCCTGTTTTGGTTTTTGTTTTTCTTAGTGAGTGAGAGAGACAGACAGGAAGGGAGGGAGATGAGAAGCATCCATTCTACATTGCGGCATCTTAGCTGTTCATTTATTGCTTTCCCACATGTGCCTTTTCCCTGGGGGCTCCAGCCAAGCCAGTGACCCCTTGCTCAAGCCAGCGACCTTGGCCTTTAGGACAGGGACCTTTGGGCTCAAGACACTGACCTATGGGGTTTCCCCATGCTCAAGCTTGGATGAGCCTGCACTCAAGCTGGTGACCTCAGGGTTTAGAACCTGGGTCCTCAGCGTCCCAGGATAACCCTCTATCCACTGTGCCACCTCCTAGTCAGGCTAATATTCCTTTTTTAAAAGCTGATTCAATTTGGACTTTGCCGCTAGTAATCAATAGTCAGTTAAGTTTGTTGGTACTTATAAGCTACATATTTCAAAGTACTTTTCTCAGAACATTTATCCATTGGTTAATTTCTTTTTTTAAAAAGGGGATGAGGTTTCATGATTAAACAAATCAAGGAAAATGCTTAGTTTTTATCCTTCATTGAGATTCACAGTGCATGTTAGCATATTATTGTACTATATATTTCTAAGAATGTATGTGGTTTTTGTTTTAAAATAAATATTTTTCCTAATGTATATTGGGTTATTTTATATCTATATGTAAAAAACATACTATGAGAGTTACAATCTTAGCCATTTTTCAGTGCGCAGTACAGTGGTGTTAACTATATGTACCTTGTACAACAGATTTCTAGACTTTTCATCTTGCAAAATTAAAACGCTATACCCATTGAACAACAACTCCTTTTAGTCATGTATATATTTTTGCTTGCAGCACCTCAGTCCTGTAGGGAATGAGACTAGATATAAGAGTAAATGAGTGAAGTAAAATTGTTTAGAGTAAGATTTTTAAGTCAATATAGATAATTCTAGAGAATAATTCTAATATGATTAAAAACTTGTACTTACCTTTTCTGTTTGTAGGTTTTGTCAGATTTTTAGAAGGCTATTATATTGTGTTAATAACTAAAAGGAGGAAGATGGCAGATATTGGAGGTCATGCAATATATAAGATTGAAGATACAAATATGATCTATATACCCAATGATTCTGTACGAATTTCTCATCCTGATGAAGCTAGGTATGTGCTGGTGGTAACTACTATATTTTTTAAATTTAGTTAATCAATTAGAAAACAAAATACAGTCAAAAGATTATAAATGTCATGTTAAAAATGTAAAATATTGACTCAGAATTCTATAGCATTTGTTCAAGGGCTATTAAAAACTTCCATGATAACAACTGATTCAAGTGAGGATTAACAATGGCTGCTGAAACCATTAGGTGTGAGGTTATTATTGAGATACAGAATATTCATTCAGTCTCAGTAAATACTGTATGCATCTATTATCTACAAATGCAAACATACTTAACTAAATGATCAAACTCAGCATCACCAATGATGAGACAAAACTGACATTATTTGCCTCTTATTGTAAAACAATGGGAAGGCTACAGATTACCTGTGTAGTTTTCCTGCTTAAAATACTCTACTTGAATCTAAGCATAAGGATATAATCCATTGTGTAGGACATTTTGTAGGATAGTTGGTTCGGGCTCTTCAAAAGTGTCAATGGCATCAAAGACAGAAAAAGCCAGACTGTTCTAAAATTTAGAACACACATGGCAGTCAAATGCAACACTTGAATTTCTTTTGAATTCTTGATTAAAACGTGTGCATGCATGTGTGTGCATGTGCACACAGAGCCATTGAGGACTTAATTGGGATAGGTTGTATATGGATTATAGACTGGGTAAAATTGAATCAATATTAAATTTTAGGAAATTGTTTATGTTCATAATAGATATATGCTAAAATATTTAGGAGTGAGGTGTCATCATGTTGCCACTTACTAAAAATGATTTAGAAAAATGTGTATTTAAAGAATGAATGTATATGTGTATATATAAGGAGAGATTTAATTAACAGTAAAGGTGAAGGTCATACTGGTGTTATTGTACTATTTTTTCCCCCAATTTTTTTGAAATCTTCAAAAAGTTTGGGGAGCCTGACCTGTGGTGGCGCAGTGGATAGAGCTTTGACTTAGAATGCTGAGGTTGCTAGTTCAAAACTCTGGGCTTGCCCGGTCAAGGCACTAATGGGAGTTGATGCTTCTTGCTCCTATCCCTTTCCCTCTCTCTCTCTTCTTTTTAAAATGAATAAATAAAATATTTAAAAATAGGAAAAGAAAAATGTTTAGGGAGAAATCAGTGGAGCTTTGATAATGTGGGAAAAGGCTATTACTAGTTTGATAGAGAAAAGAATACAATTAATTTATTTTAATAAGTATATTTACATTATCATAAATATAATGTAAAGGTTAAATGGAACAAAGTTAGCCATGCATATGATTTTAGAGAAGGTAACAGTTGATTTTAATTACACTCTGTACTTTTATAGTGTTGTTCTAGATGCATGATCCAGAATTTAAAGGTGGTGTGGCTTTCTTTTCTTTTTTCTTTTCTCTTTTCCCTTCCTTCCTCCCTCCCTTCCTTCCTTCCTTCCTTCCTTCCTTCCTTCCTTCCTTCCTTCCTTCCTTCCTTCCCTTTTTTTAGAGAGGAGAGAGAGAAAGAGGGGGCGGGGGGACTCCCATATGTGTCTAGACCAGGCAAATCTAGGGTTTCAAACTAGCAACCTCAGCATTCCAGGTTGACATTTTATTAAAGGTGGTGTGGCTTTCTAAAAGACTCTTTTAGATAATAGTTTTCTGGACTCTTAAAGCATTGCCTTTGATGATATTTGGAAGTGCGATTGTTCAAAAATAAATTGTTTCAGACAAAGATAAGTAGAATTTACCAGATAGTTGGGGGCCTTTGTCTTACACTAACTGAAAAAAATGATATCCCAAATAACTTATAGGCAGGCATAAGATATTGATTAAAAGTGAATCAGACAAAGAAAATAATAAAGATCAGAGTGGAAATAAATGACATAGAGGCTAAAGAAACAATGCAGAGGATCAATGAAACCAGGAGCTGGTTCTTTGAAAAGGTAAACAAGATCGATGAACCTTTAGCCCAGAGGTTGGGAACCTATGGCTCGTGAGCCAGATGTGGCTCTTTTGATGGCTGCATCTGGCTCTCAGACAAATCTTTAATAAAAAAATAATAACATTAAAAATATAAAACATTCTCATGTATTACAATCCATTCATTTCCTACCGCTCATGTTCATGGTTGCGGGCGGCTGGAGCCAATCACAGCTGTCCTCCGGGACAATACCAAATTTTTATTGGATAAGATGTAACGTACACGGGTTGTTGTGAGGTCAGGAAGTAAACTTCCCTCCTTTTAATCAAATAGTCAGCTAGCTAATTGCAGAAACCCTTTTGACGAAGAAGATGGCTAAAAGAAAAAAGATGAGGAGTATCATACTTTTCAGCAGGAATGGACAGAGGAATTTGCCTTTGTGGAGAGAGCAGGTTCTGCAGTGTGTCTAATATGCAATGATAAAATTGCATCAATTAAACGGTCAAATATAAAGTGGCACTTTGACACATGCCATACTACATTGAAGTATCCAGCGGGGGACAGCAGGAAGAAAGCATGTCAAGAGCTACTGTGCAGAGTGCAAGCTAGTCAGCAGCAACTCCGTGTTTGGACCCAACAAGGTGACTGGAATTAGGCTAGCTTTGCTGGTGCTTTAGCAATTGTGAGAAACGGAAAGCCATTCACAGATGGGAAGTATGCCAAAACATTCATGCTTGATGTTGCCAGTGAACTTTTTGATGACTTTTCAGATAAAGACAAGATAATCAAATGAATAAAAGACATGCGTCTGTTGGCAAGAACTGTTCAAGATCGTACCATCATGATGGCAAATCAAATTGAGGTAACACAAGAGAAGGACATAAATGCAGCACCATTCTTTTCTCTCACTTTGGATGAGTCAACAGATGTAAGCCATTTATCCCAGTTCAGCAAGATTGCACGGTATGCTGTCGGTGACACACTACATGAGGAAAGTCTTGCTGTTTTGCCTATGAAAGAGACAACAAGAGGGGAGGATTTATTCAAGTCTTACAATGAGTTCGCTAAAGAAAAAAATCTACTGATGGATAAACTTATTTCGGTGTGTACTGATGGTGCTCCGTGCATGGTGGGGAAAAACAGAAGATTCGTAGCGCTTCTTCATGAACATGAAAAGAGACCCATCCTAAGTTTTCACTGCATCCTACATCAGGAGGTGCTTTGTGCTCAGATGTGTGGCGAGCAACTTGGTGAGGTGATGTCACTGGTCATTCGGGTGGTCAACTTTATTGTTGCCCGAGCTTTAAATGATCACCAGTATAAAACACTGCTGGATGAAGTTGGGAATAGTTATCCTGGTCTGCTTCTGCACAGCAATGTGCATTGGTTGTCAAGAGGGAAGGTGCTCAGCCATTTCGCGGCTTGTCTGAGTGAAATCCGGACTTTTCTTGAAATGAAAAATGTCGAGCAGTCGAGCATCCTGAGTTAGCTAACACTGAGTGGCTCCTGAAGTTCTACTATCTCGTGGACATGACTGAACATCTGAACCAGCTCAATGTGGAAATGCAAGGCATTGGAAATACTGTCTTATCCTTTCAACAAGCAGTGTTTGCATTTGAAAACGAACTGGAACTCTTCATTGCGGACATCGAAACAGGTCGTTTACTACACTTTGAAAAACTGGGAGAGTTTAAAGATGCATGCACAGCAAGTGACCCTGCTCAACATCTTGATCTCCAGCAGCTAGCGGGCTTCACATCTAATCTCCTACAGTCATTTAAAGCGTGCTGTGGAGAATTTCATGAGTCCACTTGTCTTTTTAAGTTTATCACCCATCCACATGAGTGTGCAGTAGGCAGCGCCGACGTGATAATCCCCGGTGTCTCCATCAGAGATTTTGAGCTACAAGCTGCTGACCTGAAGGCTCAGACATGTAGGTGAATAAGTTCAAGTCACTGGATGAAGATTTGGAAAGACTTGCACAACAGTAAGCAGAGTTGGCGAGCAAACACAAGTGGGAGAAATGAAAAAATTTCAGCCCACAGACCAGCTGATTGTCAAAACTTGGAATGCGCTTCCCGTCACATACCACATACTGCAGCATGTGAGTATTGCTGTACTGACAATGTTTGGCTCTACATATGCATGTGAGCAGTCTTTCACATCTAAAGAACGTTAATACCAACCTATGATCACGTTTAACGGATGGAAGTCTTAACGCCTGCATGAAGCTTAACCTTACCACGAATCAACCAGACCACAAAGCCATCAGCAAAACCATGCAGCACCAGAAGTCGCATTAATGGTAAGAAATACTTTATTCATCACTGGTTAGCGACAGCATAACAACGTTATTAAAAAGAATTCAGAGACTTATTGTACTTTACAAGTGTTAGTCTTACATAAAATGCACACATTTACTTGTATTTAGTGTTAAACATATTGTATGGCTCTCACAGAATTACATTTTAAAATACGTGGCGTTCATGGCTCTCTCAGCCAAAAAGGTTCCCGACCTGTTGCTTAAGCTAGACTCACCAAGAAAAAAAAAGAGAGGACTCAAATAAATAAAATTAGAAATGAGAGTGGAGAAATAACAACTGACACAACAGAAATACAAAGGATTGGAAGAAAATACTGTGAAGAAGTGTATGCCAAAAAATTAGACAACCTAAGATGAAATGGACAAATTTCTTGAAACATAATCTTTTAAAAATCAATCTGGAAGAATCAGAAAACCTAAACAGACCTATTACAACAAATGAGATCAAAACAGTTATCAAAAAACTCCCAACAAACAAAAGTCCGGGGCCTGATGGCTTCACAAGTGAATTGTACCAAATATTCAAAGAAGAACTAACTCCTATCCTTCTCAAGCTATTTCAAAAAATTCAAAAGGAAGGAAGACTCCAAAGCTCCTTTTATGAGGCGAGCATTATTCTGATTCTAAAACCAGGCAAAGACAACACAAAGAAAGAAAATTGTAGGCCAATATCCCTGATGAATTTAGATGCTAAAATCCTCAACAAAATATTAGCAAACGGAATCCAGCAATATATGAAAGTAATCATACTCCATGATCAAGTAGGATTTATTCTAGGGAGGCAAGGCTGGTACAATATTCGCGAATCAATCAATGTGATTCATCACATAAACAAAAGGAAGGAGAAAAACCACATGATAATTTCAATAGATGCAGAAAAAGCATTTGATAAAATCCAGCATCCATTCATGATCAAAACTCTCAGCAAAGTAGGAATACAGGGAACATACCTCAACATGATAAAAGCCATTTATGAGAAACCCACAGCCAACATCATACTCAATGGGCAAATATTGAAAGCAATCCCCTTAAGATCAGGAACAAGGCAGGGGTGCTCCCTTTCACCACTCTTATTCAACATAGTCCTGGAAGTCCTAGCCACAGCAATCAGATAAGAAGAAGGGATAAAAGGTATCCAAATTGGAAAAGAAGTAAAACTATCATAATTTGCAGATTATATGATATTATATATAGAAAACCCTAGAGTCTCAGTCAAAAAGACTACTGAACCTGATAAATGAATTCAGGTAGGTGGCAGGATATAAAATTAATATTCAGAAATCAGAGGCATTTTTATACACCAACAGTGAACTGTCAGAAAGAGAAATTAAGGAAACAATCCACATCACTACTGCAACCAAAAAAATAAAGTACCTAGGAGTAAATTTAACCAAGGAGATTAAAGACTTATATTTGGAAAATTATGAAACATTGATAAAAGAAATCAAGGAAGATACAAACAAGTGGAAGCATATACCGTGCTCATGTTAGGAAGAATAAACATCATTAAAATGTCTATATTATCCAAAGCAATTTATAAATTCAATGTAATACCAATTAAAATACCAATAACATACTTCAAAGATATGAAACACATATTCCAAAAATTTATATGGAACCAAAAAAAGAACACAAATAGCCTCAGCAAACTTGAAAAGGAAGAATAAAGTGGGTGGTATCACACTTCCTGATATCAAGTTATACTATTATAAGGCCACTATACTCAAAACAGCCTGTTACTGGCATAAGAACAGGCATATAGATCAATGGAACAGAACAGAGAACCCAGAAATAAACCCACACCTTTATGGACAACTGATATTTTTGACAAAGGAGGTAAGAGCATACAATGGAGTAAAGACAGCCTCTTCAACAAATAGTGTTGGGAAAATTGGACAGCTACCTGCAAAAAAATGAAACTAGACCACCAACTTACACCACTCACAAAAATAAACTCAAAATTGATAAAAGACTTAAATGTAAGCCGTAAAACTATAAGCATCTTAGAAGAAAACATAGGCAGTAAGCTCTCCGACATCTCTCGCAGCAATATATTAGCTGATTTATCTCCACAGGCAAGTGAAATAAAAGACAGGACAAACAAATGGGACTATATCAAACTAAAAAGCTTTTGCACAGCTTAAGACAATAAGAACAGAATAAAAAAACAAACTACACAATGGGAGAACATATTCGACAATATGTCTGATAAAGGGTTAATAACCAAAATTTATAAAGAACTTGTAAAACTCAACACCAGAAAGATAAACAATCCAGTCAAAAAATGGGCAAAAGAAGTGAATAGACACTTCTCCAAAGAGGACATACAGATGGACAATAGGCATATGGAAAAATGCTCAACATCACTAATCATTAGAGAAATGCAAATTAAAACCACAATGCAATATCACCTCTCACCAGTCAGAATGGCGCTCATCAACAAAACAACATAGAATAAGTGCTGGCGAGGATGTGGAGAAAAGGGAACCCTCCTGCACTGCTGGTGGGAATGCAGACTGGTGCAGCCACTGTGGAAAACAGTATGAAGATTCCTCAAAAAATTAAAAATCGAACTGCCTTTTGACCCAGCCATCCCACTTTTAGGAATATACCCTGAGAACACCATAGCACTGTTTCAAAAGGAGAAATGCACCCCCATGTTTATGGCAGCATTGTTCACAATAGCGAGGATCTGGAAACAACCCGAGTGTCTGTCAGTGGACGAGTGGATTAAAAAGGTGGTACATATATACAATGGAATACTATGGGGCCACGAAAAAGAAGGAAATCTTTTTTGCGACAACATGGATAAACCTGGAAACTATTATGTTAAGTGAAATAAGCCAGGCAGAAAAGGAAAAATATCATATGACCTCACTCATTTGAGGAATCCAATGAACAATGTGAACTGAGGAACGGAATTGAGACAAAGGAGCGATTAAAGGGACCAGAGCAAGAGAGGACAGAAGGAAAGGGGATGATAGGATGGGATAAACCTGAAGGGAAGGAGGGAGGGCGCTATGGGCAGTGGGGCAAAGGAGATGTTGAGGGGAATATGGGGGAGGGGGGATGCATTCAGGGCAACACTAGAATCTATGTAAACACAGTAAATTAAAATCAATAAAAAAAAGTGAATCAGACAGATCAGCACAATGCTTTCAAGTAATGGGAAAAATTGAAGAGGTTTATATTATTTATAAACCCACCTTTATGATTCTTTTTCCTAATGTATTTTTATTTATTTATTTATTAATTTTTAAATGTTTGTTTTTTATTAATTTGAGAGGAAGAGGAAGGAAGGGAGAGAGAGACAGGAATATCAAGCTGTTCCTTTATGTGCCCTGACCAGGAACTGAACTGGCAACCTCTGAGCTTTGGGATGATGCTCCAACCAACCAAGCTATCCAGCCAGGGTTCACCTTTATGATTCTTTAACTAAGATTAGTAACACAAATTATATTGTTTTATTTAGTGATTTGACTATCTTTAAATTGTGAAGTTATCTTATGATTAATACTGTGTAGCAAATAGGTGTCCAGATTGAGATACAATTATATTAAAAGCCTGTTATAGATAGACTGAAGTACTATACTAGATAGGTAAGACTTTTAACATACTTATAAAACTATATAATCCAATAATGTATTTCAGTTCAAATCGTTGGTTAAATATTAGAAAGTAAAGTACAGTGCTATTAATACATATTAACAAGTATAGGTTATCCCTGTAATGCATGGCTGTATCAACATTAGAAAATTTGCTATAACTATTTACCACATTAAAATTAAAATGGGAAATTTATGTGTATCTTAATATTTGTAGAAACTGTATTTGACAAATTCAATACCCATTGGTGGTCAAGAGTCTTTAAAACGTTGAAATGAATATGAAAAAATGTTAACATTTATTAATCCTGGGTGATATGTATATTTGTTCTATATGTATTTTTTTGTTCTATATATATTTTTCAGTTGAAAACACTTTCCAACTTAAAATTATGGTGAGTCACAATTATTTTAGTTATTTCTAAAACATTTACTCTTGCTCTCTTTAATCTCAAAGGATTTACAAAGCACATTATGAAAACAAGAACAGTGTTCACGTCTGCCATGCCCTACGTGCCCCCTTGTAAATGTGTAGCTTTTCCTTCTGTGGCATAATCAGTGACGAGGAAATGGTTAAACTATAAGGTTAAGGGTCCCTGAAGAGATAATCAACACAATTAGACATTGCATCAGATGAAATTTTTAATCCAGTTATGGATTGAATGCTTCAGATTTAATGAGCATATACACAAACATAAATGTACTTTGAGTATATATTAAGTTGTGAAAAAAATAATAGTAATATGCTTTTTTTTTTCCAGGTATCTACGAATATTTCAGAATGTGGACCTATCTAGCAATTTTTACTTTAGGTAAGTTTGAACTTAGTTTTTCTCCTATCAGCCACTTAAATGTTTATATTCTTTCGAGGAGATGAAAACAGAATTAAAAAAAAAAAAAAAGAATCCTCTATTATTTTGGTTTTTTAATGGCCAAATTATTTTGTCTAAGAAGATAATAATCCAGATATTTCCTTCTTTTCAAAATTTGTCAATTTGAATTAAGTTAAAGGGTAATTATTCTTGCTATTAAAATTATTTTGTAAAAAAAAATTATTTTGTTTCAAATGAGATTTTAATGAAATATCCTTATTTTTAAATTTTGAATTGTAAAAATGAAATTTGCATTCAATCTCTAATAGAGTTGTAACAATTTCATAGTTCAATTTTCAGTTACCAATTTAGCATAATTGGGCAAAACTAAATCTAAAATAGAACTATTGTAATACCAATGTATTGCAGTATTGCATTATAAATGAATAGTTTTCCTGGAAAGGAATATAGCATTAAGAATATATGAAAATGTGTTCTGAGGAAATAAGCCAGGAGAGGAAATTTTAATTCTTATTTGTAGAGACATTTGTAGTTTCTATTTAGCATAGCCTGAGTAGGCAAACCAGCCAACACAAGCATAACCCAAATATTGATAATTGAACAACAAACAGGCAAGTAAATTATTGAGCATCACGATGGAGCGTTATACCACCACTGATGTGACCAACATGTAGGCCTAGTAGATACAGTTACTGTGCTAAATGGAAAATTCTACCATCTATACTGTCAAAACTTAAAAGTAGAACAGAAAATAGCATACACCAATAAGGACTTGAGTCACGGGGACAAAAGAAGACCTTGAGTGTTGTAGCTATTGGTGTTACATACTGATGGGGTACTTTGCATTATCTTAAATTTATTTTTAAATTGTTAATATAATTAAGCATTTATTTATGAAATAAATAAAAACATGTCTACTATGTAGAGAGGACTTTGTCTTTATTGATGTAAAACTCTGAAGGAAGTTAATTATTTTAACAGTAGTACTGTATAGTGAAGAGTTCTGAAAGAAATAATTTTCACCTATGCAAATGCTTATTGGGTGTATATTCACATTGTTTTTGTCTCAGCCATCTGCTTTCAGTCACTGTTGCTTAATTTTATGTTTACAGCACCTGTGAGTTATTACTGAAGCTTGGTGGTACTGTTAGGGATGGTCTGCTCTTCATGTTTTTCAAGTTTGTCTGCATCCCCATTTTTACTTCTGATCAAGTCATTTCATAAGTAAAAATATCTAGGTTAAAGATTTTGTGTCTCAGAAGTAGGCTGTAAGAAACACTACTACATTCTTAAGATTTAGCTAGAATAAAGCTATTGTTTTTAATAGGAAGAATTGATTGATATAAGTAAAAAAATAAACTTTTTTCTCCCTCCAGCTTTATTGAGATATTACTAACATGCAACATGTGTAAGTTTAAAGTGTACAATGTGGTGATTGCATACATGAATATATTGCAAAATGATTACCACAATAAGGTTAGTTAACACTTTTTACCCCTCACATAATTTTGATTTTGTGTGTGTGTGGTAACATTTAAGATTACTCTCTTAACAAATTTCAAGTATGTAATTCAGTTACCATGCTGTGCATTAGATCCCCAGATCTTATTTATCTCATAGCTGGGAGTTTTACCCTTTGACCAACATCTCCCATTCCTAACCCTGGCAGCTACAATCAATCTACTGTCTGTGGGTTTGGCTTTTTTAGATTCCACATAAAGTGAGAACATACAGTACTGTATTTGTCTTTCTCTGTCTGACTTTTTTTACTTAACATAATGCTGTCGAGATTCATTCATATTGCTACAAAAGGCAAGATTTCTTCCTTGTAACTACATAATTCATTGTACACGCATGCATGCATGCTTGTGTGTGTATCACATCTTCTTTATATATTTATTCATTGATGGACTCTTAGGTTGTTCCCACATCTTGGCTATTGCAAATAATCATTCAGTATAGAGGTACAGATGTCTCTTTGAGATAGTAATTTCATTTTCTTTTTATATATACCCAGAAATGGGATTGCTGGATCATATGGTAGTTCTACTTTTAATTTTTGAGGAACCTCCATACTGTTTTCCATAGTGCCTGCACCAATTTACATTCCCACCAATAGTTTAGAGCACTCTCTTAACTTTCTCGCCAACATTTGTTTCTTGTCTTTTTTTTTTTTTTTTTTTGTATTTTTCTGAAGCTGGAAACGGGGAGAGACAGTCAGACAGACTCCTGCATGCGCCAACCGGGATCCACCCGGCACGCCCACCAGGGGCGACGCTCTGCCCACCAGAGGGCGATGCTCTGCCCCTCCGGGGCGTTGCTCTGCCGCGACCAGAGCCACTCTAGCGCCTGGGGCAGAGGCCAAGGAGCCATCCCCAGCGCCTGGGCCATCTTTGCTCCAATGGAGCCTTGGCTGCGGGAGGGGAAGAGAGAGACAGAGAGGAAGGAGGGGTTGGGGGTGGAGAAGCAAATGGGCGTTTCTCCTATGTGCCCTGGCCGGGAATCGAACCCGGGTGCCCCGCACGCCAGGCCGACGCTCTACCACTGAGCCAACCGGCCAGGGCTCTGTTTCTTGTCTTTTTGATCATAGCCATTCTATAGGTGTGAGGTGATATCTCATTATGGTTTTAATTTGTACTTCTCTGACATGATGTTGAGCATGTTTTCATGAAATTGTTGGTATGTTTTTGTCTATTCAGGTCTGTTAAAATCCTTTGCACATTTTGCCTATTTTTAAATTGGATTTTTTGCTAATGAGTTGTATGAGTTTCTTATATATTTTTTATATTAATCCCTTATCA
Organism: Saccopteryx leptura; assembly: GCF_036850995.1. Taxonomy (NCBI): domain Eukaryota; kingdom Metazoa; phylum Chordata; class Mammalia; order Chiroptera; family Emballonuridae; genus Saccopteryx; species Saccopteryx leptura. The sequence goes on along the minus strand of NC_089505.1, from coordinate 53,058,522 downwards.
AATAGATGGTTTGCAGATATTATCTCTCATTCTATGGTTATCTTTTTATTTTGCTGTTTCTTCTGATCAGAACTTTTTAGTTTAATGTAGTACTACTTATTTACTTTTGCTTTTCTTGCTTGTGCTTTTGGTATAATATCCAAAAAATCTTTGCCAACACCAGTGTCAGGAAGCTTTCCCCCTATGTTTTCTTTTAATAGTTTTACAGTTTCAGGACTTATATTTAAGTCTTTAATCCATTTTGAGTTAATTTTTGTGAGTGGTATAATCAGGGGTCCAATTTTATTCTTCTATAGGGTGTTATCCATTTTTCCCATCACCATTCAGGGAAAAGACTATTCTGTTTCTATTGCATCTTTTTGGTTCTCTTGTCAAATATTAGTTGAATGTATTCAAGTAGATTTGTTTCTTCTGGGCTTTCAATTCTCTTTTATTGGTCTGTGAGTCTTTTTTTGCCAGTATCATACTGTTTTGAATGCTGTAGCCTTTTATATATATATATGTAAAGTTTTATATATATATAAAGTTTAAAATCAGGGAAGTGTGATGCCTCCAGCTTTTTTCTTCTAAAGATTGCTTTGGCTATTAAGGGTCTTTTGTGGTTCTTTATGAATTTTAGAATTGTTTTTCTATTTTTATAATAAATGTCATTAGAATTTTGATAGGAATTACATCGAATCTATAGATGTTTTTGAGTAATATGGGCATTTAAACAATGTTAATTCTTCTGTTACATGAAAACAGGACATCTTTCCTTTTATTTATGTCTTCTTCAGTTTACTTCATCAGTGCCATAATTTTTAGTATACAGAGCTTTTACCTCCTTGGTTAAATTTATTTATTATGTATTTTATATTATATATGTATATAAAATATTTTTTATATGTATATTCATAAGTATTTTGTTTTTTTTTCTGATGTTCTGGTAAATGAGATTGAAAAATTAACAGTTTTTATCCATGTGATATTAGATGCTAGTAAAATTAATTGCTCTGCCATCAAGCAATTATGGTAACATTGAATTTCACAGATGAAACAAATCAATTTCAACCAAATTACATGAATAAATTAAAGAAGAAATAATAATTGAAATAGTTTGTGTTTCCAGACAAAATTGTAACCATCTTAAAATATGACTAAAATACTTTACAAATTTGTATAAATCTAAAGAATTCTAGATACCTTCTGAAATTCTATGCTAAAATATATATATGGTTAGAGATACTCATAAAAGTGATTAATTGCCTGACCTGTGGTGGCACAGTGGATAAAGCATCGACCTGGAATGCTGAGGTTGCTGGTTCAAAACCCTGGGCTTGCCTGGTCAAGGCACATATGGGAGTTGAAGCTTCCTGCTCCTCCTCCCCTTCTCTCTCTCTCTCTCTCCCCCCTCTAAAAAAATGAATAAAAAAAAAAAAAGTGATTAATTATGTGAAATTGGAATTTAAAGGGTTTCTTTTGGTTTAAAGGCCAAATTTTATTAATTTTATTTGTACTGACTCTTCAGACTGTTATATTTTCTTGGGTGGCTGTTACTTCCTAAAACATGTTTCATTATAGTGACTTATATTCTTCTTCCTGTTTATTAAAGTCAGTCTTGGTACCACCATTAATAATTATTAGAATTATACTTTTCATGGTTAAACTGGAATGCAGACCATGCACTTTTGCTGTGGATATTGTAACATCTATAGAACTCCATTCAGATACATTCAGATACACATGACAGACACCTTTGTATAAAGCCATGAAGTTAGATTGATTTCAGTACAAAGCAAAAAGTGCACATTGCAAATCAATGAGTGGAGGTTACCTGTGTTATATTATGTATTTCTATTCATGCAAATTCCTAAGTCACTCGATGATTTTTAAATTTCCAATTATATTTATGGCTTACTCGGTTTTACAGTCCTTATTTGAACAGCGTTGCTTCTAGGTAAAGTAAAAGGTGCTAAGTAATTTAGTTCACAGTTTTTAATTCCATATGGGAGCCAGAATCATGAAATATGTTTTGCTTTTGTAACTCTTATTAAGTTCAGTTCTTTTCTCAGTTACAGCTATGATTTGTCCCACTCACTTCAGTATAATCTCACTGTCTTGAGAATGCCCCTGGAGATGTTAAAGTCAGAAACAACCCAGACTCGCCAGGAGAGTTTTGACATCTTTGAAGATGAAGGATTAATTACACAGGGTGGAAGTGGTAGGTAGTTTTCAGCACATCTACTGTATGTTAATGTGGCCTCCATGAAATGGCATCTCATTAAATTCACTCACATTTCCTTCAGTGCTCTTTGTCCTTGTATGAGGTTGATTCAGATCTGTGAAATTCACCAATTCATTTTTATAGAGGTCATTAATCTCCAGGTGATTTTATTTGTGGACCAGCCAGAAAATTGTATGCTGACATGTTGTAGCAAATTTTCATGTACTTTTTGTGGAATACCTTCAGGTCTACACTTCAGTGAAGTTAAAGTAGAGAATTGTTGTCTTTAAATTTTGGAGAATATACACTGCTGCCTTATTTTCTTTCATGGCGACCAGTTCAATATGGGCTGAAATTTAGAAAAAATTAGCGTAGATTGTCTATTGTATCCTAGATAGTTACATACAAAGTCCCTAATCCTCATAAAAACTGCTCAGTTTTGATGCACATTTAAAGAAATAAAGACTAAGTAGGGAACTGGGGTCTAAGAATAAGATCACATGACCCGTGGCCAGAGGAGCCAGTGCAGCAGGTCAGAGGCTAATTCTTCCTTCAGCCCCAGCTTGACCCCCTGGTTCGTCCTAGGCCTGCTTCTGTCAGGACCACTGTAGGTCACTGCATGACTGTCATGTGCTAGTTTAGGATGATCCTGGACTAACTAGTCACACAACAGAATTGGTAGTTTATCCCTACTTTTATGAGTTGATCTAGAACTCCAAAGCTAGAGGCATTGCTAAAGTGGCTGTTGTGAAGGAATCATTTCAAACATAAAGCTAGTGCACTTTAGCTGAATTGGACTTACTGTGGAAACATAATAAGTCGGTGTCTGGGGGCCTTGCTCTATGCAGCTTAAATGATATTGGTGAAGATATGGAGGTAGGAGGTGGAATGGAATGGAAAGTTCCAGAAGGTTTGTCCTTGCAGGACTCTTGAGTAAAGGCTATGCTCTATTAGCATTTTGCCAAATGTTCTAATCCACTCTAAGAAGACACAGACTAACACTGAATGCCATTTCTGTCATTGCCCTAAACTCTTGTTAATTAGATTGAGTGTTACTTGAGCTAAGATCTAACTCAGTACAACCTCCGTACCCCAGAACTTCTGGATCACATAAATTTGCCCTGATTCAGATACGTGAATTATAACCTATACTACTAGAGACAGGTGGAGAATAAGATAATGTTTGCTTGGCATCATTTCTTCTAAACATCACCTTTAGAAATAGAAAAGCTAAGAGCAGTACTAAATTTGTACTACATGTCATCCCAAATAAAAATATGAATATCTTTTCTGAGATCTGAATTAAGCCTCTGAAGCCACTTAAGTTTTTACTATCTCTAGAGCAATTTTACTTGATAGATATGATTAACAATGTGTATTAGGTTTTTATAGCTGCTGTAATATTACCAGAACCTTAATGGCTTAAAACTATACAAATTTATTATCTTTTAGAAGTCAGAAGTTTAAGATAATTCTCAGTGGACTAAAATTTGTGGGTTGGCAGGATTGCATTGCTTTCTTGAAAACTTAGTGGGAAGTTCATTTTCTTGTGCTTTCCATCTTCCAGAGGCTGCCTGCACTTCCTGGCTCATGGCTCCATCCGTCATCAAAACCATCAGTGGGCAGCCAAGATTTTGTTTATATTGCATTGCTATGACATTCTGTTTTCCTCTTTAATTTATAAGAACTCTGATTACATTGGACCTAGTTGGATAATCCAAAATAATCTCCCCGTCTCAAGGTTATCTGATTAGCAACATAATTCCAACTGCAACTTTAATTCCTCCTTGCCATGTAAAGTAACATATTCACAGGTTCTGGTGATTAGGACAGACATGGGGGGCATTATTTTCCTACCACACAGGGGGAAACTGACAGGAAACAGAGTGAAGGTTGAAGATAAAGGAGTAGGTAAAAAAGGAAAATAATATATGTTTTAAAAGTCTCTGCGGCCTCAAATAGTGTATTGATCACTTTGACTATATTATTTTATTTAATCTGAGCAGTATCTCTGAGGTGAATAGTAATTGTATCATCATTTTATAGTTTGGTGAATTGAGGTTCAGAGATGTTAAGTCACTTGCCAAAGGTCACTGAGCTGGTAAGTGGCAAAGACCGGACTGCAATCCATGTCTGTACTATATATATGCTCTGTGTAATGCATTGAGAGGTCAGAGAAGATTTAGTTTTTATGAATTAAAACAACTGTATTTGTCATATGTATAGTATAAACACGTTGGCTTATTGTTTTGAAAAGAAAACTACTATTGATAGCCTGCTATCCAGAACTGTCAAAATCTTTGAAACCATTATCTTATAAATACACTTATTTCTTATTTTGTACTTCATATAACTTATGTAAAAGTCGTTCAATAAATATATCTAGGTATGCTGAAATTGATGAAATTAATTTGTTCATATAGAAAAAGCCTGATATAATAACTACCACTATGAAAGTATCACTAAGGCACCAGGCTTGTTCTAAGTACTTTATGTGCATGGTCAACTTATTTCATCTTTACAATGACAACATGAGATGGGACAAGTGAGGAAACAGGGCACCGAGATAGGAGGTAACGTTCTTGGTCACCCCTGGCACCCTGCTGATGGAAGGCAGAGTCAGGATTTGGATGCAGCCCTCTGGCCCCAGAGCGGTGCTCCCAGATGCTGCTCTGTGCTGCCTCTCAGCCCTGTCCATGGGTTTGTCATGTGTCCTTAATGTCCCTGTCATTTTCTCTTAGGTTAAAAACTCTCACAAATCAGAAAATGTGTTTATTCTTTGATTTTGTATAGTATCAGTACAGCGTTTCAGACAATGGTATGAATGTATCCACTGACAATGGCAATACAATTAAAGCAGATAATCTTATTTTGAAGTTAAAAACAGAAGCTTGAGGTCTTAAAAATGAATTGAATGTCATCCAATTTCCTTATCTTCCTAATACCAACTTTTATTTTTCAGGTGTATTTGGGATTTGTAGTAAGCCTTATATGAAGTATGTGTGGAATGGTGAACTTCTGGATATAATTAAAAATGCTGTGCATCGTGACTGGCTATTGTATATTATTCATGGGTTCTGTGGGCAGTCAAGTATCCTTTTTTTAAAAAAAATTAAGATATGCATTATTAAACTTATACTGTTCCAATTTGTAGAAAGCTATTTATGAATTATAAGATTATAGTTATCACACTATGTACCCAGTAAGAAGACTTACCCATGATTCCATGTACTGAAAATACAAAGAGAACTACAAATCACTTGAGCAAATCTATTACATACACAGAAAGATTAAAAAGGAAGAAAATACTATGTGAGTCATAAATTATATAGGTGACGAGTGTCATTCTTACCTGAGAACAGGAGCAGAATCACTGACAGGTGGGGAGGGTGGGCAGGCTCATAGGAAAAGTTGAACTTGGCCTGGGCCCTAAACAGAGGAGAGGGGGAGGGGGAGGGAGAGAGGGAGGGAGCGAAGGAGAGGGAGAGAGAGGTCTTAGCAGTGAGCAGGGTGTGAGAACATGGGTTGGGGAAGTACCATGAGTTCAGAGGTGGAAAAGTTTATGGGCATGTTCTTGTGGCTCATGTTTTAAACATCTGGGAGCACAATGTAGTGGGAAGGAATGTGGGAGGGGGAGTCAGATTGCCAGTCACAAGTCACTTTGGTGGTCAGACTAAGGACTTTGGGTTTGGTGCTAGACCTTTTGAGAGTGGGTTTTTTTTTCTTCATAAAGCTGATGTGCAAAGTAGTATTTAGGAAGCTTGATTTGACAGCCATTTTCATACTAGATTAAGTGAAATGATACTTGAACAAGGGACATGAGTTAGGAAAAAATTGCAGTGGTTCAGGCAGAGCGTAATGAAGGCCTGGATTGGGAAGGGGTATCATAGATTAAATAGAAGTGGCCTTGGGTTAAACTGATGAGTTCAGTTTTATAATTTTCCCCTTTCATTTAATCTCTAGCTATGTTGAAACCTTTCAAGAAGGTGTTATTATGAATTTAGAAAGGCAAGTGTATACTTTCCAGAAGGGGTGTTCATGTGTTTCCTGTCCCTTTTTGAGATCAGAGGCCTTTGTGCACATAGCATGTTGTCCAGTTGACATTTTTCCTTGTGTCTTAGATTTTTTAAGACCTATCATGAAAACTTTAAATGAGTAATTGTTTTGAAATTAGTAAGTGGGTGGGTATAATTAACCATTCTTATGTTTTATTGCACCAGGACATTTGGGAGGAGTGGAATCAGAGAACAGCTAGAGAGGCTGGCCTTGAAGAGGGCCCATGCTGCCTTCTCTGTGGCAAGTGAGGGAAAGGAGAAGCTAGGTGAAGACACGGGAATTTTGAAATGAAGATGAGTGAGATTTTATGTGCTACATTTGAAAATCAGGTTTATTGCTTTTTAATAATTTTCAACTATTGAGTGGTATTATTAACTGCTTGATCATTCACTTAATAATGAGATTTGGCCCTGAATTACTTTTTCTGTTTTAACAAGTAAAATCTACTTGGAAAGAACACAAGGTTTTCACCGCCAAGGACAAAAACAATGTGCTCCCGTTGCTAGAGGCGGTTTCTAAATGGGAGTTTTAAACTGTTTTGTATTGCCAAGAGCTAATTCAGGGCCTGGCATATGTTAAGCACAATAAATGTTTGCTTTTTTAAAGTAGCAAATAGCACCATAGGTTATAATTTCAAAGCTCATTAGCTTAAATGATGAATCTTGTCTCCTAGTTATTAAGCATTTAATAAATTCTGGAAGTCTGCATGATGATAAAAGTAATTACTATTTATTAAACATTTACTACTAGCCAGACACTACTTTTATACACATTACCTAAAGTAGCCCTCCCAACCTAATAAAATTAGTTTCATTAGTAGTACCTATAGCAGGGGTCCCCAAACTTTTTACACATGGGGCCAGTTCACTGTCCCTCAGACCATTGGAGGGCCGCCACATACAGTGCTCCTCTCACTGAGCACCAGTGAAAGAGGTGCCCCTTCCGGAAGTGCAGTGGGGGGCCAGATAAATGGCCTCAGGGGGCCTGTTGCGGCCCTTGGGCTGGGCCGTAGTTTGAGGATGCCTGACCTATAGCATTTTACAGAAAACATGAGGTGATAACAATAGGCTGTATGTCGGTCAAACAGTTCACAATGTTCAAGTTTTGTAGTTAGGTGACAAATTTGGATTACTTTTATACTCACTTCATTCCTCAGTGTTATATATTGCTTCACAGTTTAGATAGGCTTTTGGGTGATATACGCTCTCTCAGAGGTGGATAATCTCTGAAGACAATGGAAGGATTAGTTGTACCAGTTAATATCCTTTAGTTCAGTGGTTCTCAACCTTTCTAATGCCGTGACCCCGCAATACAGTTCCTCATGTTGCGGTGACCCCAAACCAAAAAATAATTTTGGTGGCTACTTCATAACTATAATTTTGCTACAGTTATGATTCGGAATGTAAATACCTGATATGCATTATGTATTTTCCGATGGCTTTAGGCGACCCTGCTGGGGTCGCTCCCACAGGTTGAGAATAGCTGCTTTAGTTGGATATAAGGACAGACTAGGTCTTCCCTTGGCCAGTATCCCCATACCTCGTTATCATTTCCTCAGAAATTCTTAGAAACCACTCCTTAGGGAGGTCTGTTTTGCCTTAAATACTGCACAATTCAGAAGAGCAGTTGGACCCAATGCTGTTCATTCTTAGGTAGAGCTTTTTGGTATTCTGTAATCCACTCAAATGTATATTAAATGTATATTTAAGGTATAATGATTCTTTTGGTTTGATGTGACAGTCATGAATGCTGAAAACTTTAACTTGATTTCTAAGAGCTGTTGATCTATGGACGACCAGTGTATGTCACTCTAATAGCTAGAAGATCCAGTAAGTTTGCGGGGACCCGTTTTCTCAAGAGAGGTGCAAACTGTGAGGTAAGATGGAAAACCCAGCTGTGCTGCTGTCATTGTGACCTCTTCCGTCAGCTTGCTGACAAGTGAAGCGAAGTAGAACTTCACAAAGTGGAATGTCTTACTTTTAGACATTATCAAGAGAATAATTGTCCAGAGTATATGAAATTTGTGAGAAATATGACTAATACACAGATGTTCTGAAGAATCAGCTATGTTAGAGTGAGTTATGCAATGCCTTAGGGCAGTGGTTCTCAAAGTGTGTGCCAGGGCGCACTGGTGTGTCCTAGAAGATTTCCAGGTGCACCCTATGGTATTCCAGAGAAATATGTGTCTGTTGGGGACCAAAAAACCAACAGGGTTTTTGGAGTTTAGATTTTTGGGGGACAGAGGTGTGGGGAATTGGCTGTAAGATGACAGTCTGCCCAACCCCCCACCTCACTTGCCTGATTAGGTTGCAAAAGGCTGTTAAGCTGTGGTGCTGGATTGTTTATACTACCCCCCATGTTCTCCAGAAAGACTGGAGGCAAGTTTCTTCTATCCTTTGTTTGGTGTAAAGTTAAGATGATATGTATGGTGGGAGTTTTCTGCCCTCAACACAATTAAGAGTAAAAAAAAAAGGAATTCCTCAATGTATTGATAAGGAAATGAGAGTTTGCCTTTCAAATATATGCCCAAACATTGAAGAAATCGCTAGGACACATCAGGCTCATGTTTCTCATAAACATAAGAATGAAAAAACTTAACACATTTGCACCGGGACCTGCCGAATTTACTAAATCTTACAAGAATGTATCTATATATATAAAAAGATAACTTTTTTTGTTGTTTTTCTTATTTTTTAACCCGCTTTTTTATGAATTCTAAAAAGCATAACAAAAAATGTAAAATAAAAATGTTTTTAATGTCAGAATAAATTTAATTTTGTCATATATATTTCGTTTAATTACTATAAAAGCATGCTTGGCCTTTATATATTTTTCTTTAATATTTTACTTAGTTATTATAACATATTTATCAGAAATTTGTATATCGTGCGCCTACAATTATTTGTACGATTTTAAATGCACTCTGACTTAAAAAAGTTTGAGAACTACTGCCCTAGGGAGTTATGAAATGTCTAGTGTTTTGGTGGATGAGCTATTTCTATAATATATGAAGAAATGCACATATTTAGTGTAGAGACTAAAATAGAAAAGCACTTTCACCTAAGAAATAGGTAGAGGGGAGCACTTGTTGAAAATGCATCCTTGATAAGAAGAATAAAGACATCAAGGCTTAGGAAATGTTTACCCTTTTCCCTCTCCCTTAGTTTGGCTCAAGGCAGAATCTTTGTTCTTTTCACCATAGGAATAACAACAAAAATTCATTGATTCTGCCATCAGTCATGGAGTCCCCACTGAGCACTCTGTCTCTGTTTGTAGTAGACAACTTGAGTCCTAAGTAGATGTGTGATTTAGTCGACAGATTGAACGAGACATTGTTTTTTTGTTTTTGTTTACTGTCAAAACAAATAATTTAATGATATGAAAGGGGGATGGACTATCCTTCTCCACAGCATAATAATGGCAAATACAAGTAAACAGGAATAGTAAAATTAGAAAATTGCCAATGTACAAACATAAATATGATAACTGACACACATCAGGGATTATTAAGGGATGGTGACATGTATAGAGAAGATTGTTAGCAAAGAGAATCTTCATATACTCTCAAAGAACCACTCATCAAATGAGTAACGGTAGAAAGAAAAAGATGTGTCTTACAATAAACAGACCTGGTAGGTTCCTTCATAACAAAGTAATCAGTGTTGGTGTGGTGAAGACACTAGGAAAACTAGTTATCCTTGGTCTCATTGGATCCTGGCTAAAAATAGCAACATTGTCCTGAAAATTCTGTCCACAATGAAAATAATTGTAACTGGTGCTTTAAAAAAATTAGAATTTTGTAGTTATATTACTTACTTTTGAATATTTAAAGGGTAATCCAACAGACAAGGTGTTAATGCCTCTAAAGTTATTTTTTATCATACCCTTATACACTTCTGTAGATAAAGCCACCTCAAGACGCCCTTTTTTTCTTCTGTCCAACAGACATTTTGTGACTCTCACTCTTGTCCTTTTATTCCTCCTTAGTCTTCAGAATTGAATTTTTATATTCCACTGGTCTTCCTAATTTCCTATAAAATGCCATGTAATTGTTTTTCTTTTCTCTCCCTTTCTGCCATTTGTATCACTTGAGATATTCTCTAATATTTGTATTATTGGCTATTTAATTTCATTTTCCTAGTCTATTCTCTGCTATTTTTAATTGCCTTCCTTTATTGCATTTTAATTGTTTTCCTTTTCTAGTGTACACAGTAAATATTGACTGATATTTATCTCTTTCAAAACATTCAAAGAACAAGAATTATAATTTAATATGTATACTTGAAATTTTTCATTAAAAATTTCTAATAACATAAAATGCCTTTAAATGTACCTTCCTTTTCAGGGCGATGTTGCAAATGAAGTGGAGACTGAACAAATACTCTGTGATGCTTCTGTGATGTCTTTTACTGCAGGGAGTTATTCTTCCTATGTGCAAGTGAGAGGGTCAGTGCCTTTATACTGGTCTCAGGACATTTCAACGATGATGCCAAAACCACCTATTACATGTATGTAGAACAATCTTTTTAATAGTACACATTTAGAGATAATTGATTGTTGTCACAGAAATGTCATAAATGCTTAGTTTTGACAAAGTTTTAGTACTGGAAAGAAGATCATTTAAAAGACAATTCTATTAGCCCTGGCTGGTTGGCTCAGTGGTAGAGCGTGGGCCTGGCGTGCAGGAGTCCCAGGTTCGATTCCCGGCCAGGGCACACAGGAGAAGCACCCATCTGCTTCTCCACCCCTCCCCCTCTCCTTCCTCTCTGTCTCTCTTCCCCTCCCGCAGCGGAGGCTCCATTGGAGCAAAGATGGCCTGGGCGCTGAGGATGGCTCTGTGGCCTCTGCCTCAGGTGCTAGAATGGCTCTGGATGCAACAGAGTGATGTCCTAGATGGGCTGAGCATTGCCCCCTGGTAGGCATGCCGGGTGGATCCCAGTCGGGTGCATGCGGGAGTCTGTCTGACTGCCTCCCCGTTTCCAGCTTCAGAAAAATGAAAAAAAAAAAAAAAAAAAAAAAGACAATTCTATTATTTTTATGTAATAACTATATATTTTTAATTTTGGCTGCTGGCAAGTTATTTATATTTTACTTCAGAAATGTAAAAATCATTCAAATTCAATAAATATGTGAAGAATGAGTATCTTGACGAGCTCTAGAGGAATCTGGGGATGGGACTGCTGGGTCAGTTGAATTACTCTAGAGGAATCTGGGGATGGGACTGCTGGGTCAGGAATCTGGGGATGGGACTGCTGGGTCAGTTGAATTACTCTAGAGGAATCTGGGGATGGGACTGCTGGGTCAGTTGAATTACTCTAGAGGAATCTGGGGATGGGACTGCTGGGTCAGGAATCTGGGGATGGGACTGCTGGATCAGTTGAATTACATTTCTATAAACATCAAGTAACAAAACAAAACTGTATACTTCTATTCTTGCTCTATAGTTTCCATTCTGGTATTATTCGTCTTTTTTTCTCCTCAGTGGATCAGGCAGATCCATTTGCACATGTGGCTGCCCTTCACTTTGACCAGATGCTTCAGAGGTTTGGCTCCCCCATCATCATCTTGAATTTAGTGAAGGTATGATGCGCTCACCTTTCTGCTTATGAAATTCATCACATTGGGCAACCTTGTCCTCAACACAATTGCTTTACCTTTCCCCACGGAGACTTGTAGACTTAGCATGCTGTGATGGCTCAGAGTGTCTGAGCTATCTGAGCCACTGTCCTTTAACTTCAGATTCCATATGGCCTCTTCCCCGGGTACCTACCTAGGAGTATCAGTGATATGTTTCCAAGGGAAGAGGGTGATGCAGCGTGTCACTCTTCTAATTTCCTTGGATGAACTAGATACGGGTAAAACTCTGCTTCAGTTTCCAGGACAGCTTGGAGTGAAAGCGTAGAGATCGAACAGTGACAGCCTAGCCTTGAGGCAGCTGGTTCCCTTGACAATCCAGAAGATCTCCTGGGAAAGTTAATACACAGTAACAGGACACTTTGGCTCAAGAGTGAGGTGGCCAAAGTGGTGGCATGACCCTTAGTTCTGCGCTTCCTTGTCAGAGTACGCTGTCTGGTCACTGTATCTTGTGTGAGAGGCCTAGGATGGAGGACAGGGAGACAAGATAATACATTACATCCATACTTGTTACAACCAAATGAATTGAAAGAATCTCAGTATAAAGCCACGAGAGTATTTAAAACGAGGGTTTTGTTTTTGGTGCGGCAGTGGCCAACAGCCCAGTAGTGGAGAGGTTGGTTAATAAATATAACTCAATGTAATCAAAACTCAAGAAATCCTATGTTCATATAGTTCATTGTTTAACAAGTATTTTTGAAGATTTTCTTTGTGCCAAGGCAATGACAGAGCTGTTCCTGCCTCTGCAGAGCTAATGGTTTGATGGAGGAGACTGTGAAGTAATACAGAGGTCCCAAGACAGGGTCAATGGTGCTGTGACAGCTTACAGGGCAGAGAGGCCTTCCCGGAGGGAGTGATGAGTCAGTGCAGCCTGAAGGAAGAGGCATTAACTAGTTCAGAAAGCCAGAGGATAGTCTTCAGCTCAGAACAGTAGATACAAAGGCCCTGAAACAGGAGGGTGCATGGTGTTTGAGGAAGAAAATGCCTGTGTAGCTAGGGCCCAGCAAAGGAGGGCAAGGGAGCCTGCTGTGAGATGAGGCTAAAGAGACAGTTGTGGCAAGACCGTGGAGAACCTTGTGGGATGTGCTAACGAGTCTCGTCTTTATCCCAAGAGCATCTGATCAGATTTAAATGTTTTGAAAAGATTTTCCTTACCTCCACAGAGAGAACAAAGGCATTGGTTCAAGGCTAAAGTCAATGCTAGAGAACCACTTAGGAGGTTATTATGGTTATCCAGAAAAGGGGTGATTCTGACTGGTCCTAGGGTGGTGTGGTAGAGATGTACACGTGGATAGAGGAGGTAGACTCGGTGAAGGGCAGGATTTAAAGTGAGGGAGAATAAACTTCAGTCTGGGTATTTAGGTGTTTGATTTACTCAGGTGGATGGATGGTGATACCATTTGCTAACATAGGGAACAGTGACTCCGCTGTGCGGGAAGATCATGAGTATGGTTTGGATGTGCTGAGGTTTATGTGTGTTTGACCTCTAAAAGGAGATGGCACATAGGCTAGTTGGAAATGTCTAGGCTGAGACATGATTTTGCGATTCATCTGTGTACAGGTGCTATTTGAGGGCATGGGCGTGGGTGGGATGCCCATGTGAGAGAGCCTTCGGTCCAGTCTTGAGGGCCTCCAGTCTTAGTGTCCAGTTAGAGCAGTCTGAGTCTATAAGGAATCAGAGAAAAAGCAGATGGAAGTAGGAGGAACACCAAATGAGTGCTATGTTATGAAAACATGTTTCATGATAAAGGAAGGGTCAACAGTGAAAAATGATGGATCGAGTAGGATGAACAGGGAAGAAATGCTCATGGGCGTCAGCAGCACCGAGGGCATGGACAGACGCCAGCTGAGGCATAGGAGGAAGGTGAGCAGTGGTGGCAGTGGGTAGACACTTCCCCCGCCACCCCGGGGAGTACGTAGTGAAAAATGAAGAGCAGTTCTTATCACTTTTCAAAAAGAGATCATGATGATGTGTTCAGAAGACTGGAAGGATCCATGTGAGACCCTTGAGGAGATGTATAAAGCACAGGAAAGAAAAGGAAGGGTCCATGGCATCGGGTACTTAAGAAAGGAGGCGATCCGAAGCTGGGGGGAGGAGTTATGTTAATGATTGCAGAGATTAGTAAGGGTGCAGGGCTGCATGCATGAACATGTGTTGAAAAGCAAGGGTTTGGAGGAACGTGGCCTGCAAGTGGCCAAGATAAGAGAAGGTGCGAGGAGGGGAAGCCGTGGACAGTGAGGCAGTCAGCTTCCTTTCTTCCTTTGTTATTCTTTGACTTATGTAATTATTGCATCCTACCAGGGATTGACATTGTAAAGTAAATCATTCAGATAGTAAATACATCATTTTCTAGACTTTTGTTCACATTAATTCAGAAATTTCATTTTCATGTCTCTCTCCTGTCAACTCAGAATAATATATATAAGGCAATAGCTGGATAATATGTAACCTCAGCCTACTATTGAATTGTAGCTATAATATACATAATTAAAAAATTAAAGTAACAGCTGTAGTAACAAAGACCACAAACACTTTTCTAGTAAATGTACAGAAAATATAATATTGATAGTATAAAATAATTATTGCTAAAGCACTAAATTATAAGGTATTATTAGAATATAAATATTGACCTACATTGTAGATATTTTTCATGTTTTGCAGAGTCCTGATGGTTAGAAGCTATATTTAAATGGAGATTTGGTCTATGACATTTGAAATAATTCCCTATGAAATACACAGATTCAAAAAAATATCTGATACATGTGATTTTGTTAAGTGTTCTTGCCCAGCTTTCTCAAAAGTACATTTAAAAACAATATTTAAAGGCCAGTCTATTCTTCCATTGTCATAAAGGTCCTGGCAATAATTAGAGATTAACTAAAAATAGTTTGGAGATTAAGTGGCTATTTTGAGGAATAGAAAGAAAATTTTTGTTGTTTTTGTCACTAGTTCTTTTATTCATAGGATAAAAGAGGATGTTTATTTAGGTCACTTGGAAGATGTCCTTATTATGATTAAGGAGTCAAAGAATGTGTGTATGTGTAGGATGATACCAACGGATAGTTACTGTTCATTCAGCTTCCATATGATGTTACTAAATAAAGAAATACTTTTCTTGATTTCTTTTCTCTTTTACTCTGTGTTGTGAACTCCCCACTCTCTATCCCCTATACCTCCACTCTGGAAATGTGTGGCGCTGGTTGACAGACGTTTTGCCTCCAGTGCCATTTTGGGGGCTCCAGAGCAAGTCAGTCTGGGACCAGGCATAACTGTGCAGCAGAGGTTTTTAGTCTGGGGACCATGATGGCCATTGGGGAAGGGGGGTTTCTGAAGGGTTTGAAATAATACTCAAAATCACATGTATATGTGAAGTTTGCATTTGATTGTTTTTTAAAAAATTTTTTTATTAATAAATAAATTTTTATTAATTTTAATGGGGTGACATCAATAAATCAGGGTACATATATTCAAAGAAAACATGTCCAGGTTATCTTGTCATTCAATTCTGTTGCATACCCATCACCCAAAGTCAGATTGTCCTCCGTCACCTTCTATCTAGTTTTCTTTGTGCCCCTCCCCCTCTCCCTCCTTCCCTCCCCCCACCTCCCGTAACCACCGCACTCTTGTCCATGTCTCTTAGTCTCGTTTTATGTCCCACTAATGTATGGAATCCTGCAGTTCTTGTTTTTTTCTGATTTACTTATTTCACTCCGTATAATGTTATCAAGATCCCACCATTTTGTTGTAAGTGATCCGATGTCATCATTTCTTATGGCTGAATAGTATACCATGGTGTATATGTGCCACATCTTCTTTATCCAGTCTTCTTTTTTTCTTTTCTTTTCTTTTTTTTTTTTTTTTTTTTTACAGTGATTAAAGCCTTTAAGCAAACTCTTGGCCAATACAGCAAGAATCCATAAGAGTAGTGTCCTTAACATGTTCACCAAGTCCAAGTTGGCCCCAACACCATGCCAAATCCCTGAAAAATGCAACGCAACCCCAGTTCAGTCTGTTAGAAGCTGTCACAAGGAGCAGGAGTCCAGGAAAAGTCCACATCCAGGAAAAGTGCGCATGACACTGGAATTGTTGTCACAATTCTATACTTTGCAGCTCACGTCCAAGTCCCAGAGACCGCTGCTTCTAGCTGGTAATGATTCAGGTAGATGCATTTGATTGTTAAAGAGGTCTGTGACCCTAAGGAGGTTGACTAAGCAACCTACTAACACTAATCTGCTGTCAACAGACGACACATCAAGTAGATTCTTTACATACAGATGATCAAAGGTTGATTGAATGATCTTTTCTCTCCATCTAAGATGTCAGATTTGATATAAGAATTTCAAAAAGTGTTTGTTTCCCTAGTTGGTTTAAAGTGCTTTTGAACAATCTTCTAGAGATATAATTTGATTTTCTCAGATGTAAAAATAAGCTAAATATATGTTTATCCTAAACTGATGTAACACTATTTTAAATCAGCTCTTCTAATTTCTCTATTTGATTTATTTAGCTGTACAAAATAGATACCCTTTTTTGTTTCCACAGTGGTTATCTAATTAAATTTATGACAACTGAAGAGTAATCACCTTGACTGAAAACAGTGTGGGCCTGTTAGGATGCCAGTGGTTGTGCCTCAGTGACCAGTCAGTGTCACTGCTGCTGTATTAACTGGATTTTTGTTGTTGTTTGTTCCTGAGTGAAAACCTATCAGGACAACAACAGCAAATGTTAATTTTTATTAATACTACCCATGTTCCAAGTGTTAATTATCATGCTTTTCATGTTTTCTCTCATTTAAACCTCACATTAATGCTATTTGTTAATCCATGTGATAGATGAAAAGATGGAGGCCTCAGAAAGTTGAAAACCTTGCCCTGGGCCGCATGGCTAGCGAGAGCAGAGCTTGCATTCGGAGGAGAGGCAGTGTAATGTCTAAGGAGGTGCAGCCAGCGAGCAGGCAGGAAGTAAGGGGTAGTGCCGTGAACACCCTCAGTTTCAGTTCACTCAACCATGGTGTCAGAAGGGAAAAGTATCTGCCTTGGCTACCTCACAGGGTATTTTGTGAGAGTCAAATGTGAAAACATTTAAAGGCTGCCAAGCTATGCTACTTTGGGGACCATCCATCCAGAGCCAGTTGATTTGTCTGGTCCTTAGCTGGCTGGAGTTGGGGGTTCCCTTCTTCTGGTCCTTGGAGATTCTCACCTGCCAAAGTGGGGTGTGGAGTGTGTAAGCCAAGCCTACAGAGGGTGAGCTAGGTTTCTTGGGGCTACAGGAAGTTCCTAGGGAGAAATCTGATCTCCTTGAGTTTTTAGCACTCATTATCTGTTGCTTTAATTCAGTGAAGTATTTATTTGTTTGCATTTCTATTATTTTAATTTTCATAGGTAGGTTTCATTTTAGTATACTTAAGACAAGCTTTTTTTTTTTTTGTCTTGTCTTGGCTAAAAATAAACATGTTAAATGTCTGTTCCTCTGATTTAAAGTGATTAGAACACTGAGAATGTTTAATTTTTGATAAAGGAACGTGAGAAAAGAAAGCATGAGAGAATTCTGAGTGAAGAGCTTGTAGCTGCTGTGACATACCTCAACCAGTTTCTGCCTCCTGAACACACTATTATTTACATTCCTTGGGACATGGCCAAGTACACCAAAAGGTGAGTGGATATGAATGTCCGGTTGTAGTCTTTTCCTTTTCTTGTGATGTAAGGTAGTAGAAAGCTGATCTCTATGGTAAAGTAAATGTTACTCTTTTCATTTCTTCTATGAACCTGCTGAGGGGGTGTTGAGTGCTTGAATTAATAGACCACTTTTTTTTGCCCACTTTTTATACCACCTGCAAATTCTCTTTGAAGTAGCTAGTCATTTCAGAACATCTCTACTCCACTCCTTTTCCTTAAAGGCATCGTTTCACTTTTTTCTATTTTATTCTCTCTGTTTAGTCACTTTCTCTGACGCCTCCTTCAGATGATCTCACCCGAGGCTGAACCTGCAGTAACTGCCGCATGTGCATGTTGGTAGTAAATCCCAACTCCTAGGTATAATGTTAAAGCCCTGTCACCTGGTTGCTTCCAGAATGTGATGACCTTTTTATTCCCAGGGCTGTTCTCTTTCTGAAAAACTGAACTTCCTTGTCTGTCCCCAGTGTGGCAGCCAAGACCCCATTCCCGAGTCTTTGTTCCTGTTCTCCCCCCCACCCCGCACCCTCCCTTCACTTCTCCCCAAGGTGCTTTCTCATCTCTTTTACTTGTAACGATCTGATTCAGAACATCTCCGAGGAACTCTTTTATTAACCTTGCATTGTCTTTTTAAGCATTTGCTAGGCATCATACAAACAGTAGGTTTATTTTGAGGTCTTTTAAAAAAATGTTACTATATTATTTTTGCACTTAACTTGTTATACCTTTTTCTAAATCATTTTATGTAGTTAGATAAGCACACACGCTTTCCTGGAGTATAATAAGCCTGATTACAGGTTGGTGCCATTCATATGAATTAATTTTCCAGTGTTTCCTTCACCTGTTACCTGCACTATGTATTGTGCTCTTTTTTTTTTTGTATTTTTCTGAAGTTGGAAACGGGGAGGCAGTCAGACAGACTCCTGCATGTGCCTGACCGGGATCCACCCGGCATGCCCACCAGGGGGCGATGCTCTGCCCATCTGGGGCATCACTCTGCCGCAATCAGAGCCATTCTAGCGCCTGAGGCAGAGGCTATAGAGCCATCCTCAGCGCCTGGGCCAACTTTGCTCCAATGGAGCCTTGGCTCCATTGAGGGAAGAGAGAGACAGAGAGGAAGGAGAGGGGGAGGGGTGGAGAAGCAGATGGGCGCTTCTTCTGTGTGCCCTGGCCGGGAATCAAACCCGGGACTCCTGCATGCCAGGCCGACGCGCTACCACTGAGCCAACCGGCCAGGACTGTATTGTGCTCTTTTCACAGTCATTTTATGAATGCATATTGACTTGACTGACTTGACTGTTGAGGAGTGAGAGGCTCTGGGAAAAGCTCTTGCTGGATGCAGTGTGCCAAACTTAAGGCTTGCCAATAGTTGATATTAAGTTACAGGCCCTTCATGTTTCTTTGTACATCTTGTTAATTATTGAATATACATTATATTCTAGAAATTACTATAATGTCCTATTGAGTACATACCAGGGGTTTTGAAAATTAAATTCCTGAATATCATTTTTATAGACTTTGCTTTAGATATAAGAATAATATGTATTAAAACTTGGGTTCGTCTCACATTTCTCATTCTTCCTCCTCTCCTCAGCAAGCTGTGTAATGTTCTTGATCGACTGAATGTGATCGCAGAGAGCGTGGTAAAGAAAACAGGTTTCTTTGTAAACCGTCCCGATTCCTACTGTAGCATTTTGCGGCCAGATGAAAAGTATGTATGGCATTTTAAAAGTTAAACTAAATCAGAGAATTTTTCTCTATGGATAAAAATACTCTAAATAAGAGCAGGAAGAAGGATGAATGTATACCGTTGGGGAGACAGGCAGCTCATGTGACTGTAATAAGCAATCACTGTGGGCATCAGATTCTCAGGTGGTTACATACCATATGGTGGAAGTCATGGAGTCTTTATATCTTGCTGCGTGGAACAAACATTACATAAAATATTTCTGTAGCCTGACCGGGCGGTGGTGCAGTGGATAGAGCGTCGGACTGGGATACGGAGGACCCAGGTTTGAGATCCCACGGTCGCCAGCTTGAGCGGGGGCTCATCTGGTTTGAGCAAAGCTCACCAGCTTGGACCTAAGGTCACTGGCTCGAGCAAGGGGTTACTCAGTCTGCTGAAGGCCCGCGGTCAAGGCACATATGAGAGGCAATCAATGAACAACTAAGGTGTTGCAATGCGCAACGAAAAACTAATGATTGATGCTTCTCATCTCTCCGTTCCTGTCTGTCTGTCCCTGTCTATCCCTCTCTCTGACTCTCTCTCTCTATCTCTGTAAAAAATAAAAAAAATTAAAAAATTAAAAAAAAAAATTTCTGTAAAGTAAAATTTTATGCAGTGGATTCTATTTTTCAGTATTAAATAGGAGTAGGAAAATCTTTTTCTTGTGGAATAAATACTAACATCTTTATGAAAATAGTATTTATCTCTGTACTGTAGTTATCGTCTCACAGCTCTTTCTTCATTACCATATGTGCCAGAATGCTTTGTGAGCTTCTTCAGATCAAGGATCCATGTTTTATTTACCTTTTAAGCAACCAATATTATATATTTTCAGCACTTTATTTTCAATTAACCAAGTTAATTATAACAGTTTTAAAAAAAGTACAAAAACAACCAACTAACAGTGTGTATGTCTTTAGGGGTAATCCTACTCTAGAGGTAACAGTTTGAATTTTATGGCACCTGTAATGGGGAGTTTCCAAGACCACACCTAGGCACACTGGCTCTTTAGGAGAACTCAGAGGACTCAGTGTATTATACCCATGGATTTATTATGGTCAAAGGCTACAGAGCAAAATCAGCAACGGGAAAAGGAACCTGAGGCCAATTCCAGAGGAAATTAGACGCAAGCTCCTGGAGTCCTCTCCAAGTGGAGTCGCACAGAACATGCTTAATTCCCCCAGCAACGTGCTGTGACAGCATGTGTGAAATGTTGCCAACCAGGACAGATTATTAGAGACTCAGTGCCAGTCTGGTCCTGTAGGCAGCCTGCTTGGCCTGTACCGCAATCCCAATCTCCCAGAAGGAAAGGGGATATTCAGCGAAACCAGATTGTTTCTACAAACAGTTTAGACCCAGTGAGCCACTCTTGTCTGTTCTGAGATAGTGAAACCCAAGTTCTCAGGTGCCAACCAGTGGCCAACCTAATAAGCAGGCCTTTCTGAGGATAGCAGTCAGACCTGCTATGTTAACTCTTTTTTTGTACTGCATCTTCTTTTAAATAATTAAAAGAGCACTTCGAACGTATTCCCATGCAGTCATGAGCACATGAAGAAGAACATAAGTAGGAAGGGAAAGAGTAAGGAAATCTGCAGAAACAACCAAAGGGATGTAACGAAACTCCGTGAGGAAAAGCTGGGGGAGGCGGAGAACCCTGTCACGGAGGGGAGAAGGATAAGGCTTGGATGATTTTATTGGCAAGGTGCCCTGCAATTATTACTCATTTCCATAGAAACCAAGCAAGGATTCAGCTTACGTTAAATCAAGAGAGGTTTTGGTTGAGCGTGGGTGACAATGCCAGAGTAGTGTAGGGCCCTGGGACAAGTTCAGATGCTCCTGTCCTGAGCTCTCAGAGGGCAGCGTGATAGCTTTCCACCTTGGTATTTGCATATTAACTTACCCGAAAGAATGGAAGTAATAGAAGCAGCTGATTATGTTGGTACATTTATCTCTATTCATTTTATTCTCAATAAAGATCTAGTACCAAAAATGATTACAGATTCTGTTATTAAAATTTCTTTAAAAGCATGTGTTTTTAAACAGGTGGAATGAACTCGGAGGATGTGTGATTCCCACTGGTCGCCTGCAGGTATAGACAGCATTATATTAATAATGAGTAGAATCTGTATCCACAGTAGATGTTGTTTTTCTAAAAGCATCCAATGAGAGACATACTTCTTATTTAAGGGAGAATTATTAATTATTTGGGAGTAAATTTCAAAAGCCTTACTGCTGCTGTTTAGCTCCTACAGAGGATGTGCAGCTAAACTAATAATGGCCCATAGATTTTCCCCATATATTATAAATTTTATTATTGGAAACAGAAACATAAACAGAAATGTGAAATGAGTAGATTAGAATGACTTTGGAAAATTATCCAATATGATAAATATATATACTAATTATGCTTACAGAGTGATATGGCCTCAACCACTGAATATTTGATCTATTACAGTAAAGGAGACATATCAGAAAAAAGGCACATATTTTACTGATTGTTCCTGTGGAAAATATTACTTAAATGTTTTATCTTGTTAACCTAGAGAAGAAAATTCAGATATAGACAAGAAGGTGTAATGTTACTGTTGCAACAGTAAGTCAGCAGCAGCTATGACCTTTCATAATTTAAGAAGTGTTCATCATTATTTGTTTAGGAGTAATACCCTGCCTACACCTTTTTCTTCTACTGCTTAAAGAAAAGAAATTTAAGTAGGATGGAAGTCATTTTGGTGATTGAATAATGATTAAAAGTCTTAAGGTATTTATTTCCCTTTAGACTGGTGTTCTTCGAACCAACTGTGTGGACTGTTTAGATCGCACCAACACAGCGCAGTTCATGGTGGGAAAATGTGCCCTGGCTTATCAGCTGTATTCCTTGGGATTGATTGACAAGCCCAACCTGCAGTTTGACACAGATGCAGTCAGGTAAGCCTTATTTTCTGGTTTTTGAATGCTGGTAACGACAGAAAACAAACCTGATTAATATGAAGGACTTTTATGAACTCATTTGCACTTTTAGCTTCTGAAAAATTATGTTACTAATTCTTCAGGTTAATTCTGTAATAAATATTTCTGTTAAATACTTCTGTATTATTGCTATTATTTTTTATGTTATCAATAAACCCTTTTATAAAATATAATTTTTATTTATTTTAGAGAGGGGGAGAGAGATAGACAGACAGAGAGAGGGGGGGAGAAAAGGGTGGGGGGAAGGAGCAGGAAGCATCAACTCCCATATGTGCCTTGACCAGGCAGGCCAGGGGTTTCAAACTGGTGACCTCAGCGCTCCAGGTCGATGCTTTATCCATTGTGCCACCATAGGTCAGGCTTACACTGTTTTTTATAGACTAATCCAAAGTACTTTAAATAAATTTAAACTAGTGGGTTTTTAAAAAAACTAAACAAATCCAGCCTCATTAGGAAAAAAATAATAATGTGCCTTTATGCATTTTGAATTAAAAATAGAAGACATATAAAAGATTGACTCTTCATTAAGGATTGGTTTCTTCACTGTTTCTTGAAAATATAGTGATAGCTATTATTGGTCATTTGAGATGGTCAGAAAAGCTGCCAAGGGAAGTGATTGGCTTATAAGTAGCCACATCCACAGATATCACTGCACTGAAAGCCTTTAACAGGCATTGAAGAAACAGAGGTTTCAAACATGTTTTTTCAGGAGAGAATATGGTTTGTCTGTGAGCAGAGCATGCCCTTCTTTTCAAAAGGCAATTCAGAGAGAACAGAAAATGGCTCCATGGGAGACACATTGATCTGGCAGGCTGCAGACAGACGTCTTTAGTGAGGTCGGAGCCAGCCTGGTCTGTCCCAGGGTTATGTTGTTGGTGCCTCTGCTTCCTGTTTAGTGTTTTCTGTGACTTAGTTGCTCATTAGACTATTACTGTAGAATGTAAAATATTTTGCATTTGTATTGATCTTTAAGATGTTGAAGAGTCTACTTGAAAGGAATAGTTCAGAGAATTTATAAAGTAAAAGTCTTGTTTTGAGTCTGTGGCTAAGAGAATAACATATAATACTTTTTTTCCTAAAATTCCTGAATGTTTGTATTACTTTTGTTTAGGTTATTTGAGGAACTTTATGAAGATCATGGAGACACCCTGTCCCTTCAGTATGGTGGTTCTCAACTGGTTCATCGTGTAAAAACCTACAGAAAGATAGCGCCGTGGACCCAGCACTCCAAAGATATCATGCAGACCCTGTCTAGATATTACAGCAATGCTTTTTCAGGTAATTCTGGAGTATTAGGCATTTCTAAGACTTATGTCAATGTGCATTTTTCTTCTTATAAACATACTATTTTAAAGCTATCTGGCTAAGTAGAATTCAAAATTAAATGTTTAAAAAGGTGAAATAAAATAGAATCTGTCACTTAGAAGGTGCTCAATAAACATTTGTTCAGTAAATGCATGAATAAACTTTGTATTTTAAATAGGTCATGTTTGCATTTTGCTACCAATAATTAGAACTTTTACATAATGCAATATACTTTGATTCCTTGGTTTCTGTCTTGGTGTTTCAGCTTGCAATATATAGATAAAAAATATTTGAGGGTGTTGAGTCATTATTTTTTAAACAGGGTTCATAGTCTTGACAATTGTCTAAGAATGTAAATATCACTGATTTTTTTAAATGTCAGCTAGAAATGAATGGTCAGTAACATTAAGTTATATTCTTATTTCATGACTTATGAATACTAAAAGTAACAGGTGGTTAAAATGGCACTTTTCCTACCTCCAATCTGTTAGAATTTCTAAAGTGATAGATATCACAGACCAAAGTGATTGTGAGGCAAATCCCCATGCACAGAATTTACAAGAACACATGAAGTGATTAATTCCATGAGCCTCAGGCTCTTGAACCAGATCAGGGGTTAAAAAAAAAAAAGGTTTACAGAATGTGGAGAAGAAAGATTGGTAAAGAGAGTCTTTGAAGTGAACTCTTACCATGAAGTGACTGCTCCTTCACCTCAGACCTGGAGAGAGCAGACTTCCGCAGGGCCTGGGCCAGCTTGATGTAGTGTCCTGCTGTTGGAAGGACCCCGTGGAGCTGCTGGCTTTGGACTGCTGTGTAGCAAAGCTGAAGCAAAGGGACAGTAGGGCTGGGGAGAGGGTGGCCACGTTGGAAACGGCCTGCCCTTTTAGAGTTGGATGGGCCCCTGAACAAATGAATGATATTTGTTTCCTAGGGTCTTTAAATGTTTACTGGTGAAAAGATGTAGCTTCATGGGGGAGGGTGTTGGCATGGGGTTGGTCTAAGTCCTGTTTATAGGGACCCTGGCAGCAAGAACCAGGAGTTGATCGCTAGATTCCTAAGGAAGGAGTGGCGGGAAACTAACAAATATGAAAAGATGCCTGTGCTCACATTAAGGGAACTGCAAGAGAGTCCCCAGTAATGGGAACCTCTGAAGTGGGCATAAAAATATCCACAAAAGAGTTGCCTTTCAACAAGTTTTAGGCCCAGAGAAAATGCAAAGCCAGTTTGCTATACTGCTGTTCAAGTCTATTAGTTTTCTATGCTATGTAACAAATTACTAAAAGTTTAGCAGCTTAAAGCAAAATGAACTTATTATTTCATTATTTCTGTGAGTAGAAGTCCAGGCACAACTTATCTGGGGTCTCAGAATAGAGTCTCACAAAACTGCAGTCAAGATGTCAGCCAGGCTGAGGTCTCAACTGGAGATCTGACTAGGGAAGGAGGTGCTTTCCACTCCTGTTTTTGTTGGTGGAATCCAATTGCTTGCAGTTATTGTGCTGTAGTACTCATAGCAGCTTGCTTCTTTGCAGCCAACAAAGGAAAGAGTCTTTAGAGTGAGTCTGCTAGCAAGATAGTCTTCTATAACGTAATGTCATTGCTAGGGTGATGTCCCATCCCTTGCTATATCCCACTGCTCAGAAATAAATCATGGAGCCTGACCAGATGGTGGTGCAGTGAACAGAGCATCAACCTGGGATGCCAAGGACCGAGGTTCAAAACCCCAGGGTTGCCAGCTTGAGCGCGGGCTGATCCAGCTTGAGCGTGGGGTTGCCAACTTGAGCGTGGGATCATGGAAATGACGCCATGGTCACTGGCTTGAGCCCAAAGTCACTGGCTTGAGCAAGGGGTTACTGGCTCAGCTGGAGCCCCCTAGTCAAGGCACGTATGAGAAAACAATTAGTGAACAAATAAAGTGCCGCAACTACCAGTTGATGCTTCTCATCTCTCTCCCTTCCTATTTGTTCCTGTCTGTCCTTTACACTCTCTTGTGCAGCTAAAAAAAAAAAAAAAAAAAGAAATCATGGATCCCACCCCCACACACAAGGACAATCTGTATCAGTATAACATAAAGCATACAGTCCACTATAGACTGTAAGAGTATTTAGATATTCCTCTTTATGCATGGCTCCTTGAACTGGGTTTAGGAACTTAAAAATCAAAGTCTATTGTTTTGAGCAAAAATTAAGAGGTAGGAAAATAGAATTTAGAAATTCTGGCCAGTAGTATAAGTTCAAATTCTAGATTTCTAAAGGGAAAATACTAAAGTATTCTCAACATCCTTTATTGTTATCTACTGCTCTGGTTCTTGGTGAAGGTGCTAACATTACTGATCTATTCCAACTGGCTACATTGCATGTTGGAAGTAATTGACTATTATCAATAGCTGAAAACAAAATGACAAATAGTTCACTTTTTTTACAAATGAAGAACAGTTTTAAGATTATCTGTAAAGGCATCCTCTCCGGCTATGCTGCATTGTTTTACTAGTTTCCTAGGGCTGCTGCCACAAAGTTACAAGCCAGGTGGCTTAAAATAGCAGAAATGTGTTGTCTCACAGTTCTGGGGGCTAGAAGTCAGAAATTCAGGGCTCAGCAGGGCTGTGCTCCCTCTGAAGGCTTGGCGGGAGGATCCTTCCTTGCTTCTGATGGTTTCTGGTGATCCTTGCTTACAGTCGCAGCCCTTTAACTTCCACCTCTGGAAACACAGGACAGTCTCCCTGGGTCTTCATGGCGTTTTCCCTATGCATCTCTTTCTTCTTATAAGAACACCAATTGTATTGAATTATGGGCCCAGCCTACCCTAGTGTGACTGTGTCTTCACTTGATTACCTATATCTACAAAGACCCAATTTCCAAATAAGGTTGTATTCACAGGTATTGGGCCTAAGATTGCAACATATGTTTTGGGAGAACACTTCAATCTGTAACAGTTGTCTATGTCATGTGCCAACAAATGCTTATCCCTCTGGGTATGTGTTATCATGAAAAAAATTTAAAGCTGCCCTGATGGAAAGGGACATCCACTTCTCTGCTCTTCTGTCATTGTTGTACCTGTAATTGGGAGTCATCATTAATACTTAAGGGTGAAGTAATTTGTTCTTTAATAAGACTAGAGGACAGGGAGAAAAAGTGTAGCTGTACATGATTTAAAAAGCAAGGAGTACTATTAAAACATAGAAGAGGATCATGAAGAAGTGACATATATATAATGGAAAGGCAAAACAAAATTATATACAACTGACAGAGGAACTACCTTGATAGGAATTATTTTGCAAATAATGTGACTAAGACTTTATTTTGATAAGCATGGTGTCATTGGGGGTGTACAACTCAGTTTTAAATTGCAGTGGATATTATATAATGATAATATATTTCTAGAACTATACTATTTTCTTTAATGCACTCAAGATGACTGTAAAACTTAATCTCCTCATGTTATACCTCTAGGTAAACGTAAATTGAAATTATTGAGTATGTTGTTAGGAGCTTTATTGTTGGTTTGTAGATATATTGAGGCTATTTGGGCAACCCATCTGACTCACTTTCAGACTCATTTAAAAACTGTTCTTGAATCTCCATCTATTAGCATGCTGTGGGGTTTGTCTCTCAGATGCACCTTTTGGTTTCTAACATAACTAGTTGCAGTCAGTTAGAGGATATCAACAGGATAGAGGAGTTAAGTTGCCACCCAGCTTGACTGGTAATTATGCAGGTCTTGAGTAGGAATGGTGGAGGATTAGAAAATAAACAGAAAGAAAAAGGATGGGATCGGAGGTCTCATTGCCAAGACTGATGGTCTGCAAGAGTGAGCCTGCACCCTCAAAACACTTTATTTATAGTGCAGAGAGCAAAGCCACTTGCAAAACAAAGGGAGCTCAGATACAAAGTCACATTTCAGAGGCAAACCTAGAATTCTCCCAAGAGCAGAAACCCCTCCCACCATGCATAACATTTTAACTTCACAAAACAAAGGGTAAAAAGAAAACTGCCTCCAGTCTCTTCGAGGGACATGGGGGATGGGATGAGTAGAAACAGCATTATAGCTAACATTGAGGAGTGGAGAAGGGGATGTAAATTGCGTTTGCCAATTTAAACAATCAGAGACTGTGGGGAAGAGTTTAGTCTTTCTTTGGCTTAAGCCTTAAACTGCAAGGACTTTGTCAGCTTGCAGTCTCCCACAGAGTTACCGAGGCATTTCAGATGTTAGGAAGAGCTTTATAATTGTAATCAATGTGAGTACCTTGTTAAACTCTTATTTATTTATTTATTATTTTTTGTGACAGAGACAGAGAGAGGACAGATAGGGACAGACAGGCAGGAAGGGAGAGAGATGAGAAGCATCAATTCTTTGTTGTGGCATCTTAGTTGTTCATTGATTGCTTTCTCATATGTGCCTTGACGGGGTGGGCGGGAGGCTATAGCAGAGCAAGTGACCCCTTGTTCAAGCCAGCGACCTTGGGCTCAAGCCAGTGACCATGAGGTCATGTCTATGATCCCACGCTCAAGCTAACAACCCTGTGCTCAAGCTGGTGAGCCCGCGCTCAAGCCAGCGACCTTGGTGTTTTGAACGTGGGTCCTCTGCGTCCTAGTCCTATGTTCTATACACTGTCACTACCTGGTCAGGCTAATTTATTTTTTTTTACATTTACATTTTGGAAAGCCTGAATTTTGGGGTAGAGCTTGTTGAATTTAGATCTCATCATAAGAAAGAAAAGAAGATAGGATACCTAATAACAGTTAATAGATTTGCTGTATAGACATACATATACATGTGGACAATTTAAATGTAGTGAGTATGTGTATATGCATGCAGGAGAATTATATACTCCTTGACGGAGATTAAAAAAAAGCTCACCATGCTTGGAAACAGTGATTACAGGAAACTGTCAAGATGGCATCACCCAGCAGTGTGATAGTGCTGGAAAGTGGTGGGACTGTTTCTTTCCCTTTCTATTCACCATTGAAAGAGCGACATGCAAGGGAGCTTGCTGAGCATTTTAGTTCATCAAGGACAGTGAGCCAGCCTTCTGAGGTCATGCTTCTGAAGCAGGTTCAGAGTGAATAAGCTGTGTGTGGCTATAGCGGAAAGAGGACAATTCAAAAAAGTTTTGTTTTAATAACATTTTAAATAGCATTAATAGTAATTAAAACCCAACTATCCCTCTCTCCTGCAATTAAATGTGGCAGGAGAAAAAGTTGTAGGTTATTACTCCCAGTTTAAACTGACTGCAGTTCTCCAAAGGACATTCAAAACGACCTGACAGACATACTACATTCCCCTACTATGTTCATTCTCCCACTCTCCAAAATGACCATTTCATACCTGTCCTCCCTTCCTAAACCTACAGCACCCCATTTTCAGCTGATGACCTTGCATCATACTTGTTAAGAAAATCATTGTGATCCATCTTCATCTTATTACCAAATGCCAGAGCCTGTCCTTTTCTGCACCCCGAGTTTCCACCTTACAGTGTATTACAGTGGTTGTAGTGTTCCTGCCCCATCTTAGCCCCGCCCCTCCACTGTGCTCTGAAGCCCATCCCTGCCTGTGGTCCCTATAATTATATGCTTGTTGCTGTATGTTATCAGTTTCTTCCTCCTTACTTTGTCTTTTCTGTTAGAAGTGTTTTCCATCTAAGCTTTCCTTCAGTCCTTAATCCCACATCCTATTTCAAGAGAGCTATCTGCATGTCTGTTTCCTCTCTGTTCTCCTTCTGCTTCATTGGGCATATGCCCTATCGTGCCCCTGAAACCATGCTTGTCAAAATCACCAACCATTTCCACTGCGCCAAATTCCAGTGGTCATTTTCCTGTCTTTATCTTAAGTCTTTCAATAGCTTTTCACAATCAAAGAATGTTCCTTTCCATTACTGATTTCAGAGACTACTTTATCACAAACTTTCATATTACTTTAATATTATAATAACAGATACTTTAGTTCCAAAATAAAGTTTTTGGCTGATTAAAAAGAATTGATAGATTCAAGCCTGATCTACTTAAATACAGTGCATAATACTGGTTAGTGTTTGAGCAAAATTTAAAAGGTACATGTTCTTTCTTTCCTTTAAAGCTTGAATACAGACCTGTGGTGGTGCAGTGGATAAAGTGTCGACCTGAAACACTGAGGTTACCAGTTCAAAACCCTAGGCTTGCCCGGTCAAGGCACATATGGGAGTTGATGCTTCCTGCTCTTCACCCCCCTTTCTCTTTCTCTTTCTTCTCTCTAAATGAATAAATAACATCTTAAAAAAAATTAAAGCCTGAATATAAAAGTAGATAATTATTTTGTCTTACAGAGCGCCTACCTGTTTTAAGCTCTTGTACATATCCAAAGTTCTACTGTCTTCCTGAGGGCGATTGTCTTATTTGCAGTCAAAATCAGCTGGGAAAGGATCCTCAGGTTCATGAGGGCTGTCATTACAGTCCAAGCTTAATAAGCAGCTGTCAACTCCATAGATATATTTTAAGTTATAACAACAGCAGTTCATTCAAGAAGTCCTCATTATGATCCTTTGAAAGAACATCTTTTATTTTGGCTATTTTTCTCAGATCCTACATTTTATCATATTTGCTTAAAATTAAAGTAAGCTGCTATTAGGTTTAAAGGATGAAAGAAACTCCTTGAAAACATGGCTGAAAATGGAAAGCTTCTCTAGATAGAATTAAGATATTTTGAGGTACAGCACAGATGAATTAATAAGGGCCATTAGAGCTATTGAAGAGCATAAAGAATGTAATTACTGTGAAAGCAGTATGTTTACTTTTGTATTGTGTAAAGAGGGCATGATAATGTCTGCATCACTTAATATTTGATGTTTTCTCCCAACAAATGACAAAAAGCCCCCAAATATATTTAGCATATAAACACATGCTTTTTTATATATTAGTTTGGCCTGAAAGGAAAGTACTGTTTTAATGCAATGCTTCCTGTGAAAATGCTAATAACTCAAATACATGTTTGATGTGCCATGTTTCATTTATTGCTTTTGCTGAAATGACCAAATAGCCCAATGAGAACAGTGTTGCTAATTTCAGATATATCTGTGTTCACAATTGCTGTTGGAAGAAAATTGATTTTATGATGTTATCTTATTTCAAAAGCAGTCATTACTACTGTGCTATTTTTTGAGTTCTGTACTCATTTTCAGAAAGATGGTAGGTATTATTTATATTGTGGATGTCTGCCTCTAGCTTGAATACACAGCGCTCTGAGACAAGAATGGAAAGAAGGAAATGAGCAGGAAGAATGAAGGG
The DNA here is from genome assembly GCF_036850995.1 of Saccopteryx leptura. Classification (NCBI taxonomy): domain Eukaryota; kingdom Metazoa; phylum Chordata; class Mammalia; order Chiroptera; family Emballonuridae; genus Saccopteryx; species Saccopteryx leptura. Next base: position 53,027,705 of record NC_089505.1, on the reverse strand, counting down.
TGCAGGGAGAAGACAGTGCAGGATGGGAGAGGTGGTTCGTGAGACCACTTCAGTGCTTACCATTGTTACCCAGATTTAATTGGAAAAGGAAAAACTATATATATATATGGTGTATACAGTGTCAGAAATTTTGGAGTGGTTGAAAGAGGCTGTTATCTGTGTGCCCACTCTGCCTTCATTATCAAACACAAAAGGGAATGAAGCCAAGTCCATAATTTGGGGACAGCGGTGGGGGGTGGCAGATAATGTTATAAACATATTCTCTGCTAAAGAAATGGAGAATATCTTTTCAAGGATAAAAGTGGAAACTATGCAAGACCAACTTGTTCAAGGTTATATAACAGAATATGGATAGTTATTGGGTTATTTTATTTGTCTCTGCTTGTCTCTGCACTAAAATAGAAATGTATTTTTTTTCAAGAAAACTAACAAATGGTGAGCATACATTTTATTCTAAAAATAAAATCACTACAGTATTATGGCAGCACTTAAAGGTTTTTATGAGTCTCTCAAAATTCAAGAAGCAGTTTATGTGCACTGTCCTGTATCTTATGAGAAGTATGGAGTAAAAAGGAAACATTTTGAAGCAGATTTTGAATTCTGCTCAAAGTCTTGGTGACTATATTAGATTTTGTTTGTGTAGATGACTTTTGAAGTGTAAATACCATTATTTTCAAAGGTATAGTCTGTGAAATCATAATTGTCCCCTTATCCTCCTGAGAAAGCATTCTCTGAGTTGTATATGTCAGCAATGAGATTTCTGAAATACATACTTTTGCATTTTAGGTAAATTCTATCTTCCTTTCTCTCATACTTTTGCATTTCAGATGCGGATCGACAGGATTCCATTAATCTCTTCCTGGGAGTTTTCCATCCCACTGAAGGGAAAGCTCATCTCTGGGAACTCCCAACAGATTTTTATTTGCATCATAAGAACACCATGAAACTTTTACCAGCAAGAAGGAGGTATTTTTCTCCCTTTTCTACTATGTAAACTCAGATTTGATATTATTTTGAAAATTAGATTCTCTTTTTTTTGAGAAATAATCATATAAGCTAAAGTAAATCTTCCTACATGTTTGCCAAAAGGAATTTAGTCCTGTTGATGTCCTGATAGCTTTGGGAAATTGTCATTAACAATTGGTGTTTTGTATTTTCCATAAGATAAAAAGTTTCAAAATTTCATTAGTGAACATTAATTATAGCTTTGCTGAAGCACACTGTCAACATCATTTTTGAGTGCTTCCTACAAATGTGAATGCTAAAGCCCATCTCTTCGAACATTTGAGGACTCAGTCTTTGGTTTTTCAAGTGTGGTGTCGAAGCAGCCTCACTTTGCTATTCTTTCCTGCAGAAAGCACAACCCACTCTTGGGGACACTAGAAAAGACAGGAAACAGAGCAGTGACTTTAGTGGCAGAAGCCACTGCCATCACCCCTACCACTTAATTTGGGCTTATTAGAGTCATTCACCATAAAAGTTATCTTGATGACAGTTCAATTGGTATTAATAGTCTCAAAATAATGAACTATTTACCTGAAGCACTTTAACAGGACACCCTGTAGTGTGGGCCTCAGGTTCGGATAGACTTGCGTTGGAATCTCTGCATTTGTGGGACCTTGGACTGCTTTTATGTAACTTCTCTCCTGGTATGCAAAATGTAAATGATAGGACATACCTCAGAGTCATTGCAAGGATTTAACAAGAAGACTGTTTCGTGGGTTTTTTGTTGTTGTTGTTTATTTGTTTTTTTTAAAAAATTAATTTTGTTAGGGTGACATTGATCAATAAGTGTACACAGATTTCAGGCAAACATCACTCCATCATTTGAATAGTCAATTATGTTGTATATCCATCACCTAAAGCCAAATCATTTTCCAACCCCTATATTTGTCCCTCTTTACACCCTTCCCCCAACCACCCCCTGTAACCACTGCACTCTTATCTATGTCCATGAGTCTCAGCTTTGTATCCCACCTATGTGTGAAATCATACAGTTTTTAGCTTTTTCTGATTTACTTATTTCACTCAGTATAATGTTATCAAGGTACATCCATTATGGTAAATGACCCTATGTCATTTCTTATGGCTGAGTAGTATTCCATTATATATATGTACCACATCTTCTTTATCCAGTCCTCTATCGAGGGACACTTTGGTTGTTTCCATGTCTGGGCCACTGTGAATAATGCTGCGATGAACATGGGGCTGCATGTGTCTTTATGTACTAATGTTTCTGCGTTTTGGGGTATATACCCATTAGAGGGATTGCTGGGTTATATGATAGTTCTATTAATTTTTTGAGGAACCACTATACTTTCTTCCATAATGGTTGTACTAATGTGCATTCCCACCAGCAGAAAAATGAGGGTTCCTTTTTCTCCACAGCCTCTCCAACACTTGTTATTACCTGTCTTGTTGATAATAACCAATCTAACAGGTGTGAGGTGGTATCTCTTTGTAGTTTTGGTTTTTATTTCTCAAATAGCTAGTGAAGATGAGCATCTTTTCATATATCTGTTGGCCATTTGTATGTCTTCTCGGGAGAAGTGTCTGTTCATGTTCTCTCCCCATTTTTTAATTGGATCGCTTGCTTGTTGCTGACCTTTGTGAGTTCTTTGTATATTTTGGATATTAACCCCTTATCAGAGCTGTTGTTTGAAAATATCATCTCCCATTTTTTTGGATGTTTTCTTGTCATTTTCTTTTGCTATGCAGAAACTTTTCAGTTTGATATAGTTCCATTCATTTATTTTTTGCCTTTAATTTCCTTGTCTTTGGGGTCAAATTCATAAATTGTTCTCTACAGCCAATGTCCATGAGTTTAGTGCCTGTGTTTTCTTCTATATAATTTATTGTTTCAGATCTTATGTTTAGGTCTTTGATCCATTATTATTATTTTTTTTTTTGTATTTTTCTGAAGCTGGAAACGGGGAGAGACAGTCAGACAGACTCCCGCATGCTCCCGACCGGGATCCACCTGGCACGCCCACCAGGGGCAATGCTCTGCCCACCAGGGGGCGATGCTCTGCCCCTCCGGGGCATCGCTCTGCCGTGACCAGAGCCACTCTAGCGCCTGGTGCAGAGGCCAAGGAGCCATCCCCAGCGCCCGGGCCATCTTTGCTCCAATGGAGCCTTCCCCAGTGCCCGGGCCATGTTTGCTCCAATGGAGCTGCGGGAGGGGAAGAGAGAGACAGAGAGGAAGGAGGGGGGGGTGGAGAAGCAAATGGGTGCTTCTCCTATGTGCCCTGGCCGGGAATTGAACCCGGGTCCCCCGCACACCAGGCCGACGCTCTACCGCTGAGCCAACCGGCCAGGGCCTGATCCATTTTGAATTGATTTTTGTGTGGGAGGACAAACTGTAGTCAAGTTTCATTCTTTTGCATGTGGCTTTCCAATTTTCCCAGCACCATTTCTTGAAGAGGCTTTCTTTTTTCCATTGTGTATTTTTGGCTCCTTTGTCAAAGATGATTTGACCATATATATGTGGTTTTATTTCTGGGCTCTCAATTCTGTTCCATTTGTCTGTGTGTCTATTTTTCTGTCAATGCCATGCTGTTTTGATTATCGTGGCTCTGTAGTATAATTGTAATACCTTCAGCTTTGTTCTTTTTTCTCAGGAGTGCTTTGGCTATTAGAGATTTTTCATGGTTCCATACAAACCTGGTGATCTTTTTGTTCCATTTCTTTAAATAATGATATTAGAATTTTGGTGGTAATTACATTAAATATGTATATTGCTTTGGGTAATATGGCCATTTTAACTATGTTGTATTCTTCCAATCCATAAACATAGAATATTTTTCCATTTCATTGTGTCTTTTTCAGTTTTCTTTAAATAATTCTTTGTAGTTTTCAGTATATAGAACCTTTACATTTTTTGTTGTAACTATAAAAGGGATTATTATTATTTTTTAATAATTTTATTTTTTTTAATGGGGTGACATCAATAAATCAGGATACATATATTCAAAGAAAACATGTCCAGGTTATCTTGTCGTTCAATTATGTTTCATTCCCATCACCCAAAGTCAGATTGTCCTCTGTCACCTTCTATCTAGTTTTCTTTGTGCCCCTCCCCCTCCCCCTTTCCCTCTCCTCTCCTCCCTGCCCTCATAACCACCACACTCTTCAATGTCTCTTAGTCTCACTTTTATGTCCCACCTACGTATGGAATAATGCAGTTCCTGTTTTTTTCTGATTTACTTATTTCACTTCGTATAATGTTATCAAGATCCCACCATTTTGCTGTAAATGATCCGATGTCATCATTTCTTATGGCTGAGTAGTATTCCATAGTGTATATGTGCCACATCTTCTTTATCCAGTCATCTATTGATGGGCTTTTTGATTGTTTCCATGTCCTGGCCACTGTGAACAATACTGCAATGGACATGGGGCTGCATGTGTCTTTACGTATCAATGTTTCTGAGTTTTGGGGGGTATACCCAGTAGAGGGATTGCTGGGTCATAAGGTAGTTCTATTTTCAGTTTTTTGAGGAACCACCATACTTTCTTCCATAATGGTTGTACTACTTTACATTCAAAAGGGATTATTTTTTTTTAGTTTATTTTCCAAAGTTTCATTGTTTACATATATGAAAGCAATAGACTTCTGTATATTGATTTTGTATCCTGTGGCTTTACTATATTGGTTTATTGTTTCTATTAGTCTTTCTGTGGAGTCTTTGGGGTTTTTTATATATACAGGATTATGTCATCTGCAAAAAGTGAAACCTTTACTTTTTCTTTTTATTTCTTTCTCTTGTCTGATCACAGTGGCTAAAACTTCCAGCACTATGTTGAATAGGAATGGAGAGAGTGGGCAGCCTTGTCTTGTTCCTGATTTTAGAAAAAATTTTTCACCATTTAGTATTTTAGCTGATGTCTTTTGTGTTTTTAATTGAGGAATCATGTACTAATATAATCAATTTTGCTATAGGAACAAAATTTTCACATACGTATAGTGGGAGCCTGGTCCTTTCTGCTCAGATATCAAGTTCTTTCTCATACTGCTCTCCTCTTCCAGCGTCAGTATGATAAGCCTTTATTTTGTGCAACACTACATCCCAGACACTATAGTGTTCAGTCTGTGCCACTAAAACTGGTGAATTAGTAAATGATGATGTTATAGCTATTACCAAATTCCATGTTACTTTGGGAATCTATAAAATGGTAAGGAAGTGTCAGAGTTTACACATTTCTCAAATTTGTTATTGGAATAACCAACTTAATATTTGAGCTTACTTGCTCTATAAATGAAGCACTTCTGGTTTTTACATTAAATTTAATATTGATAAATGATTATATGAATTTTTGCTGATAAACAATTTGGAGCTAAATTATGTTTATTTCATGAGAGATGAGTGTGAACACCTATATGTAGCTTTAGTGATACAGCTGACTGTTCGTAAATGTGGGTGATTTTCTGAAATTTTACATTACCTTAAAGTATTGAAGCTATTACAACACAACTTTGGAACAACCAAAACCCGATTTTTTACTGCAGAACTTAGCCAGGATATTATTAGTGTAAATTAAATCACTGCTTATCTTGAGTTACAGAATTGAGGCAAACAGTGTTTGAGCTTATCTGTGGTAATAAAAGGAAGCAAGTGTTACATCTATTTTCTTAAAAAAAAAAAAAGAGGATACTGAGGTGCAGAAGAGACTGTGTCTCAACTGAGATGAGCTTATTCAGCTAGTTAGATGATCAGCAAGAATCAGCTACAAGCCTGTTACTGAAAATAAAGTGTTTTTTGTTTGTTTGTTTGTTTTTAGTGAGAGAGAGACAGGGACAGACATACAGGAGGGGAGAGAGATGAGAAGCATGAACTTATTGTTGCCCTTTAGTTGCTCACTGACTGCTTTCTCATGCCTTAACTGGGTGCTCCAGCTGAGCCTGTGACCCCTGGCTCCAGCCAGCGACCTTGTACTCAAGCCAGTGACCATGAGGTCGTGTCTGTAACCCCATGCTCACGCTGGTGAGCCTGCACTCGAGGTGGATGACCCTGCACTCAAGCTGGTGACCTTGGGGTTTTGAACCCGTCTCTCAGCATCCCAGGTCGATGCTCTATCCACTGTGCCATCCCCTGGTCAGGCAAAAATAAAGTTTTATCACAGTAGGTAATAGGGCTCTCTCAGTTGATTTGGTCTCCTATTTTCGCTTTTTTCTCCAGAATGTCAGTAATACCAAAAATTGGTTAATGATATCAACAATTGATACAGCCTAAAAACAGTACTTATAAATAGTGTAAGATAAATTTCAGTGTTTTATTTTGGAGTTTCTAGCATCACCTGCCTATACAGTTATTTTTGTGACAGTTTTATCAGTATTATAATTCTCAGAAGAAATGAACAATTTACCAGAGGCAGTAACAGAACAAGAGCATGAACTTAAGGGTTCTATAGAGTTGAGCTGGAATTCCTGCAAGTGTGTGACCTTATACCTGTTACTTAACCTCTGGAAATCTTATGTTCTCAACTGTAAAATGGAGATAACCGTGAAGCCTCACAGGGTCATTTTAAAGATTAAATGAGGTGTGTGGAGGGTATCTAGGACTGGGCCTGACAGAGTGAACGCAGTCCCACAGCGGCCAGGCTCTGCAGAGACTGCCTCCACCTGTCTGATGGTGGACAAGTCACATAACTAGTCTATCACTTTCCACAGCAGTAAAACAGATAATAATACTGTCTAGCTTGTAGGTTTTTATGAAAATCAGATAATATAAATGCTTGGCACATAGTCAGTCTAATAGATATTAGTATTGTTTTTATTCTTTAAGATTACATTCTCTAGTTATAACATTTATTAAAAATCACACGAGATAGCCATGAAATCTGGAAACATATATTATTATTTTGCCACTTATTATATTATAAATAAATACTTTATTATATATATGCTTGTGTTTCTAAACTTGGTGACGATCCTATATTTTATATACTGATATTTTTATTGAATGATAAAAGAAAGGAATGAACTCAGCTCTGCCTAGAGTTCATCCAAATCAGGTCCTCTTTAGGTAACTATATACTTCTGCTACTCAAAACCTCACATTTATTGATCTACTCAAAACTGCGAATTAAAGCTTTGTTCTGAATTAGGTTAATATGTCATACATCATCTAAGATACTATTTATTGAATCAGTGTTTATAATGTCACCAAGATGTTCTCAGATACCAAGAATTAATTATTTCATTGACAGAGTTGAGAGGTTTCCTGGCTCCGCTCTCTCTCTGGTATGTGAGTTCCCTCTGTATCTGCCCAGGGAGAGGTTATCGGGTCTATGCTTGACTGGTCCTGCGTCAACCAGGGCAAGTCTGGTTGAGGAGGCAGTGTTTTTGGACAGTTCACTTATACAGTTCTTCCTCATATCATGCTGAGACCTGCAACTTTACCTACTGATCTCAGTTCAGCCCACTGAGAATGATTTTCTCATCCACCTGGTAGTCTTTTAAATATTTGAAGACAAATCCACACATTCTCAAAATCCTGTTTTCTCCAAGTTAAGTAGCCCTACCTTCCTCAGCTGTTCCTTCTATATTGTGGTTCCAAGCATCTTTACCATTCAGAATGCTCTTTTCAGTAGGTAGTCTAGTCAATGTCAATGTTCTTTTTAAACTGTGGTACACACACCCGAGTCCAAGAGTAGAGTTTGGTCTGATTTGTGGGCCAACTATTGTGGGGCCATTAGGACCATTACTACCTTTGTCCTGCATATTCTATTTTTATTGTTAAGTATAAGATTGCATTAGCTGTTTTCAACAATGCCATCACATTGTTAACTCTGAGCTTTCTGTCCATTAGAAATCTCAAACCTTTCTAACATGTCCTGCTGCTATGCTTTATTCATACCATTACATGCTCTGCTTGCTTCCAAAAAAGTATTTAAATGAGTATCCTTTTTATTAATTACCTCTAGCTTTGTAGCTTCTTCAGATTTAATCACCTGGGCCATCTTGATCCTAATAAACGTCCTTGATGAAAAATGTTGAATAAAATAGGGTAGCTGGCAGAGCTCTGTGGGATATCACCAGACAACTTCCTCCACCTTAAATTGTTTAATAACTTTTGGTCAGAGTCATTTGAACAGCTGCAACTTACCATATTGTCTGCACACTTTTTTTACTTATTCACAAATATCGATTGCTTTGCTAAAGTCCATATATGTTATTTCAGAGGACTTTCAAGTTAGCTCAGGGAATTAAAAAATCTTTCATAATCTCCCTAACCTTCCTGTGTGTGCCAGTGGAATTGAACACTCTTAGTACTAAGGAATGAGAAAGAGAAAAGACTCTTACATACTAGGTACTGTATGCAAAGGAAGAAGTGGCAGCAACTTGTATCTTTGTCCTCTGATCACTGGTTCCAAAGCAGATTTCTGTCCTGGTGCAGATGCTCTTCCTCTGAATGATGTGCTTGTTGGTGGAGGTAGTGAAGACTCCCCGTCCTCCGTGTAGTCCTCTCGGGTGTTCCAGCCTCCTCCCATCTCAGCTCATCTTCCCAGGGCAGGCATTTCTCCTGGGCTTCTTTGTGTCTGAGACCCACTCAGAGTATTTGGACTTTTAAAAAATTTTTATTAAGTTGCTTTGTCTTGCTTAGGGAAACACAGTTTAGTAATATTTTTAAAAATCTTATGGCCTGGTCTCAAATCACTAATACAGTTTTTTGTTGTTGTTGTTCTTTTTTTCAGAGAGAGGAACAGTTAGGGACAGACAGGAAGGGAGAGAGATGAGAAGCACCAATTCTTCGTTGTGGCACCTTAGTTGTTCATTGATTGCTTTTTCATATGTGCCTTGACCGCAGGCCTTCAGCAGACCAAGTGACCCCTTGCTTGAGCCAGCGACCTTGGGCTCAAGCTGGTGAGCCTTGCTCAAACCAGATGAGCCCGTGCTGAAGCTGGCGACCTCTGGGTTTCGAACCTGGGTCCTTCGTGTCCTGGTCCGATGCTCTATCCACTGCACCACCGCCTGGTCAGGCTCTAATACAGTTCTCTTAAAAAAATAATATTGTTTACTTTTTTCTAAGTAAGATTGTTGGGTGCAAAATTCTTTAGAAAATTCTTTATGTAATAGCTGGTACTTTTCTACTTTCCTCCACTGCTAAGGTTAGCTCATCACAATATAGAATTTATACTCCTTTCTCTCTCTCTCTCTCTCTCTCTCTTTCTCTCTCTCTCTCTCTCACTCACACACACAAACACACACACACACACACGCACGCACGCACACACCCCTAATAAAGAATTAGCTCCTGTCTTTTTTATTCTCCTGATATGATAGTCTGATTCTCCTGCCAGAGAAGAGTATGAGATTGGCCTCGTGTGTCTTGTTTGAGTGAATATATGTGGATTCATAAAAGTCACTGGTCATATTTTATGTTACTCACAACACAGCTCTAGTGAATACTTGATCCCATTATCTTGCTAGGACCAACATCACATCCACTGATGTATAGTTTATAGAATGTGTCACCTTCTGGCTTTTGAGCATCAAGACTACATTTTGCCATTTCCAGTATTAGCTTCGTTTTTTATTATTTCTTAAAAGATTATTCATCTCAACTGTACCAAGACACTGAAATGCTTTTAGAGATGCTCTATTGCTTCCTTCTGTCTGTGTACAGTTCCCTCTTGTGTTTTTCTCTTTCCAGCATGAAACTTATCATGGCTAGTAAAGATAAAAACAGTACTAGAATTAAAAAGCTCTCTTTTCTCTGTCATTATTTTCAATCTCTGTATTTTCAACATGGCATTTCTAACAGAGAGAGCAGTGCTTGACACACAGCGGGTGCTTAATGAATGTTGAAAGACTAGTGAGTGTGCAAGCAGCAGGCTTATCCCTTTTCTGTTCGTCTCGTGCTCTAAAGCCTTGCTATCCAAACACAGTCTGAGGAGCAACCCTTTCACATTACCCAGGAGCTTGTCATAAATACAGAACCTCAGGCGTTACCTACTGTAACAGAATCTGCCTTTGACAGGATCTCCAGATGATTTGTGTGCCCACTGAATTTTGAGAAGTACTGCTTGCTCTAAAGCGTAGCTTCAGACTCAAGCAAAATTTTAGGAACCTTTCCTGTTACTATAACACCTTCCCTTATAGTTCATTAGGCTTCATGTTTCTTTTTGCATCATCCTTGGTTACGTATTCTACTTGCCATCTCTAGGGGAGTTCTCTGTGTTGTCTGTTTCATTTAAATGCTCACCCATTCTTCATAATTGGTATTATTCAAGATTTTAATGTCAGCATTTTATTTTTAGAAATCCTTTCATTTATTTAAAATTAGCTTTTTAGCATTTTCAGCCATAGGCTCTTTTTTTTCTGAACCTTTTAAAAACATTTAAAAAATTTTTTGATATACCATTTCATATCATTCCTCTTTCTAGTGCTCATGTACTTTCATATAGCATTTCCCCTTGAGTATCCATTTCATCAGAATTTGATTTAGAATTAAACCCATCGTTTGGAGAGAAGGCCATTCAGTATTATTTCTGATTCTCTGCTCATAGTGGATGAGTGTTCTAGCAGAAAGCAGATGATTGAAATTCCCTGTCTTCCTCTGACTGGCCTCTATGATCAAGAAATGAAGACAGGCAGGAATTAGCAGGGTTTATACTAGTTTCTGAGGGAACTTGTTTAGGACTATCCATTCACTTAATGACTTTGCTTAACTCTTTTAATTATGTATACACACAGACTCATACACATAGAGCAGAGTAAAAAAAGTCTTCTAACTCTCAGATAACTATCAATACATGCAAGAGAGTCCTGGTTTGGGGATGTGGGTCAAGAAAAATGCAGGCACAGTCCCTGGGGAGAGGAAACAGCAGCTCAGAGTCTGGCGGCATACACACAACTCTCTTTTATCTAGAAGTAAGGACATCGGAGCATCTTGACTCTTAGATGTGTTTATGACATTTTTGTAGATCTGTGACATAGTTGAAACAAGAAAGGGGTTGGGGCAAGAATTAACATGTTGAAGACTTACTGTGCCAAAGCTTCACAAAAATGTTTTAAAAAAGAAAAAGAAATTAACTTTGATGTATAACCCCTTTTATCCAGTGACTTACAAAAAACTAACATTTACATTTGGTCCATCTTATCCTTTTTTTTTTTTTTTATAGTTATACTTACTGGTGGACACCCGAGGTAATAAAATATTTACCAATGCCTTATGATGAAGGTAGGTTCACTGTTTCCTTTTAGTATTTATACTAACATATTTTGGAATTATTCTTAAATGAGCTTGAAACATTACATTATTTACACATAATTTTTTTACTGGAAAGAAAGAGGTTGGATGAATGGTTACTCAGTACTGTGTTGCTGTAGTGATAGCTAATCTAGGATATCGTGACATCTTAGCTTTTCAAAGGGCAGGGATTGTGTTATCCTTCTTTTATCTAGGTTGGCCAATGTCTTGTATTGTGTCTTCAAATTATTAGGTATATCCCTCAAATATTTAGTAGATATATTAGTTTGTCATTTTAAATTAGTACTGATTATATTTCTAGATACTTGGGGAGATTGGGAGGAAGTAAAGGCCATTCACAAGGAGAAATAAAACTTTTCCTATATCTAACCAGTGAAAAAAGGTACAAATGTGTGTATAAAAGTACATTTTTATACTAAAGTTTAAGTTAAATTTTATTAATTTGTCAGTAAGGAGGAAAAATTTTGTATTAAAAGAACACCCTCAAATACACAATATATTTGGATGATGTTTCCAAATTTAAATAATTGCCCAGTTTTAAATAGAGGTTAATCTTGCTTCTTCCTGATTTCCCTGACTTTGGGTAAGCCCTGTTCTCATTTGTGAAAGAGAACTAAGTAATATCTGCTGCAAGAGGACCACTCCAGTGGAGGACTCCATCTAGTCATGGTTAACCATCCCAACTTTGTGTGGTAAAGGCCATGAAGTAAGAAGACTGAAAATGATTTTTAGTTCTTAATACATTATTCATTGATTTTTAAATTATTTGTAACCTTGAAATTCTAGGTAAAATAACTCATATAGCTGTAAAGGTTTGGTTGTTCTGGAACAAAGGAAAGGACTTCAACAGTCTAACATCAGCCATTAACAAGATTTGAACTACAATATAAAGGAAAATTTAGTGAAATAACTACATGATTTTTATCTAGAAGGCAGAGGGTAATTATTTAAGAGTAAAAAAGACTTGATCCGACCCTCACTCCCAAAGGCCCTCCTGCCTCATCACACCCAGCTTAGCATTGCATATTCTTGCCCATATCTTGTCTCATCCCAGTGTGTAAGTTCCAGAGGCAGAAGCTGAACTTTGTTCAGTGCACCCTCTCAGAACACACTTACTGCAGACACGATTTCTGGCTGCAATCTAAAGACTTTAAGAATAACAGGGAGTATCTCTCTTAGTTATCTGTGCTGCAAACTTAAAGAAGTTGATAGTGAAGAAATTTCACAAACATGATGAAGAGATTGATATTCACAATGAATTCTTCCGACCATACGAACTGAGCAGTTTTGATGACACCTTTTGCTTGGCTATGACGAGTTCAGCACGGTATGTTGTGAGTACTCTGATATTGTAAGGATTTGGGAAATATAGTTTTCCTAGTTTATATAAATGTGTCTTACTTTACCAGAAATCTACTCTGTAAGCCTGCTAGCAGGTAGGTGCTCAGCCTCTGCATACCTCCTCTTATTGGGAGCCTGCTGCTTTAGCGGACAGTCCCTTCTATTGTTGAAAACTGGATTTAATTTCTTTCCTTTGATAAGTTGAAATCTTCCTCCCATTGGTCCTCGTTATCACTTGGAATAAACTCATCTTTTAAAGTTGAACATCGAAGTTGAGAGCTAACATAATTAGTAGAAAAAGCATTGTCTTTGGTACCAGGAGGGCTGGGATATGATTCTTAGGCCAGCCACTGCCTACTTGTGTTACTTTAAGAAATTATCCAACTTATCTAAGTCTCATTTCTTCATTTCATATAACAGGGTTGTATGTAACACCGCACACATATTCACACATATACCAAGTACCTAATACAGTATCTGACACAGTGATTGACTCATATATGGTGGCTATAATTATATTACAGTTTTTATTAGGCACAGTACAAGTCTAGTTCTTTTTCTGTATGACAGCTCTCCAAATAGTTGAGGAAACATAATTAATTTTTTTCAGGGTAAATATTCTTCATTCGTTCTTTTATAACTCATTTGACATTGTGTTCAGACTTTCCATCCTGGTCTGTCACCTTTGAACATACTTCATTTTTCTATGTCTCTTTTAAACTTTGGTAAGGCCCTTTAGAAAAATGATGAGACTATAAGAAAATTAGGCAAAGTAAATCACTTTTGGATTATTATATTTAATACTAAGTTTACATTTTAAATTCCTTTCAAATGTGATATATGTATGCCTAAGCTTAACATAGTACCTATAGAAATATATTTTATAGTTTTGTTTCCTAGATATTACTCTACATTTGGCTTTAGTTCTGGATGGAAAATTTGAAATTTTTCTGTGCTTGATTTTCAATTAAACTTGTTAAAGATTAGCAGTTTTAATTGTAAGATCATTATCATTTCTAGAAGTTTTCAGTTCAGCAAAGTATGAATGACATTATGTGGATATGCATGTACAGATTTACAGTTGTTTTTATTTGCAGGAGTTATGTTCTGTCAAGTTCCTACAGACACTGAACTAGAGAACATTGAGCCTTTGCTCCTAGAAGAAGTATAGGGTAACCCTATAAGCCTTTGGTCACAACATTTTGTCAATCATTTAATACATAATCTTGTTTTGTATGTTTCTGTTTAAAGATACCTTTTTAAAAATAGAATTTATTGGGGGGACATTGATTAATGAAACTACGTAAGTTTCAGGTGTACCATTCCAGTATACATCATCTGTACACTGCACCGTGTTCACCACCCCAAGTCGTCTCCTTCCATTCCCATTTATTCCCACTTTACCTCTTCTACCTCCTCACCCACCTTTCCTTCCCATAATTGAGAAAATACATTATTTAATAAATATTGTCAATTCATTGAATGTCGAGCACACAGGCAACAGCGTTATAACTCATGCCTGAATGAAGCTTCTCTAACATTTATTTTCTCTATAACACAACTTTCTTATGCTTAGAAACACAAGACAGCGTCAGCACTATGCTTGGGGTCCATTTCAGCCAGTGAGATCACCAAAAAAAAAAAAAAGAAAGAAAGAAAGAAAGAAAGGCACAAATGTGAGAAACATGGCACTGAGTAGACCATGAAAAGAATACCTGTTTATAGTATGAGAGCTAAAACAAGAAGAGTGTCACCTTGTTCTGCCTCAGCTGGGAAAAACAGCATCGGGTTGCTCTAATTTTTCACTGTTCTGCACGTGTTTATGTCTGGGAGTAGCCATGAAAGCTATGAGTGTTGATTTTGGGGTTATCAATAAATTTTAGTAAGCAAATTCTCAAATATAGAGTCAACAAATAATGAAGATCAACTATATATGTCCAAAAGAAAGAAAAATTAAATCACTTGACATTTTAAAAGCAACATTTTCAAACTGTTTAAGACAGGGGTCGGAAACCTTTTTGGCTGAGAGAGCCATGACCGCCACATATTTTAAAATGTAATTTCGTGAGAGCCATACAATGAAGCCGTGTACGTTACACATTATCCAATAAAAATTTGATGTTGTCCCAGAGGACAGCTGTGATTGACTCCAGCCACCCGCAACCATGAACATGAGTGGTAGGAAATGAATGGATTGTAATACATGAGAATGTTTTATATTTTTAATGTTATTTATTTTTTTAAAGATTTGTCTGTGAGCCAGATGCAGCCATCAAAAGAGCCACATCTGGCTTGCAAGCCATAGGTTCCCGACCCCTGGTTTAAGAGGTATTTTGAATCAGATTCAATATTACTACTTTCTTTTCCTTCAAAAAAAAAATGTAGTATTGAATCACACTTGGAGCGGTATCCTTGCAAATAACTGCTATCTTTTTGGCTTCTACTGAGGAATTGGGTCTGGCTTCTGCAGGAATATTTAGGTAGGCTTTGCTAGTGAGAAAGTGACTTTAGCTTCTTAGTAGGTGGTAAATTAAGTTTCTATTTAAAGTGTTCCAACAGTGTTTTAATGAATTAACCTTAGCCTAATGAGGTAGATGTTGATACTTTAATTCATACCACTGTGTTTTTCATCATTATGTCAGCTTCCTTAGGTGGTATAGTGTAATAAAAACACTGTCCGTAAAGCTGAGTGGCTTAGTGTTTTATCAGTGGTATTTTTGAGTTTAATTTTATCTAAAAGCTAATCATGATATATAACCAGAGGGTAAACATTTTAGCAGTAATTCAGATATCAACTCTGTTCCAGTAAACAAACTCTTAAATTCATAATCATTGGGCCTCATAATCATAAAGAAAATTCACAGAGAAGACTGATAACATTGACATTACCAAGTGTCATTAATTCATGGGATTTTATGGTCCTGATAACCTACGCTCCCCTGAACATTGAGGTCAGAATGCAAATATGGTTGTAAAACAGACGAATAATACAATAAGCATAGACCCTAGGTTTCATGTACTCACAACTGTAGACCTACTTTTGCCCACGCCTGTGTATGTAGCACCAAGGGCTAAGAAGGAATAGTGTAAAAATGTGAATTGAGTGGAAGCCAATATTATCTGGATGGACAGTGATTCATATGGAATTTTTTCCCCTTTCTTTAGTGACTTTATGCCTAAGAACATTGGCATTGATCCAAGTCCATTTACTGTGCGCAAACCAGATGAAACTGGAAAATCAGTACTGGGGTAAGATTTGCATATAGAATGAAATTTTAAAGATTCATGTAAAATAATAGAGCACTTGGAATATCATTTTCACCAAAAACTAATAACTTCGTCACATAGTTTGGGGCACAGCCTATTTATTGCATCTATGGAGGTCATTTATTTATAGCACTGGGATCACTAAAGTGTTCAACATGGAAAGTGAATTTATGGGAATTTCAACAACATGGTGCACTTTATTATTTTAAATTAGGAACATCACAGATGGCATAAAGACAGGTAGCAGATATTATATTCTATGTCCTGTAAATAACTCAGCATCCTCTATTTCCCTCAACATAAAATGCTTAGGTAAAAATTTATATCCGTAGTATTTATTTTTTTCATCCTGAGGAAACATTAAAGCAAATATGCTCTGAGAGATTAATAGATTTTCTGTGTATTGCTATAACATTGTTTTGGGAAAGACTATTAGTTTGTTATGTCTAGTCATCCAGGGAAGAAGGCAAACCATGTTTACATGTTCATACTTAGAGACTGGAGTGAAATGTGTGTGTTTTAGCAATAGAATCTCTGTTACTTCCACTGACCTGAATATTCCAGTGATAAGGTTTCTTCTATATTCTGACCAGAAACCCTCGCCAGACTGGAGATACTGAGTGCTAATTATATTTAGGAGTGTGTATGGGGTCCTAATTAGATTTTAGCTACATGTGATTTATACAGTGGGATATATATTACTATTTTCCAGACATACCATTTCTGTGGCTTTAAATAGCTACATAGTGAGCCCTGGACCAGATGTTAAAGAATTTAAGAGAAAAGATGTTTTCAGGAGTTTAGAATTCAAGGACTTCCTGGGACAAATACATGAATGACCAGCTATATTAGTGAATGGCAGAGAAATGTTATCAGCTTTAATTTTTAGTTGTAGAAAGTCAAAACTAATTTATTTTTCATAACATCTAACTAATGGTCATATAATATAGCATTTTCTTAGAATATTTCAGAATATTATGGTATTTTAAATCTTTTATAGATAATATTTTTCAAAGAATGAAATATTAAACATTTTTCACAGAAGCCAAAAATATTATTATAAATTATTTTCTGAATTAAGAAAATATTCTTACCACTCTCAAATTTGGAACTAAAATAAAAGTAAATACTTTCGTAGGTGTCATTTTTTTCTCCCCCCCATCTATTTCCTACTATTAGTAGGAATGTTCAGCAAATATAATTATTTACTAATAATGAGTTTTAAAATTTAGTTCATGTTCATTAGTTGCTCATTACTCTGGTACAAATCAGTAGCTGATACTGTGATTGATAAAAATAATAAGAGGGAAGGAAATACGCATGGATTTGGCTTTTGACCTTTTCTTGAAGCTTTTACAAGTTATATATAATTTTACTAATAACTCAAAACATATAATCTATTATTATGCCATAAATTTTGAAAATACTGATTTCAGTTGCCAATGGAAGGCACAGTAAACAAGTGGTCAGAGGACTTTTCTGCACTGCCTTACACACTCATACTGGTTTGTTTCCAGAATTTATAGCAGGGTTTAAATTCATAAAAGATCAGTACTTGTACATGGTAAAATATTCAGGTTTCCCCTTTAGCATAAGTTGAACTCAGAAGCTAGTTTCTCACATTTTCTTATGCTTCACTAGGACTGAGGCTTTGGGACAGAGTGATGCACAGTGAGTATTGAGGGTTCTGATTAAAGGTGTTTCACCTTCATACTTACCTTTTCAAAGAAACAAAAGCAACAGAGAAGAAGCTGTATTACAGCGGAAGACAGCAGCCAGCGCCCCGCCACCCCCCAGCGAGGAGGCTGTGTCCAGCAGCTCTGAGGATGACTCTGGGACTGACCGCGAAGAAGAGGGCTCTGTGTCTCAGCGCTCCACTCCAGTGAAGATGACCGACACAGGAGACAGTGCCAAAGTGACCGAGGTGTGGGGGAGAGGAGCTTGTGTCCAGCATGAAGCTCTGGAGCAGGGGTTGGGAAGCGATGGCTCGCGAGCCAGATGTGGCTCTTTTGATGGCTGCATCTGGCTCACAGACAAATCTTTAATAAAAAAAATAATGTTAAAAATGTAAAACATTCTCATGTATTACAATCCATTCATTTCCTACCACTCATGTTCATGGTTGCGGGTGGCTGGAGCCAATCACGTAACGTACACAGGTCATTGTATGGCTCTCATGGAATTACATTTTAAAATATGTGGCGTTTATGGCTCTCTCAGCCAAAAAGTTTCCCTACCCCTGCTCTGGAGGATGGTCCTTAAAATTCTACTTTAAGTTAAAACGCTGAGAACGAGAAAAGGTCATGTTTCATTCACACCATTCTAATATGTGGTATTGGAGGCACTGCAGCGATAAATACATTTAGCATAGACAGACAAAATAAAAATGGTTTCATTTTGAACTGAAACTGGTGTTTTTGCTCCCTAGTATAACAATGAAATCCCTATTACTATGGAACTTTTAAGAGAATCCTGCCCCTCTTTGAGCAGCCCACCCTCCTGCACGTTCATTTATTCCCTTGCTCAGATATTGTTGGAATGGAAGGTTTGGCCTCACATACTTTGCATAGCATCAGTGGGAAATTCACCCTGTTCAATGTGATATTACCAATATATTAAGGGAAAGTAAAAGGGAAGTAAACAACAAAAGAACCAAGTTTAGCTTTGGGGGAAATTTGATTTCTAGAAATAACCAGAAGTCATTAGAGGTTGATATGAAAAATAAAATGTAATAATACAAGCACTGAAATTTATTATCCCAGGAATTGGCAAACTATAACCCATTGACCAAATCCAGCCAGTTGTCTGTTTTAGTAAATAAAGTTTTATTGGCACCCAGCCATGCCTACTTGTTTATCTGTTGTCCGTGGCTGCTCCTGTACCATCAGAGCAGAGCTGAGTAGTAACTGTAGAAATAGCATGCCCAAGGAACCTAAAACATTTACTATCTGGCCCTTCGTAGGAATGTTTGCAAGTCCTGTATCATTCAAAGGCAACTAATAATTATTTAACAGTTTTTTTACCCTAAAATAAACTATTGTTAGTGGAAATAATATCAGATTAAAAAAAAACTTAACTGAGAAGTTTAATGAATACATTGAAGAAACATTGTGATTCAGAAATTCACAGGTTCATTTTGTTCATCTTTGGAAATAATATGCTAGATGTCTAAACATTCTTCCTCGTTCTTTTTTTTTAACCCTAGAATGTAGTCCAGCCCATGAAAGAGGTATATGGAATTAACCTCTCCGATGGTCTCTCAGAGGAAGACCTCTCCATTTATTCAAGGTAAACTACTTCCATGTAGAGATTGAGAAAAAAATGCAAATGTATTATTATAGTAACCTATCTAGTATAACTTAAATTAAAATGGTCAATTACAGAAGGAAATTTACCTGGAATCCAGTAGTAGCATTTAGAAGGTCTTCAGACACACTTTCTATTTAGAAGGTCTGTTGCCTAAGACTCAGTGCCTCTCAATGGAAAAAATCTCTGATGCATACATGTACTTTCACTGCCCGTACATAAGCTGCAAGCTGAAGTACACACACAGTTCTACAGTAACAAATCCTCAAGATCAGGTACAAAACAAACTTGGGGTATTTCCAGTGGAGGACCTTGTGGTCACTAGCTCTGGGCTGCTGGTGGAAATGAAGTCTGGAGAGGAAAAAGGAAGTGATGATAATTCAGAATGGGTGCCAATTCAGAATAGTATAGGCCTTTATTAGGCAGATCCAGCTGAAATGAGAAGGATCCACCAAGAGGCATTCCTTGAAATCACATACATAATTTTGTGTGTATGTGTGTTTTTCTGAGACATAGTTGGTCAGATTCTCAAAAGAATCCCTCACCTAGAAATCCTCAAGGAACTGATGAGACCACTGTAAAACCCCCTCAGCCTAATACATGCAGTGAGAAGACTTGATTATTTTTTCATTGTTTCAGTATAATTTTATTAGCAGTTAATAAGTCAAAATTCACATTTACAAGATCCCAAAGACTGTCTTAGAAAATTCTAAAGCATAGGTAATTAGATTTTAACAGTAAGACAGAACATATTCTCATTATAGTACAGCCCTTAAAAAGTCAAGGATAATAGAGAATTAAGTACAATGCTGTCAAACTAGAAATGAACTCTGCGTGCGCAATGCCCCTTAAAGCAAAGTTCCGTGAAAGTATAACGTTTCTATGGATGTGATTTACGGTGGCAAATATTGCTGGCTTCCAAAAAACCTGCACTAAAGGAATTTCCAATCAAAACATAAGTGCAGTGGCTTTTATTAAATATGTAGCTATGATAATTCTATAAAGAGGCTCTTCATTCATGTAAGTTTGGCATATATAAACTCTAGAACAGTGGTCCCCAACCCCCGGGCCGCGAACCGGTACCAGTCCATGGGCCATTTGGTATCAGTCCGCAGAAAAAGAATAAATAACTTACATTATTTTTGTTTTATTTATATTTAAGTCTGAACGATGTTTTATTTTTTAAAAATGATCAGATTCCCTCTGTTACATCCATCTAAGACTCACTCTTGATGCTTGTCTCGGTCACGTGATACATTTATCTGTCCCACCCTAAAGGCCGGTCTGTGAAAATATTTTCTGACATTAAACTAGTCCGTGGCCCAAAAAAGTTTAGGGACCACTGCTCTAGAATATAAATGAGCACTGATCTTTTGTTTGTTTTTTATGGAGGATATTTCATTTATAGAATCCATCGTACTGGATATTATCACTGTTACTTCAAACTAGTATGATCTGCCATATAATATGTAAATATAAAAAAGCACAGCATTTCTTGATTGCAAAAACACTGGTGTGACTGCATCAGTGTCTCACCAGGAGCCAGTTTAGTTATCCAGATCTCAGCCACACTCTCCTTCCTCACTCCTCGACGCAAGGACAGGCAGTCACTTATTCATCACCTTGTAACAACAGTGTAGCTAAATGCTTTATTAAAGCAGGCCTTTGTAAGGAGCATGGACTGAAAGAATGAATTATCTGGGGTTAGTGACTGAATAATAGGACTTTGCTTATTGTTGAGAGCGTGAGTATACATGTCAAGACCTAAAATGTTGGCTCATTTTAATTAAGCACAATGTCTTTTGCTTCAGGCATGACTTTCACCTGGAGCTTTTTTAGCTCTGATTGCCCCTGAGACCCACTTCTGGTTTTCCCTTCTTGAGGAGTGAGATACAGCCTTGTTCTGCCACAACAGCCCAGACGCAGACTAAAACGGAAGGGAACAGGGCGGGTCTGTAGGGAAGGGAACCCTGCAGGGAGGAAGGAACCTGTCCTGGAATGAGACTCAGTGTTAGATATTCTGAAAATCAACACCTCCTCCTTTGAGGGCTATAAGATTTCAGAGTGTTTTATTTGTCCTTTAGACCAGTGTTTTTCAAGTGCCAGTCTGCAGACCAGTGCTGGTCTGCCAGAAATTTTGTGCCAGTCCGCAAAAGAGTTAACTACTCTGATGTTGTATGAAGATTATAAAGTTGACTCTATTACTTCTGGCGGACCAGCACCAGTCTGCAGACTGGCGGTTGAGAAACACTGCTTTAGACAATTCTATAATTGACTGAAAAGATATTATCCTTCTTTATAGGCTGAGAGCACAGAACAAGCCATTCAGTGACTTAACCAGGAGATCTATCCTGTGCTTCTTGGGTATCTGTGATCTTAGACTATCCCATCTGCTCGTGATGCAGACCTGGGGGGAAGAGGAGAGATGGGTCCTGGGCATCTCTTCCTCTCTCTGCATGTTGCCCCTTCCTGAGAGCAAACCACCCTTATTGGGCCGTAGAGGCATCTCCCCTCCATCTGTCATGGGCATAGCTATGGACAGAGGAAGACTCCCTCCATCATAGTCTGGCCAGGGAGTGGCCAAGAATGTTCAGGGACTGACTGGAACCCCTTCTTGCCCCAGCTGGGTCCTGGGGCTCTTTGTGCTCCTCTGATCCAGAGAGGAGAGCTTCAAGGGCAGGGCAAGAGCCCATGGAGTTCTGCCCTATATCATGAGGAGCTCTCCCCTTGCTGTTCTGCACCCAGTCGGCTAGACTCACCAAAGTTTGTGCATGTAAAGATGGTGCCCTCCCTGGCTTGCCTGTCACAGCTGCCCCTGGGCTACCGCGCCACATCGTGGGGAGAGAGGTGATGCAGCTAGAACTGGCTTCTGCAGCCTGTATTTGGCTCCCCTGTCCCCTGCCTGTTTTTCCTGTATTGACCCTCAATCATTTCAGACTTCTGAAGATTTCTTGGTTTTATAGTTATGTTCTAACTATACCCTTATCTTTTCTGTTATCTTTGGTTTGCTCTCTTGACCAGACCCAGAAGTTAACTTCCTTCCTTAAATTAAGCCTAAGACCCCTGCCAAATATTTTTTTGTTTTTAATTCTGACCATGATTGTGCACATGATTTAGTAAGTTTAAAATTCTGTACAAATATTAGATGTTATGTGTTACTCTTTTCCAAAAAATGCATCAAAATGTTCACTTGGTGAAGATAGAAAGTTAGATAAAAGTAAGCTATTTAAAAGTTCTTTGGTAGCACCATAATAATTTTTTTTTTTTTTACAGGGACAGAAAGAGAGTCAGAGAGAGGGATAGATAGGGACAGACAGACAGGAACGGAGAGAGATGAGAAGCATCAATCATCAGTTTTTCGTTTTGATACCTTAGTTGTTCATTGATTGCTTTCTCATATGTGCCTTGACCGCGGGCCTTCAGCAGACCGAGTAACCCCTTGCTCGAGCCAGCGACCTTGGGTCCAAGCTGGTGAGCTTTTTGCTCAAGCCAGATGAGCCCGTGCTCAAGCTGGCAACCTCAGGGTCTCGAACCTGGGTCCTCCACATCCCAATTCGACGCTCTATCCACTGCACCACCGCCTGGTCAGGCGTACCATAATGATTTAATAATTGGTAGTTTCTGCAGCACTTTGCTTGACCTTTAGAAAAGCTAATTAAAAAATAAATTATAAAAGTGTCTATAGTCATCAAAAGAAAAAATATTTTTAAATAGTAGAAAAGTGAGAATGGAATCAACCCTTTAGTCCTTCGTTGTAGTCTCCCCAGGGGGCACAGTGGAACAAAACTGCATGCCACAGCTCAGACAGTCCACAGCCTGCTCTTGAGAAGTAGCTGGTCAGAGCCATCTTCTTTCCCCTGCTGGATGGCCAGGGGGGATTGTCTCTGGCTCTTAGCTCTAAGACGAGCTCTGTGTTGTGCCAGTCTTCTCTGACCGGGTGGTATACAGTAGTGCTTAGTAGGTGGTTTCCTCAGTTCCCTCATCTCCATTGAAAGTACTCTTTGGAGTGACTGGAATATACTTGGCAGTTGTTTTGGTCCTAAGGAGACTGAGTCCACGTCTTGGGTTCTCAGCAGCGTCCGTGCTCCAGGAGGTGGATCCCTAGCCTGGTCCTGCCCTGTCCTTGTCATTGGTCTCACCATAACAACTCCCCTGGGATTCCCCGTGTTTCCTGCTGTAGTCACTCCTAGATATATATGTGAGGCCCTGAAAGATCATCTGTTTGTCTTCAGGTACATTTTGGTTCAGTTTTTTGTATTTATTTATTATTTTTATTTATTGATTCTAGTGAGAGAGGAAGAGAGAGGGACAGGAACTGGATCTGTTCCTGCATGTGCCCCGACCAGGGCTTGAACTGGCAACCTCTGCACTTCAGGACAATGCTCCAGCCAACCAGGGCTCAGTTTTTTGTTTTTGTTTTTATCACATTTAAGTAAATAGAAACACAACGAAGTCTACATTTTGTCATTCTTATATCTATAGTTTGGCTTACATTGTAAGCAGAATCCCTCCTTCTCACAAACCCACTCTAAAATCAGGCAACCATTTGTAAGTAATCTTGTGTTACATAGGACAACTATTTTCAACCTTTCTACACTTGGAAACAGGTGAAAATAGGAGAATCCATTTCAGGGATTGCTACAGCAGAAATCACCCTGAACATAAACGAATTCTACTAAGATCATTGGGTTTATAATCTTCATACAACATCAAGGTGGTTAACTCTCAAAGACAGGCATGAAGTTTCTGGCAGACTGGTTTGTAGACCAGCAGTTGAAAAACACTGAATAGGGTACTCCTGTGTGCCTTTCTGAAATTAGCATACTGTCATCATTTGAAAGCTCATTCTCTTTTGTGTGTTCTACTGAATTTGTTGCAAGTCATTTCTTCTTTGACTTACTTTTTACCAATTGTAATTTGTAGATTCGTTCAGCTGGGTCAGAGTCAACATAAACAAGACAAGAGCAGCCAGCAGCTCTGTTCCAGGTGTCCAGATGGAGTTATAAAATTGTGAGTACTGGATTAGACCTTAAAAAAAATACTTGTATTAATGCTATTCATAGTGCCTTTTTCTTTTAAGACTTTGTAACAAAAAATATTGTTTTGTTACCATATTAGTGTAAGTTCTAAAGCATCTCCTGGTACCTTATCCGAGGAACACTGGGTTGCTGTGGGGGTCAAGAAGATTGGCACCCTTGACTCTACTGAAATGCACCCTTTGGAGGTGGGATTAGAGTTAGCTGAAGGATGCTTCTCCCCACGACCTCTCCACTGGGTAGAGGTGGAGTGACAGAACAGCTCTGACCCACAGGGAGGCTCTTCAAGTTCAATACAAGACCCTTGAAGGCAGGGATTGGCTTGTCTCTTCTACCTGTATATCCTCACCAGTTCTAATAACTTGCTATAAGTTAAACAGGTGTTTAGTAAATTCTTGAACAGAATCAGTTTCGTATTCTGAATCACAGCTCTACCACTTCTTTGTTTGCTTGTTTTTGTTTTTAGTGAGAGAGACAGAAAGAGAGACAGATAGGGACAGACAGGAAGGGAGAGAGATGAGATGCATCAATTCTTCATTGTGACACCTTAGTTGTTCATTGATTGCTTTCTCATATGTGCCTTGACCAGAGGTGCTCCAGCTGAGTCAGTGACCCCTTGTGCAAGCCAGTGACCTTGGGCTTCAAGCCAGTGACCTCTGGTCTCAAGCTAGTGACCATGAGATCATATCTGTGAGACAATGCTCAAGCCAGTGACCCTATGCTCAAGCCAGCGACTTTGGGGTTCAGAACCTGGGTCCTCTGAGTCCCAGTCCGATGCTGTATCAACTGCAGCACCACCTAATCAGGCTGTTTGTTTTGTTTTTACCATGAGCAAGTAACTGAAGTCTTGTGAAGCTCAGTTTTCTCATCTGCAAAATGGGAAAATGATTACTCCTGCCTTGAGGAGGGTGGTAGGCTTAAATGAAATAATACAAAGTGCTTTGAACAGTGTCTGAAAAAGTTCTCAATAAATGGTGATTATCACCATCATCTTCATTTTCTTCATGTTCATCATTATTCCTAGCTTTTTGGAACCAAACAAAGCAGAGGTTGTGACCAGGGGCGGCTCCCTGATGTGTATGCTTCTAGAAAGTGAGCCAGTGTGGAGATTAAATGAGATAGTATTCGCGAGTTGTTTAGATCAGAGCCCGGCATAGAGCTAACATTTAGTAAAGATTGTCTTCCCTTTTCATGACCAACTGTGTACTATATCTACATGTTCCCAATTGATAGTTAAGAGGCTAGTACACTAATCCAGGCAAAGACTGGTGCCTTAGAGCAGTGGTCCCCAAACTTTTTTGGGCCACAGACCAGTTTAATGTCAGAAATATTTTCACAGACTGGCCTTTAGGGTGGGACGGATAAATGTATCTCGTGACTGAGACAAGCGTCAAGAGTGAGTCTTATTAGATGGATGTAACAGAGGGAATCTGGTAATTTTTTAAAAATAAAACATCGTTCAGACTTAAATATAAATAAAACAAATAATGTAAGTTATTTATTCTTTCTCTACGGACTGGTACCAAATGGCCCACGGACTGGTACCGGTCCATGGCCCGGGGGTTGGGGACCACTGCCTTAGAGAGTAGTGGCTGGGAGAAGTTTGGAAATGGGATAGATGGGGGAATATTTAGGAGGTGAAATGGACAGACTTGGATACTGTCTCATCATGGAGGGCGAGAAAGAAGCCTTATCAAGGATGACCCTTGGGCACTTTGGTTTCATAATAGGTTTCATTGACTGATTGATTGATTATTCATTTACCAGATAGGTATTGAGTATACCTGTGGTAGGACCATTCAAACCCGCCATTTATCATGGTAAGGTGCACTCGAGAAGGTTCCAGTTTACCTTTAAAGTAGCATCAAAGTTGGCCTGTTTAGGAAGCAACTGGGGCAACTGATCTGGAACTCAGAAGAGAGCCTTCCAGGGATGTAAATGTGCATGTATGATAATTAAAGCCACTGGGAGAGGATGGGACCACTGAGGGAAAGAGAGTAAGTGGAAGTAGAACCACAGCTGAGTCTTGAGGGATCTGGGCCTAACAGCTGAGATGGAGAAAAACCTGCAAGGGAGGCAGAAATGGCTAATCCAGAAAGGGAAGGAAAACCGAAGCGTGTTTTATCACAGCCTTCAACACGCTGTGTATCCATTCTTCGCTCCCTGTCACTATTGCTTTCTTTTTTCCTATTTTCTTTTGTTTTTTTTAAAAAACATACAAATTCCTGTCAATTTAGAGATGTATTTTCTTTCTTATTTCTAATTAGCATGTAGAGGTATGGACTCCCAAATGAATTGAAATATATGTGGCCAAAGAAGGAAAGCATTTAAATGTGTTAGTAAAATAGGAGATTCTGTTAACCTAATTGTATTATACAAATTGATTATTCCATTAAAACAGTATGGTGCAACTTAGGAGAAGATGATGAGGTGAATATAGCATACAAAATAAAACCTTTTCCGCTGCTTTCTTTAACATTGGGACTACTTGGATCCATAATTGACGTTGCAGTTATTAGTTATTACTTTTAAATTCTTTTCTTAAAATATTTAGTTCTTGCTTTTCTGAGTTCTAACACATTTGAAAACCACGTAGATCTAGATTTTTCTAACCTTTTCCACTTAATTAGTGAATACGATGAGTGTGTGTTTGCACAGCATCTTCAACAGGATGACAAAGAGCTTGGTAGATTGCTGTATGTTGTCATGGTAACTGCCCAAGAGTGTTTGTTTTTTGGACGGGTGTGTGTGTGTGTCCTGTGTTTGTGCATGGGTGTGCACTTTAAACTGAAGCTCTGTAACTAAGTTCTTAAAATGTCAACTATGCATTTTTAGATTTCTAAAGCTATGCCAAAACCAAGAGAATTTAGATTTATATGAGATTATCGAAATTCTCATCTTGTGTTTTAGGTTCTAGTAGATTTTAAAATGGTAATAAGTTTATTTTAAGTTTATATACATATGTATCTTCTCATCTCTGGATAATTCATAATGTAGCCAGTTTTTTTGAAATCATGAGGCAACCAGTATTTCTTTTCTACATGTGAGGTAACTACAACAGCAGAGGTGTGGAAACCCGACTGGGAGAGCTGGACACTTTCACCCGACGTCTTGCAGGACATTTTTTAGAAGTGGATGTTAACCCCGAACCTTTCAGTGTCTGCACTGTCAGCCCACTCAGAGCTGTTTTGTTTGAGTGTGACCCCTCCCTTTGCTCATACTCCTTCCAAAGTGTATGAGTGGTGATGAGGGAGAAATGATTCAGTGTGTTCTACATACCTTCACCTGTATTAACGCCATTCTCACAATACCCTGTGAAGTCGATCTTAGTATTAACTGCATCTTGCAGATGGGACACTGAAGCACAGAGAGGTATGTAACTTGCCCAAGGTCAAACAGCTAACAAGTGAAGGAACCCAGATTCAAACTCAGACAGGCTGGCTCTTCATCACTAAGCTATAAATGTCTAATGTTACCAGCTGCTTTTATAACCACACTGGTAGAAATACTTTATTATTAGTGTGAACATTGCTTCCTCTGATTCTCTCACATAATCTATATGCAGACATAATGTTTCTACTGTACTGATCTTGAATTTTTAAAAATATTATAAGGTAATATATCTTTATTCTTTTCCCAGTACCCAGTGTATTGTCCCTAATGTAGACATGCTTCTTGGGCAAGCATACTTTGCTTGATTTGTGATGTGGTACAAAGGTTGTTTAGCCATCATCAGAACACTGTTGCTGCTATTTAGGGTTATTGCTTTCCTGCTAGGTTATAGGTTATAAGTCCCCAGAGGGCAGCCCCTCTTTGTGCTGCCTCCAGAAGAGTACCTGAAATTGAGGGCTCAGTAAATATTTATACTTATGGAAGTGGACTGAAGCCTTCTCTTCTCCCTCCTGTTTTTTGGTCCCCACCCCCTGCCTTCTCATAACAGAAAACAATAAGCACACCAAGGTTTTAGATTTTTTTTCCTTTCTCTATCCTGTCTCCTCTTGCAGCTGGGAGCAAATGCAAAGTGAGAGCGCCTGAGTGAAGGGCTCGCTGTGCAGGGGCAGGTGGGGCCCACCTGCTCCCATTGTACACTCCTACACGTTCTGGGGGAATTTTTAGCTAAGCAACAACTGCCAATCAGTATAGGTTAAAAAAGAACATGAGCATATATATTTTTGTACCTGCTATTCTGTGGCTCATCTATGCCAGGAATATGTCTCACTCATTTAGAAGTTATCTCTGAGAAATGGTTCAAAATATAACACATAGACTTTGGATAAATACTGTCTAACTTAGGATTTTTTCAATGCAGGATGATTTCAGTTATTACTGAAATGTAATACAAGGTAAATAAGTATGTTTTAAGACCACAAGGTTTAATTTACTCCTTAAGTACAACTTACAATAAGAAGCATTTATTGGCCTTAAATTGAATGCCTGTGGGTATGGGCTTCTGTCAGGGGAAGTGTTTCATAAATCAGAGGGTGCACTTGCACTCAGAATTAGCATACTTTTTCACACATGAGATGAGTGTGACACAATGATCTTAATTAACTCAACTTTGTTTACTTTTTTGAGATCAGGCAAGTTCAGTTTAGTATGGATGTAGACTTCTTTGTTTACATTTCATGATAGCATTTTCAATTAATGTTCTCCCAGTATACAAGTCACTGTGGCGATCCGCCCTCACGCCATTGCTTTCATTTCATCCTCTAGATAATGCTCTGGTCTCTGTGCCACAGGCCAAATGATTTTACCTTAATATGTAACTCTTGTTATTGTTCCTAAACACCAGGGAGTACAGTGTGGCATGGTGCCATTTATGACTACATAGATGGACCTTGAGAACTAAGTGAAATAAGTAATCAGAAAAAGCTAAGGACTATGTGATTTTACACATAGGTGGGATATAAAAATGAGACTCATGGACATAGATAAAAGTGAAGTGGTTACCAGGAGTAAGGGGTTTAGGGAGGAGAGCAGAGAGGGACAAATATACAGTGACAGAAAATATTTGACTTTGGATGATGGGCACACAACACAATCAACAGTTCAAATGCTATAGAAATGTTTACCGAAAACCTATATACTCTTACTGATCAATGTCACCCCATTAAATTTAATTTTCTAAATGAAAAAAAAAAAAAAAGAAAAGCTTAAGTATTAGAGCAGGTGGGAGGCCATGAGCAATGAGTAATCAATCAGCTAATTCCCTCCAAGGAGGGTGGGGGAAATGACAGGTGACAACTCCTCTGTACCTGCTTTTCTGAGTTCTAATATATGAAAACCAAGGAGGCTGTGACCTCTTCCATCACCCCAGAAATGATCTCAACAGTCTTTCTTCCCTTTTTCTTTCTGACCTTTACCCTCTTCTCTTTTTCTTGAACCCTCTGTGGCTTTTTTTTTTTTTCTAACAGCTTTTTAGAATACATTTTTTTTTATAATAATTTTATTTTTTTAATGGGGTGACATCAATAAATCAGGATACATATATTCAAAGATAACAAGTCCAGGTTATCTTCTCATTCAATTATGTTGCATACCCACCACCCAAAGTCAGATTGTCCTCTGTCACCTTCTATCTTGTTTTCTTTGTGCCCCTCCCCACCCTCTTTCCCTCTCCCATTCCCCCCCCCCCCCCCCGTAACCACCACACTCTTATCAATGTCTCTTAGTTTCACTATTATGTCCCACCTACGTATGGAATAATACAGTTCCTGGTTTTTTCTGATTTACTTATTTCGCTTCGTATCATGTTATCAAGATCCCACCATTTTGCTGTAAATGTTCCGATGTCATCATTTCTTATGGCTGAGTAGTATTCCATAGTGTATATGTGCCACATCTTCTTTATCCAGTCATCTATTGATGGGCTTTTTGATTGTTTCCATGTCCTGGCCACTGTGAACAATGCTGCAATAAACATGGGGCTGCATGTGTCTTTACGTATCAATGTTTCTGAGTTTTGGGGATATATACCCAGTAGAGGGATTGCTGGGTCATAAGGTAGTTCTATTTTCAGTTTTTTGAGGAACCACCATACTTTCTTCCATAATGGTTGTACTACTTTACATTCCCACCAACAGTGTATGAGGGTTCCTTTTTCTCCACAGCCTCTCCAACATTTGCTATTACCTGTCTTGCTAATAACAGCTAATCGAACAGGTGTGAGGTGGTATCTCATTGCCGTTTTGATTTGCATTTCTCTAATAGCTAAAGAAGATGAGCATCTTTTCATATATCTGTTGGCCATTTGTATTTCTTCCTGGGAGAAGTGTCTGTTCATATCCTCTTCCCATTTTTTTATTGGATTGTTTGTTTGTTTGTTGTTGAGTTTTATGAGTTCTTTGTATATTTTGGATATTAGGCCCTTATCTGAGCTGTTGTTTGAAAATATCATTTCCCATTTAGTTGGCTTTCTGTTTATTTTGTTATCAGTTTCTCTTGCTGAGCAAAAACTTCTTAGTCTGATGTAGTCCCATTCATTAATTTTTGCCTTCACTTCTCTTGCCTGTGGAGTCAAATTCATAAAATGCTCTTTAAAACCCAGGTCCATGAGTTGAGTACCTATGTCTTCTTCTATGTACTTAATTGTTTCAGGTCTTATGTTTAGATCTTTGATCCATTTTGAGTTAATTTTTGTACAGGGGGAGAGACTGTAGTCCAGTTTCATTCTTTTGCATGTGGCTTTCCAGTTTTCCCAGCACCATTTATTGAAGAGGCTTTCTTTTCTCCATTGTGTGTTGTTGTCCCCTTTATCAAAAATTATTTGACTATATATATGTGGTTTTATTTCTGGACTTTCTATTCTGTTCCATTGGTCTGATTGTCTATTTTTCTGCCAATACCATGCTGTTTTGATTGTCGTGGCCCTATAATATAGTTTGAAGTCAGGTATTGTAATGCCCCCAGCTTCATTCTTTTTCTTTAGGATTGCTTTGGCTATTCGGGGTTTTTTATAGTTCCATATAAATCTGATGATTTTTTGCTCTATTTCTTTAAAAAACGTCATTGGAAGTTTGATGGGAATTGCATTAAATTTGTATATTGCTTTGGGTAATATAGCCATCTTGATTATATTTATTCTTCCTAGCCAAGAACAAGGTATATTCTTCCATCTCATTATATCTTTTTCGATTTCCCTTAACAATGGTTTATAGTTTTCATTATATAAGTCCTTTACATTCTTTGTTATGTTTATTCCTAAGTATTTTATTTTTTTGTTGTTGCAATCGTAAAGGGGATTATTCTTTTGAGTTCGTTCTCAGTTGTTTCATTGTTGGCATATAGAAAGGCTATTGACTTCTGTATGTTAATTTTGTATCCTGCGACCTTACTGTATTGGCTTATTGTTTCTAGTAGTCTTTTTGTGGATTCTTTAGGGTTTTTGATGTATAGGATCATATCATCTGCAAAAAGTGATACCTTTACTTCTTCTTTTCCGATATGGATGCCTTTTATTTCTTTGTCTTGTCTGATTGCTCTGGCTAGAACCTCTAGTACCACATTAAATAAGAGTGGAGAGAGTGGACAACCCTGTCTTGTTCCTGATTTAAGGGGGAAAGCCTTCAGTTTAGTGCCATTTAATATGATGTTAGCTGATGGTTTATCATATATGGCCTTTATCATGTTGAGATATTTTCCTTCTATACCCATTTTGTTGAGAGTCTTAAACATAAAATTGTGTTGTATTTTATCGAAAGCCTTTTCTGCGTCTATTGATAAGATCATGTGGTTTTTGTTCTTTGTTTTGTTGATATGGTGTATTACGTTAACCGTTTTACATATGTTGAACCATCCTTGAGATTCTGGGATGAATCCCACTTGATCATGATGTATTATTTTTTTAATATGTTGTTGTATTCGATTTGCTAGTATTTTGTTTAGTATTTTAGCATCTGTATTCATTAGAGATATTGGTCTGTAGTTTTCTTTTTTTGTGCCATCCTTGCCTGGTTTTGGTATGAGGGTTATGTTGGCCTCATAAAATGTGTTTGGAAGTATTGCTTCTTCAATTTTTTGGAAGACTTTGAGTAGAATAGGAACCAAGTCTTCTTTGAATGTTTGATAAAATTCGCTTGTATAGCCGTCAGGGCCTGGACTTTTATTTTTGGGGAGGTTTTTAATGGTTTTTTCTATTTCTTCTCTACTGATAGGTCTGTTTAGGCTTTCTGCTTCTTTTTGACTCAGTCTAGGAAGGTTGTATTGTTCTAGGAATTTATCCATTTCTTCTAGGTTGTTGAATTTAGTGGCATAAAGTTTTTCATAGTATTCTACAATAATTCTTTGTATATCTATGGTGTCCGTGGTGATTTCTCCTCTTTCATTTTGGATTTTGTTTATATGAGTTCTTTCTCTTTTTTCCTTGGTAAGTCTTGCCAAGGGTCTGTCAATTTTGTTGATCTTTTCAAAGAACCAGCTCCTTGTTCTATTAATTTTTTCTATAGTTTTTCTGTTCTCTAATTCATTTATTTCTGCTCTGATTTTTATTATCTCCTTTCTTTGGCTGGTTTTGGGTTGTCTTTGTTCTTCTTTTTCTAGTTCCTTAAGGTGTGAAGTTGAGTGGTTCACTTGGGCTCTCTCTTGTTTGTTCATATATGCCTGAAGTGATATGAACTTCCCTCTTATCACTGCTTTTGCAGCATCCCATAGATTCTGTTATGTCGTATTGTCATTTTCATTAGTCTGTATATATCTTTTGATCTCTGCACTTATTTCTTCTTTGACCCATTCATTATAAGTATGTTGTTTAGTTTCCACATTTTTGTGGGATTTTTTTCCTCTTTTTTGCAGTTGAATTCTAGTTTCAAGGCTTTATGATCAGAAAATATGCTTGGTACAACTTCAATTTTTCTGAATTTGCTGATGTTGTTTTTGTGGCCCAACATATGGTCAATTCTTGAGAATGATCCATGTACACTGGAGAAAAATGTATACTCAGTCACTTTGGGATGAAATGTCCTGTAGATGTCTATCATATCCAGGTGCTCTAGTGTTTTGTTTAAGGCCACTATGTCTTTGTTGATTCTCTGTTTGGATGACCGATCTAGAGCCGTCAGCGGTGTATTGAGGTCTCCAAGTATGATTGTGTTTTTGTCAGTTTTTGTTTTAAGATCAATAAGTAGCTGTCTTATATATTTTGGTGCTCCTTGGTTTGGTGCATATATATTAAGAATTATTATGTCTTCTTGATTCAGTGTCCCCTTAGCCATTATGAAATGGCCATTTTTGTCTCTGAGTACTTTTCCTGTCTTGTAGTCAGCATTATCCGATATGAGTATTGCTACACCTGCTTTTTTTTGGATGTTATTTGCTTGGAGTATTGTTTTCCAGCCTTTCACTTTGAATTTGTTTTTATCCTTGTTACTTAGATGAGTTTCCTGTAGGCAGCATACAGTTGGATTTTCTTTTTTAATCCATTCTGCTACTCTGTGCCTTTTTATTGGTGAGTTTAATCCGTTTACATTTAGTGTAATTATTGATACTTGTGAGTTCCCTATTGCCATTTTATATCTTGCTTTCTGTTAGTTTTGTGTCTTGTTTGATCCTTCTCTTTCGTTTTTCTATCTTTTGTTTTTATTTGGTTGTATTCCATACATCTTTCCTCTGTTGCTATCTTTTTTATCTCATGTGCTTCTGTGGTGGTTTTTTCAATGGTGGTTACCTTTGAGTAATGAAAAGGGTCCCTACCCTGTTCATTGTAGCAAACTATTTTGTGAGTACTTTTGCACTCCATCGTCCTTTGCTACTGTTAATCTCCATCTTCTCCCCCCCTTTCTTTTTGTTGTTGTCACAGTTTAAATTTGGTTTTATTGTGTTCTTCTTGGAGCTTTTACTTGTGGCTTTGTTTTTTTTGTTGTTCTTTGTATCTGATTGGAGAACCCCCTTTAGTAATTCCTGGAGTGGGGGTTTTCTGATGATAAATTCCCTCATCTTTTCTGTATCTGTGAATGTTTTTATTTCTCCTTTATATTTGAAGGATAGCTTTGATGGGTATAGTATTCGTGGCTGAAAGTTCCTCTCTTTCAGGACTTTAAATATTGGGGTCCACTCTCTTCTAGTTTGTAGAGTTTCTGCTGAGAAATCTGATGATAATCTAATGGGCCTTCCTTTATATGTTGTATTCTTCTTTTCCCTGGCTGCCTTGAGAATTTTTTCTTTGCTGTTGGTTTGTGTCAATTTCATTATGATATGCCTTGGAGTAGGTTTGTTGGGGTTAAGAGAACTCGGAGTTCTGTTTGCTTCTTGAACTTGAGGCTTTAGTTCTTTCCACAGGCTTGGGAAGTTCTCATCTATTATTTGTTTGAGTATGTTCTCCATTCCATTTTCTCTCTCTTCTCCCTCTGATATACCTATTATTCTTATGTTATTCTTTTTGATGGAGTCAGATAATTCTTGTAGGGCTATCTCATTTTTTTTAATTTTTGAGTCTCTTTCTTCTTCTCTCTGTTGTGCCTCAAGTTGCTTGTCTTCTATTTCACTAATCCTCTCTTCTATCTGACCTGTTCTATTAGCTAAGCTTGTTACTTCGTTTTTCAGCTCGTGAATTGAGTTTTTCATCTCTGTTTGATTTGTTTTTATAGTTTCAATTTCCTTGGACATATATTCTTTGTGTTCATTGAGTTGTTTTCTGAGCTCCCTAAATTGCCTTTCTGTGTTTTCTTGTATATCTCGGAGGATTTTTAGGATTTCTATCTTGAATTCTCTGTCATTTAGCTCCAAGGTTTCCAATATATTAAATTTTTTTCTCCATAGATTTTTCCTCATCTAGCTGTGTTACCTTTATTTCTTTTGTATCCATGATATTCGATTTTCTCTTCCTTAATGGCATCTGAGGGTGGTTTTGTTGATAGTATTAATGAGATTTAATAAAGAATAAAAAGTTAAAAAAAATAATAAAAAAAATAAAAAATCAAAAAGAGTTGTTTTTTTTAAAAAAATTAATAATGAAATAAAGAAAAATAAAATAAAATAAAAATTTTTTAAAAAGGAAATTATTCCCCCCCTCCTTTTTTCCTCTCCTCTCCTCTCCCCTCTTTCTTGAGAAAATCTTGTGGTGAACTGTGAATTATAACAAACAATGCCTGTGATGGAGGGCCTGAATTGGGGAAAAGTAATAAAGGGGCAAAAAAAAAAAAAGAAAAAAAAAGAGCGTATGGACCCACAAAAAGCAAATAAGGAAAAAATTTGGGTCAAGAATAAAATGATTTGCTTTTAGGTGTTGGTTGTCTAAGAGTTATGATGAGAGGAATAAGAGGAAAACGGAAAAATGGGGGGACAAATTAAAAAATTACAATTGTATTTAGTGAAACAAGAACTAGATAAAATGGAGAGCCAGGGATGGGAGCACTGCTAGTGAGTTAAAAAGGTGAAGTAAAAACCCCTCAAAATGCCACAAACATAAGTTGAGTCCCAGATAAGATAATTTGTTTGTTATTGAGGTTTGAATGAGAGGAGATGTAAAGGAGAAAGGAAGAAACTAATATAGAGGGAGAAAAGAAAGAGAGAGAGAGAAAAAAAGAGGGAACCACTAAAAGAAGAAAAAAGAAAGGAGAGAGAGAGAGAGAGAGAGAGTTAAGGGTTTTGGAGTGCAACCCTCATAGAGAGAAAGGAAGAGAAGAGAAAAGATAATGGGAGATGTAACACTTATGGGTAGTGTAGTTCAAGGAGAGGAGAGAGTAAGACCGGCAGAGAGTTAATCGGCCAAATTGGAGGAGGAAAAAAAGTATCAAGAATGAAGATAAGAGAAACAAACGAACAAATATAATAAAATGGGATAGGTTATAAAGTCTGCAGATTATTCTTGATTTTGAGAGGTTATCTTTTTGCTTTTTCTTTTCTCTCCCTCTTCCTGGTCGGTGACTCTGTACCCTGGGTTCTGCCCCTTTGGCACGCTCAGGTAGAGGTTTGCAGTTGATAAGTCTCTATGGCAATGTCATGTATTGTGCTTTAGTCTCGTTGGCAGTCGAGGCTCATTAGCATTTTTAGGCTCCGACAGTGAGAGAGTCCGTGTTCCTGGAGCCTTTCTCCTAGTCTTTCCTTCCTCAATTAGTAGCCTGATAATCCAGCTATGGGGTTGCTGCTGCCTCTGCCTGGATAGTAAGAGGCTCAAAGAGCTGGCAACTCCCCACTCTATTTCCACTCAGCACAGGGCTCTGGGTAAGGCTCAGTCAGTCAGAGCTGCTAGCATAATCAGGCAGGGTTTCCGCCCACTCAAAGACCTCTGGCTCTGCCACTCTGTCCGGTAACACAGGCGGGCGCCCACTTCCGGGGCGCTTGGAGGAAACTCTCACTCACTGGCTGCACGTGCAGACCAGGATATCCGGCCAGCAGTCTCATGCTCTGAGTGAAACCCCCAACCGCAGGGAAAAGTTGCAGCGTTGGAATTGAGTCTCGCTCCGTCCCCGTGCGCGGCTTTTGCACGGCGCTGGAGCGGCCCGAGATTCTGCTTTGGCCCACACAAAGGCCCCTGACTCTGCCCCTCTGTGCGATAACACGGGCGCGCACTGCCGAGGCACTCGGAGGAATCTCTCATTCACTATCTGCGCGCGCAAACCAGGATATGAGGCCGGCCGCGTTTCCCTCTGAGTGAAAGCCCCTCCAGCACGGAAAATCTCCACCGTTGGAATTAGTTCTCACTCCCTCCCGTGCGTGGCTTTCCCAGGGCGCTGGGGCTGCCCAGAGACTCTGCCCTCAGCCCACAGAAAGGCCTCTGAACCTGCCTCTCCGTGGGGCAACACGGGCACCCACTCTTGGGGCCTAGGAAGAAATCTCTCGCCCACTAACTGCGCGCACGCCAACCAGGAGACCGGGTAAAATGGCCGCCCCGCTTGTCTTTCTTTGTTTGGGTTTGGCGCAAGTGTTAGCTTGTATTGCCCGGGTTGCCACAGGATCAGTTTTTCCTCGGCTTGGATCTCCGTGCCACAGCCTGGTTCGGCCGTTTGTGCCGCGGCCTGGATCTATTCACCCCCTTTGCCCGCCTTAGTTTCTATATTCACAGTTACCAGAGAAAGCCGCCCTGTTTAGGTTAGTGAGGAAGGCAGAGCATTTCTTACTCCCTATTTCCTTCGGGGTTTGGTTATATATTTAGCCAATTTTTCACTCGACCATACCTTTGGGTGTATTGCGAAGCTTCTGGAGGCTCCAATTATAGGTTTTTCTGTTTCTGGTTGAAGATCTTGTTGAGTTTTGGGGGAGATTTATCGGTATCGCTTCCTACCCCGCCATTACTCTGACGTCATCTCTGTGGCTTTTTTTATATATCTTTTCTATTTCTAAATTAGCTTGTTCTGTCCCATCACCCCCCTACCCCCATATTTCTTTTACTTTTATTTCTCTTTCCTTCTTTCTCCCTTACCATCCTCTCTCCAAACCACTCAGGGTATTTTCTTTTTCAGCCAGAGACAGACAGACAGAGACACACAGACAGGAAGGAAGAGAAATTAGAAGCATCAGCTCGTAGTTGTGGCACCTTAGTTATTCATTGATTGTTTTCTAATGTGTGCCTTGATTGAGGGACTCCAGCCAAGCCAGTGACTCCTTGTTTAAGCCAATGACCTTGGGCTCAAGCCAGTGACCTTGGGCTTCAAACCAACAACATTTGGGCTTAAGCCATTGACCATGGAGTCATGTCTATGATCCCAAGCTCAAGCTGGCAACCTCTCGCTTAAGCTGGTGAGCATGTGCTCAAGCTGGATGAGCCCGTGCTCAAACTGGTGACCTCGGGGTTTCAAACCTGAGTCCTTTGTGTCCCAGTCTGATGCTCTATCCACTGCACTACTGCCTGGTTGGGCTATTTTACTTAAATATTAATCTCTCCAAAACACAAGTTTTCTTTATATACTTTAGGACAGTGCTTTTCAGATTATAATTCTTGACTCATTAGTGAGTCATACAATTAATTTAATAGGACTTCATACAGTGAAATGAAATAAAAAGTTCCAGGTCATGGCACAGAGTATGGTTGTCTTACTTCCTGAAATGTTTCTATGCATACATGTATCTTCATCAGTACACACAAGTAAATCCGTGTGTATAGAATTGTCATACAAAGTGCATTTCTTACTATGGGTAATAGTCACAGGTTGGGTTTATATGACTGCACCTTTTCTGGAGCTACATGAATTTAAAAACGTTGCTCTGTTCCTCACATCTAGGCACTTAAATGTTTGTTGATTGAATGAAAGTATGTGTGAGTCATTCCTGTTGAAAATACTGTAATTAGAAAAGGAGATGACAAGTCAGGAAGGAAAGGGTATTGGAAGAGACAAGAGAGGTTTCTATGGTAGATACATAGTGGGTAAATAAGTATAGGCCGTAGAAAATGCACTCTTGTTACTTAGAACACATTGAGAGCTTGGATGAGCTACCGCTGTAAGTCAGACTGAAAGTCATTTATTTGCCTCTTTGTTTGAATGTTATCTACAATAGGATCTGCATACTCTGTTAAACAAGGTAAGTCTAATGAAATGGTGAACTTGTTGAAATTTTCAGAGAGGGTTATCCTGAAAGGTTTCTGGCATATAAGGAAAAATAAATATAAATTTAATTGTAGGTACTTGTGTTATTTAAGGTATCTGAAATGACTTTTGTGTGTGTGTATGTGTGTATTTTTTTTTGGCCAGAGACAGAGAGAGAGTCAGAGAGAGGGATAGATAGGGACAGACAGACAGGAAGGGAGAGAGATGAGAAGCATGAATTTTTCAATATGGCACTTTAGTTGTTCATTGATTGCTTTCTCTTATGTGCCTTGACCGTGGGCCTACAGCAGACCAAGTAACCCCTTGCTTGAGTCAGCGACCTTGGGTCCAAGCTGGTGAGCTTTGCTCAAGCCAGATGAACCTGTGCTCAAGCTGGCGACCTTGGGGTCTCGAACCTGGGTCTTCTGCATCCCTGTCTGATGCTCTATCCACTGAGCCACCACCTGACTGTATATATTTTTAATTTGGTATATTGCCTGTTTTATTTTGGTGACTACAAAGCATACCATTTATGAAAGCTTTCACAGGTTCACAGGAGGTCTTAAGTATC
Organism: Saccopteryx leptura; assembly: GCF_036850995.1. Classification (NCBI taxonomy): domain Eukaryota; kingdom Metazoa; phylum Chordata; class Mammalia; order Chiroptera; family Emballonuridae; genus Saccopteryx; species Saccopteryx leptura. The sequence continues at coordinate 52,988,512 of NC_089505.1, read as the reverse complement.
CATCCCTCTTAACATGTTTTTGTTTTGTTTTTTTTTGTATTTTTCTGAAGCTGGAAACGGGGAGAGACAGTCAGACAGACTCCCGCATGCACCCGACCGGGATCCACCCGGCACGCCCACCAGGGGGTGATGCTCTGCCCCTCTGGAGCATCGCTCTGTCGCGACCAGGCCACCCTAGCGCCTGGGGCAGAGGCCAAGGAGCCATCCCCAGCGCCCAGGCCATCCTTGCTCCAATGGAGCCTCGCTGCGGGAGGGGAAGAGAGAGAGAGGAAGGAGAGGGGGAGGGGTGGAGAAGCAGATGGGCGCCTCTCCTGTGTGCCCTGGCCGGGAATCGAACCCGGGACCTCTGCACGCCAGGCCGACGCTCTACCACTGAGCCAACCGGCCAGGGTCCCCTCTTAACATGTTTTTGTTGTTATTTTGTCAGGAACATCGATCTCTATGAGGTAAGGTATACTTACTGTAAGACATTAAAGGCATTAAATGACATATTTTTTGAATGCCCTTCACTATGTGCCAGATTAAGGCTTACTATACATAGCTGAGATACAGCTGCTGCCTCTGAGGGTATATATACACTGTGGGGTTTATATTGTCATTATTCCAGGTGGCAGGAGGTATGAAGGTGTTACCAGAGGAGGCTGTGGGACTACAGGGAAGACTACAGATGAGACAGAGGTTCCCGGGCAAGGGTCCATTCTTTTTTTTTTTTTTTTTTTTTTTTTTTTTTTTTTTTTGGTGGCAGAGACATAGAGAGTCAGAGATAGGGACAGACAGACAGGAAGGGAGATAGATGAGAAACATAATTCTTCGTTGCAGCTCCTTAGTTGTTCATTGATTGATTTCTCATATGTGCCTTGACCGAGGGGCTACAACAGACTGAGTGACCCCTTGCTCGAGCCAGCAACCTTGGGCTTAAGCTGGTGAACTTTGCTCAAACCAGATGAGTCCGTGCTCAAGCTGGCGACCTCGGGGTCTCGAACCTGGGTCCTCTGCATCCCAGTCCAATGCTCTATCCACTGCGCCACCGCCTAGTCAGGTGGCAGGGTCCATTCTAAGGGAAAGATGAAATTGTCTGGTTGAACAAGGCCAGGAGGGCATAGGGCAGAGTTCCAGACACCACTTTTGGAGACCCACACACAATTCCCTAATACCAGGGGGTAATCAAGGAGGAGGTGAGGACACAGACAGAAGGAACAGGATCAGGAGGAGATGCTGAGAGAGTGACCCTTATTTTATTAAAAACCTGTTTTAATCAGAGGAGTGATAGTCTTATATTTGCATTTTAGAAAGGCTACTCTAGAAACAGCAGGTAGGTGGATCAGAGGCAGGGAGATCAATAGCATATCTGTTGGAAACAGAACAAAGTGGTTGGCATACTATTGGGATTTGAAATAGGAAGAGGGTTACTTTGTAAACACAGAATCTGTAGGGCTTGGTGAAATTTGGTAGTGGATGGGTTTGATGAACATGTGAGAGGCATTAGTTTTCTCGCTTGGTTGACTAGATACGGTGGTGGATCACCAGGATTGGAAATACATGACAAACCAAATTTAGGAGCTCCAGTGGTTTTTTTGTGACAATTACAGGACATCCAAGATGATTTTTTCAGAGCTAAAGAGGTTTTAGATTAAACAGATTCAATAATTTAGTTTTATTCTGCTCTTGATTTAAAAAGCAAGTAAAATTTCTTACCTTTCTCTGAAGGAGGTCCAAGTTAAATAGATTATTGTAGTGCTTTTGAAATTTCCTGGCTATTCATGGTCAGATTAAATGGGAAAATAATTCTTTAATTACTGGTAGAAAAGAGGAACTTATCATGGTTTTAAGTGTATTTTTAGCCCATCAAACACTGTCTTTTTACATGAGCAAGCAGGTTAATCCTTGGGAACAGATTTGGATATCTGATATGGCCATGTGAGGGGTATTACTCACTGGTTTTCTTAGCTCTGTATACAAGAATCACATTTTGTAACTGTTTAACCTTTTGATATTTTGTTACTTTACCAAATTATCACTCATTTGTGTATGGAAAATGAATGGGAAGATTTGGGGCAAATAGAATGATTACAGAGCCTGTGCTCTGTCACCTTGGCTTCCTGACAACCATTTCTGTTGCCCAGTGAAGATGTGTGTCCAGGCGTAGTGATTTATGGCCTTGTCCTCTTTGACCATATATGAGAATCTTTTCAGTTAAGATAAATTTTTGTTTGAAATAAAGAAAAACATTTCTATTCTATGTTTAAATGTAGCTTTACCATCCTATGTGTGACTCAGAGCCCCTTGGGGCTTTTTTTATTATTATTATTATTTTTATTTTTCTGAAGTTAGAAGTGGTGAGGCAGAGAGACAGACTCCCGCATGAGCCCAACCGGGATCCACCCAGCAAGCCCACCAGGGGGCAATGCTCTGCCCATCTGAGCCATTGCTCAGTTGCAACCGGAGCCATTCTAGCGCCTGAGGCAGAGGCCATGGAGCCATCCTCAGCGCCCAGGCCAACTTTGTTCCAGTGGAGCCTTGGCTGCAGGAGGGGAAGAGAGAGACAGAAAGGAGAGGGGGAAGATGTGGAGAAGCAGATGGGTGCTTCTCCTGTGTGCTCTGGCCAGGAATCAAACCTGAGACTTCCACACACTGAGCCAATGCTCTACCACTGAGCCAACTGGCCCCTTAGGGCTTTTACACATGGTTTTGAAACACATGCAGATCCCATTAAGTCCTAATTGTGTTTAAAATTCACTGATAGTCTTTTAATGTGATATAAGTAATTTTTTATGTTTAATATTATAATATTGCTGTTTATTTTCCCTATTGTCTTATGAAAAAATTTTGAGAAATACTACCAGGGAAATTAATTGCATTATGTCTTCATAATTAAAGGGCTGCTCATAGTCTATAAACATCCTTCTGTCATCGCTCCCAATTTTATGGGAAGGGAAAGTCCTTAGTAAATAGAACCCACTATGTGGTATTTTTAATTTAAAACAAATTGAAGCCCTGGCTGGTTTCAATTAGCGGTAGAGCGTCGGCCTGGCGTGCGGGGGACCCGGGTTCGATTCCCAGCCAGGGCACATAGGAGAAGCGCCCATTTGCTTCTCCCTCCCTCCCCCCTCCTTCCTCTCTGTCTCTCTCTTCCCCTCCCGCAGCCAAGGCTCCATTGGAGCAAAGATGGCCCGGGTGCTGGGGATGGCTCCTTGGCCTCTGCCCCAGGCACTAGAGTGGCTCTGGTCGCGGCAGAGCGACGCCCCGGAGGGGCAGAGCATCACCCCCTGGTGGGCAGAGTGTCGCCCCTGGTGGGCGTGCCGGGTGGATCCCGGTCGGGCGCATGCGGGAGTCTGTCTGACTGTCTCTCCCCGTTTCCAGCTTCAGAAAAATACAAAAAAAAAAAAAAATTGAAAAGACTATGAATTACTTGAGGCCAGGATTTATCTGCCTTTGTATCCCAGGCCGTAGCACAAAACCTGGTATACAGTAAACATTAAATAAATTACAAATGAGTAATACTTGATATTCAATATTTTTACCTCTTTTACAAATATCATACAAAATAAAGTGTGAACAAGAAAGAGAAATGGCAGAGTTAACAAATTGAAGCAAATGAGAAGTATTTGCAAGTTTTTATTTCATTATAGTTTATTTTCAGTTTTAAGTAACAGCTCAGAGTCCTCGGCAGGTACCTTAGGAGTTTTTTAATTGACAAACTATTGCTGTCTTTATTACTTAATTTTTACATTATGTTAGTAGGACAGGCTAAAATACAATCATGATTTTTATAGTTAAATTTAATTTTTCCTGCTCTTTTTAGATATAATTGGCCTAACATGTAAGTTTAAGGTGTAAAATGTAATGATTTGATATATGTATATACTACAAAATGATTACCATGAGGTCAGTTAATACCTCCATGCCCTCATACAGTATGTGTATATGTGTATGAGATGCAGACTTTTAAAATCTACAACTTCCAAATATACAGTACAGTATTATTACCTATAGTCACCATGCTGTACATTACATCCCAGAGTTTATTGATCTAATAACTGAACTGGAAGTTTATACCTTTTGACCACCTTTATCTGTTTTCCCTACATCCCACTCCTGCCTCTTACAACCAACAATCTGTTCTCTGTTTCTGTTAGTTTGGGTTTTTATTTCCACATTTATTAAGATCATAACAGTATTTGTCTTTCTCTGTCTGACCTATTTCACTTAGTATAGTACTCTCAATGTCCATCCATGGTGTTGCAAATGACGAGACTTCCTTCTTTTTTTATAGATCAATAATATGCACATATATATCTTTTTTTTTTCCTTTTTTTTTTTTCTCCTCTTTTTTTTTTTTTCTTTTTTTTTTTGTATTTTTCTGAAGCTGGAAACGGGGAGAGACAGACAGACTCCCGCATGCGCCCGACCGGGATCCACCCGGCACGCCCACCAGGGGCGACGCTCTGTCCACTAGGGGGCGATGCTCTGCCCCTCCGGGGCGTCGCTCTGCCGCGACCAGAGCCACTCCAGCGCCTGGGGCAGAGGCCAAGGAGCCATCCCCAGTGCCCGGGCCATCCTTGCTCCAATGGAGTCTTGGCTGCGGGAGGGGAAGAGAGAGACAGAGAGGAAGGAGAGGGGGGCGGTGGAGAAGCAAATGGGCGCCTCTCCTATGTGCCCTGGCCGGGAATCGAACCCAGGTCCCCCGCACGCCAGGCCGACGCTCTACCGCTGAGCCACACATATATATCTTCTTATTCATTCATCCATCTGTAGACACATAGGTTGTCTCCATGTCTTAGCTATTGTAAATAATGCCACAGTGAACATGGGGTGCATATATCTTTTCAAGCTAGTATTTTTGTTTTCTTTGGTTAAATATCCAGAATTGGAAGTGCTAAATCATACACTAGTTCTGTTCTTAATTTCTTAAGGAACCTTTATACTGGTTTCCATAGTGGCTATACAAGTTTACATTCCCACCAACAGTGTATAAGAGTACCCTTTCATCCACATCCTGGCCAGCACTTGTTATCTCTTATCTTTTTGATAATAGCTAGTCTGATCATTAGTACAGATATCTCATTGTGGTTTTGATTTGCTTTTCCTCATGATTAATGATGTTGAATATCTTTTCATGTTGCTGTTAGCCATTTATATGTCTTATTTGGAAAAACGTCTATTAAAGTCCTTTTCCCTTTTTTTTTTTTTTTTTTTTTTTAGTAAGAGACAGAGTGAATGAGAGAGAGAGACAGACTGGAAGGGAGAGAGATGAGAAGCATCAGTCTTCATTGTGGCACCTTAGTTGTTCATTGATTGCTTTCTCATACGTGCCTTGATGGAGGGTAGGGGGGATCCAGCCAAGCCAGTGACTCAGTGCTCAATCCAGTAGCCTTGGGTTCAAGCCAGCAACCTTGGGCTTCAAGCTAATGACCTTTGGGCTCAAGTCAGCGACCATGCGGTCATGTCCATGATCCCACGCTCAAGCTGGCAACCTCTGGGTTTCAAACCTGGGTCCTCAGCATCCCAGGCTGATGCTCTATCCACTGTGCCACTGCCTGGTCAGGCCCTTTGCCCATTTTTAATTAGATTATTTGTGTTTTTTTGCTATTGAGTGTTATGAATTCCATTTATATTTTGAATATTAACCCCTTATCAGATATGGGGTTTGCAAATATTTTCTCTCATTCTATAGGTTGTCTTTTCATTTTGTTGATTATTTCTTTTGCTGCACAGAAGCTTTTTAGTTTGATATAGTTTTATTTGTTCATTTTTGCCGTTGTTGCTTGTGCTTTTGATATTTTAACCATAAACTCATTGCCAAGACCATTTTTTAGGAGCTTTTTCCTTATGTTTTCTTCAAGGAGTTGTATGTTTTCACATCTTACATTTAAGTCTTTAATCTATTTTGAGTTAAATTTTGTGTGTAGTTTAAGTTAGGGGTCCATTTTTCATTCTTTTACATGTGAATATCCAGTTTCCCCAGCACCATTTGTTGAAGAGATTATCTTTTCTTTGGTATTCTTTGCTCTCTTGTCAAAGATTATTTGTCCATATACATGTGGGTTTAATTCTGGGCTCTCAATTCTGTTTCATTGTTCTGTGTATCTGTTTTTATGTGAATACCATGCTGATTTGATTATTATTGCTTTATAATATACATAGTTCAAAATAGGAGATGTGACGGTCCTGACTTTGTTCTTCTTCCTTAGGCTTGCTTTGGCTATTTGAGATCTTTTGTGTTCATACAAATGTTAGAATTATTTGTTCTATTTCTATAAAAAATGCCATAAATCTTGATAGAGATTGGAATGAATAAATTACTTTTGGTAGTAAGGAGTTTTCAGCGGTATTAATTCTTTTAGTTTGTGAACACAGGGTATCTTTTCATTGATTCATGTCTTTCTTAATTTCTTTCATTAGTGTTTTATAGTTTTCATATAGATCTTTCATCTTTTTGGTTAAATTGATTTCTAGTACTTTATTGCTTTTGATATTACTGGATTTGGGAGGGGGAAATGGGAGGATGAGAATGATTGTCTCAAGAAAGAGCACTTATAAGATTATTTAAGTTGTGAGCTAACCTCACCACTACTTTTCATGGCACACCAATTGAAATAATGATAGACAAACTGGTTTTTCAGACTTGGGTATTTGGCAGATACTTTCTCAAAAATAAACAAAGTAATCCTTTTACTTCAATTAAAACAGTTGTGAGTTTTTGTTAATAATGATAAAAGCCACCTAACCAGTTGATGGCACAGTGGATAGAACATCAGCCTGGGACACTGAGGACCCAGGTTCGAAACCTCAAGGCCATCAGCTTGAGCATGGGCTCATCCAACTTGAGTTCAGGCTCACCAGCTTGAGTATGGAGTTGCTGGCTTGAGCATGGGATCATAGATATGACCACATGGTCGCTGGTTTGAGCCCAAAGGTAACTGGCTTGAAGCCCAACATCATTGGCTTGAGTCCAAGGTTGCTGGCTTAAGCAAGGGGTCACTGGCTCAGCTGGAGCCCCAGGTCAATGCCCATGTGAGACAGCAATCAATGAATGACTAGGGTGCTGCAACTATGAGTTGATGCTTCTCATCTCTCTCCCTTCCTGTCTATCCTGGTCTGTCTGTCTGTCTCTCTCTCTCACTTTATCTCTCTTGAGCCAAAAAAAAAAACATAAAAGCCAAAATAAGAAGTTTAAAAAACTTGTATTCACCATCATGAATAATACTTGAACATTTTTCTGATAAGATTGGTAACAATCTTAATAAATATGATTTAAAAAAATATTATATAATGTGTTACCATTTGGAAGATCTTTATAACTCCATGAGCCAATATTGTCCAAAAGACCAATGCATGCTATTTAAAAATCATTCATGGGTAGAAAAACTCATTCCAAGTGCATGGTAGACCAGTGGATTTTAAGATAAAAGAATATAAAAAGTTCATTGGTATGGCGTCAGATTTCACATTGCAACTAACCTTTAAGAAACATGATAAGTTTTGGTGTAGTATCAAAGAAAACTATCCACAATTATTTGGAAATGCTATTAAAATTCTTCTTCCCTTTCCATCTACATATCTGTGAGGTCAGAATTAATTCACATACTTCCAAAACAATAGGTCATGACAGCTTCAGAGCGGATTTGAGAATTTAGTTGTTTTCTATTAAATCACACATTGAAGAGATTTGCAAACATGTACAACAGGGCTACTTTTTCACTGACTTTCTTTTGTTTTAGAAAATATGATTATTTTTCTCTAAAATATATTGTTCTAATATTTATTGGGTTTTCACCTACTACCTCCTTCATTCAATAAACCTTTACAGTGCTTACTCTACTGTGGAAGTTACAGGGAAGGATACAAATCTGCACTAGAATGCCACCTGATTAACCCAACAGATTTGCTTCCTCCTGTACTATGCACACATTGAAAGCCCAAAGGGAAGCAAAATCTAAACTGTTTCTTTACTTGTAGAATAAACTGTTTAATGCCCTCAGTGAAGAGCCCTTGCCACAAAGCTCATTAGCAGTTACATCACGTGGGTTCTCTCTCATCTTATTAAAACTTAGAATTTGTTCAGAAGTGAGAACATAGACCCACAAGTATATTCTGAAAAAGATAAGTCTTTGTCCTTGGGAAAAATACTTGAAGGCCTGGCTGTCTATGATTGCTGTAGGCCCCTCAGGATCCGAAGAGTGTGGTGTAGAGGCAGGTATATAAGAGAGCAGAAAGACAGCCAAGAGGAATGAGACCACGTTCTCTGAATACCCATGTGTACTCTTACACTTTATTTTTTAGATAAAATGTTTAGAAAAGTTTTATTTTTTTTAACACTAAGCTGCTAAAATTTTGGAGACCTTTCTCATGTGCATTGTTGATTAATTTTTTTTGAGACAGAGAGAGAGAGGAAGGAAGAGAGAGAGGGGGAGAGAGAGAAGGAGAGAAGTATCAACTCATTCGTTGCTCCACTTAGTTGTACATTGATTGCTTCTCCTACATGCCTTGACTGAGGAACAGACCAGTGACCTCATGCTCAAGCTGGCAACCCTCTGCTCAAGCCAGTGACCCCACGCTTAAGCTAGTGACATGGGCTCAAGCCAGGGACCTTGGGGTTTTGAACCAGTGACCTCAGTGTTCCAGGTTAGTGCTCTATCCACTGTGCCCCACTGGTCAGGTCATTGTTGGTTAATTTTTCATGTCACACAAAGTGTTGAGGTAGGTGGGAGTATTTACCTCAGGAAAGAGATCATGTGATAAGTCCCTCAAGTAATAGGTTAAGCAGGGCCTTTTCAAGTTACTTGAAGACCAGAAAGTGGAACATACAAAGGAGGAAGATTTAAAGTTGCTGAAGGTAAAATTTTTCCAATAAGTAGAACTATCAACAATGATGTTTAAACATTTCATTAATAAAAGTCATGCATTCTCCCATTGCTGCAAGTACTAAAGCAGAGGCTGGATAACATAGCAGTGATGTTGTGGAGAGTTTCTTCATTTGATCTGAGGTTGGACAAGATAATTTGGAACAAAAGTTATCTCTAAAATTCTATAATTATCATTATCACAGCCATAGGACATCTGATGGTTGGGATTATTAGCAGTTTGAAACAAAAAGTAGGTGATTCATTTATTCAACAAATATTTATTAAGTCCCTACTATGTGCCATGCACCCTTTGAGACATGGGAGATATGGTAAAGAGCAAAACTGACAAGGAGCTTCAGGGGATTTATGTTCTAGGCAGACAAGCATCGAACTAATAAATAAGACAATTTCATGTTAGGATAAATGCCCTGAATACCACAAACCAGGGTGATGGGAGAGAGTGATGTGTTTTCGATTGGGTTTTGAGGGACTGTCTCTTTGAAGAGTTAACATTTAAGCTGAGACCTGAATGAAAAAGAGGTGGGTGGCCAGAGGGAAGAATGTTCAAAGCAGAGAGAACATGCACTGGAGACCAGCGCAAGGCCTGCTTGGCCTGTTTGAGAAGCAAACAGAAGTCTGAGTGAAAGGTCCAGAGGAATATGCTATGGCTAGAGTAAGGCTTAGGGCTGGGCCAGGGCCCACTGGTGCTTAGCCATTTTTCTTTCCAGTGGGAAGACCCTGGAGGGTTTTAGTAAAGAGTGGGACACACTGATTCACATCTCTAGGAGTTGACTTTGGGTGCTTTCTGCAGAATGACTTGTATGGGACAAGGAAGTAAGCAAAGAGGGAAATAAGAAACTTCGAAGACAAGAGAAGAAAGTGTTTCAAGAAGGGAGGAGTGGGCGGCAGTGTTGAACACAGAAAAAATGAACAGTAAGGTTATGGGAGGCCTTAGTCAGATAATGTTTATGAGGAGACCTGAAGATGGCAGTGGAGTAGGCAGATGCACAGGCTCCCAGCTCACACCACCAAACTGGATTACAAATTAATTTAGGAACAATCAGCGTGAAACACCAATGCTGGACTACAAGAACAGCTCTCAAAAACCAAGGAGCAAAGAAGAAGCCACACCGAGCCTGGTAGGGAGCACCAAGGAGCAGTGGGTCTCCCCTGCTTACAGGAATGAAGGGGGGGTGAGGCTGAGAGCCCAGAAGGGCTCTCATTCCAAGGAAAAGAGTAGAAAATATCGCTCACAGCCACTTGCCTGGGGATCTGGGAATGAGGGCAGGCTTATCTTCCAAAAGGAAAGGGGAGAGAGAGAGACAGATGGTGACGGGCAGAGGAATGCATGGGAGGACCTGAGAAGCTGACTCATCCAGTGCTGGAGGTGGCCATAGCTGGGGGAGGGGTTGCTCTTCCACAGAACACAAGACTAAAGTGGTTCCGGGTCACCCATCTCAAGATATCTCTCCAGCTCCAATCAGCGCAACAAAACACAGCTGAAAACAAGAAGTGGGGGAGAGGGGCAGTAACTCAGGTCTCCATGGAGATCAGAGATACACCTCCCCCTACTGAAGCAGAGAAAGCACCCTGCCCCCAGAGAGTAACTGGCAGATCAGGCCTTCAGAGTCTCAGGTTACACCCATGCATTCCTAGATACACTTTCAAAAAAGCCCCCTGCTGATATCAGTAAACAAGACTACCACCAAGTTAAGAAAACTGAGAAGAAAACAAACAAATCAAGGCTTCAAAACCGCTCTACTAGAAAAGCCAAATCTGACAGTGGATTACAAACAACAGCTGATGCCAACCCAAGAAGACCTAGAAATAACACAACTGAAAATTGGAGGCAGACAACACCAAGCCTAGACTCAACCAGCTCCACAAACAACACACCCAAACACACAGACATAATAAGAAGACAGAAAAGTGCAATCCAAGTGAAACCGTAAGAGAAACTTCCATAAAATGAACTGAGTGAAATGGAAATAACCAAACTACTAGATGCAGAGTTTAAAATAATGATTATTAGGGTGCTTAGGGATCTTAGAACAACAATGGATGGTCATTACAAACACCTAAATAAAGAGATATTGAAATATTAAAAAAGAATCAATCGGAGATGACAAATACAATATCAGAAATGAAGACCACAATAGAAGGAATTAAAAGCAAGATGGATGAAGCTGGGGATCGAATCAGCGAGTTGGAGGACAAGATGAACGAAGGCTGGGAAGCAGAGAAGAAAAAAGAAAAGAGACTCAAAAAGTCTGAGGAAACCCTAAGAGAGCTCTGTGACAACATGAACAGAAATAACATCTGCATCATAGGGGTTCTTGAAGAAAAAGAAAGAACAAGAAAGAAACTTTATTCAATCAAATCATAGCTGAGAACTTCCCTAAATTGATGCAAAGAAGGGTCTCACAAGTTCAAGAAGCACAGAGAACTCCATTAAAGAGAAACCAAAAGAAACCTACACCAAGACACATCATAATTAAAATACCAAAGCTAAGCGATAAAGAGAAAATATTAAAAGCTGCTAGAGAAAACAGGCTATCACCTACAAAGGAGCCCTCATAAGGATGAAATCCAACTTCTCAACAGAAACACTTGAGGCCAGAAGGGATTGGCAAGAAATATTCAAAGTAATGCAGAACAAGAGCCTACAACCAAGACTACTTTATCCAGCAAGGCTATCATTTAAAATTGAAGGAGAAATAAAAAGCTTCCCAGACCAAAAAAAAAAAAACCTCAAGGAATTCATTACAACCAAACCAATGCTACAGGAACTGTTAAGGGGCCTGTTGTAAACAGATCAAAGTGGGAAAAGAATATAGCAAAAGAGGAATACAGTTTTAAAGAATAAAATGGCAATAAACAATTACATATCAATAATAACCTTAAATGTTAATGGATTAAATGATCAGGTCAAAAGACATAGGGTAGCTGCGTGGATAAGAAAACAGGACCCATACATATGATGTCTACAAGAGACACACCTTAAAACAAAAGATGCACATAGACTGAAGATAAAAGGATGGAAAAAAATATTTCATGCAAATGGAAATGAAAAAAAAGCTGGGGTAGCAATACTTATATCAGACAAAATGGACTTTAAAACAAAGACTATAGTTAGAGATAAAGAAGGTCACTACATAATGATAAAGGGAGCAATCCAACAGGAAGATATAACCGTTATAAATATCTACGCACCTAATATAGAAGCACCTAAATATATAAAGCAGACTTTGATGGATTTAAAGGGCGAGATCAACAGCAATACCATAATAGTAGGGATTTCAATACCCCACTAACGTCACTAGATAGATCTTCAAGAAAGAAAATTAACAAAGAAACAGCAGACTTAAAGGACATACTAGATCAACTCAATTTAATAGATATCCTCAGAACCTTTCACCCTAAAACAGCAGAATATGCATTCTTTTCAAGTGCTCATGGTACATCCTCTAGAATAGACCACATGTTAGGGCACAAAAGCCGTCTCAACAAATTTAAGAAGATTGAAATCATATCAAGCACTTTCTCTGATCACACTGGCATGAAACTAGAAATCAACCACAACAGAAAAACTGAAAAATACTCAAACACTTGGAAACTAAATGGCATGTTATTAAATAACGAATGGATAAACAATGAGATCAAAGAAGAAATTTAAAAATTCCTAGAAATGAACGATAATGAGCATACATCAACTCAAAATTTATGGGACACAGCAAAAGCAGTCCTGAGAGGGAAGTTCATAGCATTACAGGCATACCTCAAGAAGCTAGAAAAAACTCAAACAACTTGACCCTACATCTAAAACAGGGGTCTCAAACTCATGGCCCACAGGCCGCATGCGGCTTGCCGAACAATTTTATGCGGCCCGCAGACTAATCCACGAAGTTCAAAATATTTTGGATAAAATTAAGTAAGCCTAGGGGCCTACTTGTATTTTTCATTTCTCTAGCATCCTAGCTAGATATTAGCTTAGTTAACAGCAGTTGTGATGCGAACTACAGTTTCTGGTCGTTTTATGACACTGAGTAAACTGCATGTACGATTGTGATTGTTGTACTGATTTTTTTTTGTTTTCAACTGCAGTGAGAAAAGTGTTGCGTAACAGTTGCCTTTTGTAGACCTAGTGCGGCCCGCCGAATGGCTGTGATCTTGCTCTGCGGCCCACATGCTGAGTTGAGTTTGAGACCCCTGATTTAAAAGAACTAGAGAAAGAACAACAAGTAGAGCCCAGAGCTAGTAGAAGGAAGGAAATAATAAAGATCAGAGCAGAAATAAATGACATAGAGGCTAAAGAAACAATACAGAGGATCAATGAAACCAGGAGCTGGTTCTTTGAAAAAGTAAACAAGATCAATGAACCTTTAACCAGACTCACCAAGAAAAAAGAGAGAGGACTCAAATAAATAAAATTAGAAACGAGAATGGAGAAATAACAACTGACACAACAGAAATACAAATTATTGTAAGAAAATACTATGAAGAACTGTATGCCAAAAAACTAGATAACCTAGATGAAATGGACAAATTCCTTGAAACATATAATCTTCCAAAAATTAATCTGGAAGAATCAAAAAACCTAAACAGACCAATTACAACAAATGAGATTGAAACAGTTATCAAAAAACTCCCAAAAAAGAAAAGTCCTGGGCCTGATGGCTTCACTGGTGAATTCTACCAAATATTCAAAGAAGAACTAACTCCTATCCTTCTCAAGCTATTTCAAAAAATTTAAGAGGAAGGAAGACTTCCAAGCTCCTTTTAATAGATATCTTTAAAGCCTTTCACCCTAACACAGCAGAATATACATTCTTTTCAAGTGCTCATGGTACATTCTCTAGGATAGACCACATGTTAGGACACAAAAGCAGTCTCAACAAATTTAAGAAGATTGAAATCATATTAAGCATTTTCTCTGATCACAATGGCATGGAACTAGAAGTCAACCACAACAGAAAAACTGAAAGAAACTCAAACACATGGAAACTAAATAGCATGTTATTAAATAGCAAATGGGTTAACAATGAGATCAAAGAAGAAATAAAAAAATTCCTAGAAACGAATGATAATGAACATACAACAACTCAAAATTTTTGGGACACAGCAAAAGCAGTCCTAGAGGGAAGTTCATAGCACTACAGGCATTCCTTAAGAAGCTTGAAAAAGCTCAAATAAACAACATAAATCTTCATTTATAAGAACTAGAAAAAGAACAGCAAGTAAGGCCCAGAGGTAGTAGAAGGAAGGAAATAATAAAGATCAGAGTGGAAATAAATGACATAGAGGGTAAAGAAACAATACAGAGGATCAATGAAACCAAGAGCTGGTTCTTTGAAAGGGTAAACAAGATCGATGAACCTTTAACGAGACTCACCAAGGAAAGAAGAGAGAGGACTCAAATAAATAAAATTAGAAATGAGAATGGAGAAATAACAACTGACACAACAGAATTACAAAATATTGTAAGAAAATACTATGAAGAACTGCATGCCAAAAAATTAAACAACCAAGGTGAAATGGAAAAATTCCTTGAAACATATAATCTTTCAAAAATCAATCTGGAGGAATCAGAAAACCTAAACAGACCAATTACAACAAAAGAGATCGAAACAGTTATCAAATAGCTCCCAAAAAACAAAACCCCTAGGCCCGATGGCTTCACTGGTGAATTCTACCAAATATTCAAAGAAGAACTAACTCCTATCCTTCTCAAGCTATTTCAAAAAATTCAAGAGGAGGAATACTTCCAAGTTCCTTTTATGAGGTGAGCATAATTCTGATCCAAAACCAGGCAAAGACAACACAAAGAAAATTATAGGTCAATATTCCTGATGAATTTAGATGCTAAAATCCTCACAAAATATTAGCAAACTGGATCCAGCAATATATGAAGAAAATCATACATCACGATCAAGTGGAATTTATTCTGGGGAGGCAAGGATGGTACAACATTCATAAATCAATTAATGTGATTCACCACATAAACAAAAGGAAGGAGAAAAGCTACATGATAATTTCAATAGATGCAGAAAAAGCATTTGATAAAATCCAGCCCCCATTTATGATCAAAACTCTTATCAAAGTGGGAGTACAGGGAACATACCTCAACATGATGAAGGCTATCTATGACAAACCCACAGCCAACATCATAATTAATGGACAAAAATTAAAGGCAATTCCCCTAATATCAGGAACAAGGCAGGGGTGTCCCCTTTCACCACTCTTATTCAACATAGTACTGGAAGTCCTAGCTACAGTAGTCAGACAAGAAGAAGAAATAAAAGGCATCCAAATTGGAAAAGAAGAAGTAAAACTATCATTATTTGCAGATGATATGATACTGTATATAGAAAACCCTAAAGTCTCAGTCAAAAAACTACTGGACCTAATAAACAAATTCAGCAAGGTGACAGGATATAAAATTAATGCACAGAAATTAGAAGCATTTTTATACATGAACAATGAACTGTCAGAAAGAGAAATTAAGGAAACAATCCCCTTCACTATTGCAACAACAAAAAATAAAGTACCTAGCAGTAAATTTAACCAAGGAGGTTAAAGATTTGTACTCAGAAAATTATAAAACATTATAAAAGAAATCAAGGAAGACACAAACAAGTGGAAGCATATACCTACTGTGCTCATGGTTAGGAAGAATAAACATCATTGAAATGTCTATATTACCCAAAGCAATTTATAAATTCAATGCAATACCAATTAAAATACCAATGGCATACTTCAAAGATATAGAACATATATTCCAAAAATGTATATGGAACCAAAAAAGAACATGAATAGACTCAGCAATCTTGAAAATGAAGAATAAAGTGGGAAGTATCACACTTCCTGATATCAACTTATACTAGGAGGCCATTGTACTAAAAACAGCTTGGTACTGGCATAAGAACAGGCATATAGATCAATGGAACAGAACAGAGAACCCAGAAATAAACCCACATGTTTATGGACAATTGATATTTGACAAAGGAGGTAAGAGCATACAGTGGAGTAAAGACAGTCTCTTTAACAAATGGTGTTAGGAAAACTGGACAGCTACTTGCAAAAAAAGGAAACTAGACCACCAACTTACACCATACACAAAAATAAACTCAAAATGGATAAAGGACTTAAATGTAAGTCGTGAAACCATAAGCATCCTAGAAGAAAACATAGGCAGTAAGTTCACCAACATCTATCATTGCAATATATTTGCTGATTTATCTCCACAGGCAAAAATGAAATAAAAGACAGGATAAACAAATGGGACTATATCAAACTATAGAGCTTTTGCACAGCTAAAGACAATATGAACAGAATAAAAAGACAAACCACACAATGGGAGAACATATTCAACAATACATCTGATAAGGGGTTAATAACCAAAATTTATAAAGAACTTGTAAAACTCAACACCAGGAAGACAGACAATCCAATCAAAAAATGGGCACAAGAAATGAATAGACACTTCTCCAAAGAGGACATACAGATGGCCAATAGACAGATGAAAAAATGTTCAACATCACTAATCATTAGAGAAATGCAAATTAAAACCACAATGAGATACCACCTCAAACCAGTCAGAATGATGCTCATGAACAAAACAACACACAATAGGTGCTGGCGAGCATGTGGAGAAATGGGAACCTTCCTGCACTTCTCGTGGGAATGTAGACTGGTGCAGCCACTGTGGAAAACAGTATGGAGACTCCTCAAAAAATTAGAAATGGAACTGCCCTTTGACCCAGCCATCCCACGTGTAGGAATATATACCAAAGACACCATATCACCGACTGAAAAAAAGAAACGCACCCCCATGTTTATGGCAGCATTGTTCACAATAACGAAGGTCTGGAAACAGCCCGAGTGTCCGTCAATGGACGAGTAGATTAAAAAGGTGGTACATATACACAATGGAATACAATGGGGCTATGAAAAAGAAGGAAATATTACCTTTTGCAACAATATGGAGGGACCTGGAAACTATTATGTTGAGTGAAATAAGCCAGGCAAAGAAAGAAGAATATCTTATGACCTCACTCATTTGAGGAATCCAAGGAATAATGAGAACTGAGGAATGGAATTGAGACAGAGGAGAGATCAAAGGGACCAGAGGGAAAGGGGATGATAGGATGGGATAAACCTGAAGGGAAGGGGGGGAGGGCATTGTGGGGAGGGGCGAAGGGAGATATTGAGGGGAATACGGGGGAGAGGGGATGCATTCGGGATGACCCTAGAATCTATGTAAACACAATTAATTAAATAAAAATTAAATAAATAAAATAAAGAAGAAAATGTTTATGAGCAGTTAGCTGGAAGCCCACTTGCAAATTTAAGCCCACTGTATTAAATTTAGGAAAAGATGGTAAGTGGTTAAGAGGGAATGGGGAGTAGGAACCATTTTTTCCAAAAATGGTATAAAAATGCTATAAAGGGGTGTAAAGAAACAGGAGTGTAATTGAAGGGGAATATGAAATTGAGATACTTTCTAAGATGTGAGTTACCACAGCAGCCTCGCCGTGTGCTGATGGACAGGCGGCTACAGAAATGCAGGTGTTGGGGTTCTGGACAAAGAGAATTGTTTTGCATTTTTATTGAAATTATAGCTTAATTATTTTTATGTTGATTAGTTTGTTGGGATTTTCTGTATTAAATTGAACCATATGAAATTACCAAGATGCTAAAATTTGGGGCCTACATAAACAGTACTTATGTAATTCTACCTAGAATTAGGATTTTTCTACTTTAACTTGGACAGTTTTAAATTTCTGTCATAGGTCTTTGTAATTTATATACATTTTAAATTTATAAACAGTTTCAAATGTATCTAAAAGTCACAGTTATAGAACAAAGAACATTTTTTCTCCCCTAAACTCTTTGAGAGTAAGCTGCAGGCCTCATATCCTCCCTGTCTCTAGAATTTGAGTAGGTATAACCAGTAAAGAACATTCTCCTACAAAATCACAATACAATCTAGTAAAATCAGAAAATTAACATCAATACATTGCTACCAGCCAATTCTCTGGTGAAGCTATTGAAACCCCATTCAAGTTTTTAACAGTTGTTTCAATAATATCTTTAATCCCCAAAAGCTCTAATCTAACATCTCATGTTACATTTAATTGTCATGTCTGTGTAGTCTCCTTCAATCTGGAGCAGTTCCCCCATCGTCCTTGATTTTCATGACCATAATACTTTGAAAAATACATGCCAGTTATTTTGTAGAATGGCCCTTGATTTGGGTTTGCCATGATTATCTTCAGGTTATGAATCTTTGGCAGTTTAGTAGCAGCCTTCAGAATAACCTCCTGTTACTCACATCCTTATGAAGGCTCCTCCACATTGTGTCAAAGTTGATTTTTGTGACCAAGAACTTATAGCAGAAGTGACCAGGTAATAAAAGTGATCTCTTGGGTCACTTGCTGTGGAAGAAGTAAGCTTCATATTGTAAGCAGCCCTGTGGATAGGCCCAAATGACAAGGAACTGAAGTGTCTAGCACAGGGGTCCCCAAACTACGGCCTGCAGGCTGCATGCGGCCCCCTGAGGCCATTTATCCAGCCCCCGCACCTCTTCCAGAAGGGGCACCTCTTTCATTGATGGTCAGTGAGAGGAGCACAGGATGCATCCACATCCTGTGGGCCTGGAGTACTGTATTCCGCAAAGCGCGGCGGCACTCACATACAGTACTACTTCCGGTGACGCGGGACACACACGTCACGGCTCCGGAAGCGCGTCATATCACTTGTTACGGCTAGCAGTGACAAATATGGAACCAGACATTGACCATCTCATTAGCCAAAAGCAGGCCCATAGTTCCCATTGAAATACTGGTCAGTTTGTTGATTTAAATTTACTTGTTCTTTATTTTAAATATTGTATTTGTTCCCGTTTTGTTTTTTCACTTTAAAATAAGATATGTGCAGTGTGCATAGGGACTTGTTCATAGTTTTTTTTTATAGTCCAGCCCTCCAACAGTCTGAGGGACAGTGAACTGGCCCCCTGTGTAAAAAGTTTGGGGGCCCCCGGTCTAGCAGTAGCCAGTGAGAAACTGAGGCCTCCCATCCATTTTGAGCTCGCTCGCTGTGGATTGTTCAGCCCCAATTAAACTTTCAGTCGACTGTTGCCTGACAGACAGCTTAACTTTGACCTTGTGAGAGACCTTGAACCAGAACCATCCAACTAAGCAACTCCCAGATTCCTGACCCCCAGAAACTGTGACATAATAAGTGTTTGTTGGCTGAAGGTACCTAATAAATACAGGCAGGAATGTTGCAGAAGTGATGGTGGGTCCTTTTCATTGCATTCTGTCAGGCGACACATACAACTTCAGTTCATCCCATTCCTAATGATCTCTATTTCCATCCCTGGGTTAAAGTAGTATCTTCTGGGCAGTTGCTCTTTTTCCTTTTAATTAATAAATATTTTATGGGAGATACTTTGAAACTATGTAAATATCCTTTCATCAATCTTCCAATTTTTTCATTGATTAACTTTTTTCTGTATGAGTTCTTGGTTTCCTGTTTTATTCAATGGGGAATAATTTGTTGCTATCATTATTATTTTGATGTTCAAATTGTCCCAAATTTCACAGAAGTTCCTGTATCCTGGCAGTTCTTAGGACATGTCCTCATCATTTTTTGAGCACTTCCTTGATTTCTGGCACAAGATGTTTTAATCTCATCATGTTCTTGTGCTTGCCCTTGCCCTGAAATCAGTCATTTTTCTAAGGAGCTCTGGCTCCTTTTAGGGGAAAGCGGCATTAGAGCCAAGATCTGGACACTAGGTGTGCCTGTTGCCATTGTTGTGTTGCTGCTCCCAGGCCTGTTCACCGGGCAGACACACATTGCATATGCATATATATGTAAATATGTGCAGACATGTGTGTAAATGTATGCATACGTATGTGTATATACACATATATACTACATATGTATTTCATGTTATATAATATAAATGTATTTATAAATATCATACGGTAAATATACATGTATTTAAGTCCATAAGTTCATACTGACACCTCTGATCATAGGGTGCCCAGTGTTTTTTCTGTCTTCCTCCCTGTCCATATTAGTACTTTCTTCTCCAGCAGCAAGAAACTGGGCTTCTCTTACTCTTATTATATCTGTTTGTTTGGTTAATCCCCCCATCCATAATCAGTCTCCCATCACCACTGCATCTGCCCTTTCCCAAATGTGGCTGTCCCCCACTCAGGCTCTGACTCCATTGCAGAGACACCTGCCTCATTCCTTTGGGCTGCAGGCTACCTCTTCACATGGATACCCACTCCCTCCTCTCCTTGCTCAGGCTCTAACGTACCTCCTCAGGCTGCCCCTACACACATGGATGCCCTCCTCGCTCACAGCCTTTAACCCCCCACCTGGATCAGTCCTCCCTTGGGATGCCCTCCCGATGCTGCTTGGGCGCTGAGACCCCACATGCTGTCACAGGCTGTCTCTCCTTGCTCTGCTCTCTGTAATGGCTTTGGGGCTGACTTGTTCAGGGGAAGAAGGGGAAGAACAGGGCTTTATGATTTTATAATGGATGTCAGCAGTGAAAGGGACATTCTGCTCCTCCACAGCTGACTTGTGAATTTCTTCTGCAGTGGTGGGTTCCAAATTTTTTGTTACACCAGAATATCTTATGAAGCTTGTTGAAATACAAATCCCAAAGCAAAGAAAAGACAGCAAGAAAAACAGGGAGCAATCAGCATCCCTAAAAAATGGTTTAATAGATTGTGGATAGGCATTCAGTTTTCATTTTGGACTTTTGGTCACTCTTTAAAATTTCTATTTATACTTTTGTTTATACTGATAATACTGACATTATGGGCTATGTTTTCTTTATTGTTTTCTATATTAAAAGCAAAATTAGTACTATTTTCTTTTTAAAGACACATAAAATACAGAATTGAAGATCCTATTGCTAGAGATTCTGATTCAGTGCACTTGGGCTAAGGCCTGAGAATCTGTCCTTTATAAAACTCTCTGTTGGCATTTAATGGTCAGCCAGGCTGAGGAACACCTACTCTGCTTCCCACGGGTGTCCCCTCATCAGCTGTCCGAATGTCCACTGGGCAGCATACCCAACCCTCCATCACAGACGAACACTGAGACGAAACCACAGTCTGTCTTTCTGAAAACTCAGGGTAGTTAGGTTTTGTTTTGAAGGCTCATGATACTACTGATACCTCCTTTCAAAAGCCAGTTTTCTCTGATTCTTATTGTTAGAAAAAAGAAAAAAAGCCAACTCTGAGAAGATATAGGTTAAGTACTCTTCAAAACTATCAGGGTCACTGAAAACAAGGAACAGATTCTACTGTCACCACCAAGAGGAACGGGACATGCTGTCTAAATGTAATGTTCTTGGATGGGATCCTCGAACAGAAAAAGGATATTAGGTCAAAACTAAGTATGGACTTCAGTTAATAATAATGTAGCAATATCATTGGTTAATTACAACAAATATAGCATACTAGTGGAAGATGTTAGTAATAGGGGGAACTGGGTGTGGGATATGTGGGAACTCTCTATACTCTGCACGGTAATTCTATTGATCTAAAGTGGTTTTAAAATAAAAATATTATTGGAAACTAGAAACAAGATGCAAGTTGCAAGAGATGTAATGATGCGACATGGCAAACTCAATGGTAGCCCTTCGTAAATCACCAGGGAAAGGCGAAAATACCCAAATGGGCATGAAGAATTTAGGTAGGGGTGTCACCACTTCCCCATGGCAGAGAAGACTTATAAATATTACTGTAACCCATTGATCTACGTTTCTAGGAATGACAGGCCATTGCTGCTGCTGTGGCAGGAAATTCAAGGACAGACAGGACAGATTGCTCACAAAGGTCACTGTGTAAATGTCTGAGAGATGACCAGTTACCCCAAGTAGAGTGGGGGCCTGCACACAAGCAGGGAGAGAGGATGATTCTGGGTGTCAATATCTGCCCTTTGAGAACAGCTCTTGTGTCCTTGATGTACAACCTGGCCTTTATTGGCAGGGCAGACCTAGGGCTGTGTAGGATAACCAGCCCCAGTGGCCAATGGCTCCAAGCCAAGTGTTCTCTCATTAAACAACAGCTGAAATGGTCAAGTCATAAGCTACAAAACGGTGCAGCCAAATCCTGTTGGCCACTCCCCCGTGTTTGTAATAAAAACACAGCTGTCACAGAAAAGAACTGCATTTCATTTTATAAGAAGATAGATAATATGTTCTGCTGTTAGAAGTCATACAGTTTATAAATTGCACCCTAAATTAGAAGCATTTTACCTGTTTCAAGTCCATAAGTCATTCTGCTTTATTTTGCTAAAACCAAAACTTCTTTTAGAAACACAAATACGTTTTTATTTTATAGTTCTCAGAGAGAATGTAAAACCACTCTCATTTTATTGTACCTGGACCAATAAAAATATTCATAGGTATGGCCAAAACATTAAACATTAAAATACTGTCACTTCCACTCATATATGTGCTTGTGGTAGACTGTCCCCTCTGTCTTGTGGACAACAAACATACATGTGCCCAGTTGCTGGGAGTGGCCCTTTCCCACTAGAACTGTCTAGGAATGGGTCACCTGGGGCCTGGCTGCCTACTCCTCAGAAAAGCGAGAGAGGGCCACAGCTGGATGTGCTCTGCTCCATGGCTAGCTCTGGTAGTCAGAGTCCTCTTGCAGAAAAAAATAATCTCTCTAGGTAGATTAAACAGAATATGATTTATTATAGTATTTTTAGGTGGTTTTCAGAATCACTGGAGGCCAAAGAAACAGACTGTAGACCAAGCTTCCAAGAACATTTCCCAAAACCATATGGCAAACTGTCGGAGTGGGTGCTGCATCTGCCTTGATCAGGAAGCTATCACAGCAGCTGTTGGCTGCAAACCCAGCCACCTCAGCCATACTCAGGAAGCTGCCATTGCAGTGGCCAACTCAGAAACATGTCACCTTTGCCACAGTCAGCAAACTGCACACCGTACATCTTACTTTACACATGGCTCAGTTCCAAATCTTAACCTTCTGTAACACAAGTGGTGGGTACTACCCAAATCACATTCTGAACCTGAATTGCAAGGGAGTCTGGGTCATTGTATTTAGCTTTTGAGCTTCTGCACACTAGGAAGAGAGGTCAAGTGGATACTGAGAAATCTAATCTGTTATCGGTCACAGTCTGCCCTGCCAGCTATCCAATTATCCATACGTACTCCTCTTGCTATAAGCAGAACCCACTCCTCCCCCTCCTAAATTATTATATTCTACTCAGTCCAGGATCTCTGGGTTTTGTGTAGCTATCTTTATCAAGTCCAGATGAGACTTCTCCTAATCTAGTGACCTATAAGCAAAAAGACTGCCTGTCTGCTCCCAACATATAATGACAAAGGGAAAGAAAAACTCTCATTGAGAAAGGGGAAGAATGGAAAACATACACCTGCCATTGCTATTAGCAGTGATCAAATTTCATTAGGGAAGAATGAGTAAAGCACCCTACTTGGATAGTGGAGTAAGGTCCTTTGTATACTAGCCATCTCCCATTAGCTACAATAAAAGCATAAGTGGGGCCTGGCCGATTGGCTCAGCGGTAGAGCATCGGCCCATCATGTGGAAGTCCTGGGTTCAATTCCCAGTCAGGGCACACAGGAGAAGCGCCCATCTGCTTCTCCACCCTTCCCCCTCTCCTTTCTCTCTATCTCTCTGTTCCCCTCTGGCAGCCAAGGCTCCATTGGAGCAGAGTTGGCCTGGGTGCTGAGGACAGCTCCATGGCCTCTGCCTCAGGTGCTAGAATGGCTCCAGCCACAAGGGAGCAATGCCCCATATGGGCAGAGTATTGACCCCTGGTGGTCATGCCAGGTGGATTCCGGTTGGGCTCATGCGGTAGTTTGTCTGACTGCCTCCCCGCTTCTAACTTTGGACAAAGAAAAAAAAAGCATGGCTGGCAGGCAGTCATTTTTTAGTGTCCCGAAGACTAGTTGTACTTCTGCCATAAAGATGCCACCTAATTAGCCAGATGCAGATGAACTACATGACTAAGGGATCTACCACCTTCTTCCCACGTTCCCCTCTGACAGGCTGTTAAAGCTCTTAAGTGTATTATATTGATCATACAGTTGACCCTCGCCATATCCCAGTTCACTTTTCATGGTCTCACTGTATCATGGATTTTAATATTGTATATATCTAATTTTGTATTGTAGATTTTTTGCTATATCGTGGGATTTTGCAGTATATAGGTATTTTTATATATTTATTATTTTAATTATTTTTGCAGTAAAATAAGCATTTTCTAACCTAAAAAATTGAAAACAATATAAAAAATATTAATTAAAACATATTAAAATAATATTACTGTATATTCACTGGTGAGTACCCATATAGAATTTTATATGTTGTTAAAATTACATAAGTTTGAGAGTATAGAAAATGTTTATGAGCATAGGAAGTGTTTATGAGAGTGTGGGAAAGGTTTATAAGAGTGTGGGGAGGATTTATAAAGCCTTAAAATATATATAAATAATAAAATAAATATAAGGTCGCCACTTCTCAGATTTTCGACTATCGCGTGGGGTTCTAGAACCTAACCCTGGCAATAGAGGAGGGATCACTGGTTTATATATAATCAATATAAAGAAAAAGTTACTTTTTAAGAGCATGATGTTCCAACTCTAAATAAGAAATAGTAAATGTTACAATATGTTGTCTAGATTTATTGGCTCCATTACCCAGATGTTCATTAACTATACTTTTGTTTCAATATCTGCACAATAGAATGAACATTGTGACAGTGAGTTCACATGGCCTCATGGAAGATTGCAACACATATGTATTTCCCTTTCCTCAGCATTGTGTCTAAAGAATGCATATATATATATATATATATATATATATTAGTGTATATAGACATAATTATATATTATATATAGATGTATTACATAGTATACACATATGCTAATTTTTCATTTAGTGGATCTGATGACAAATGAATCTTCACAAGATAGAGTTTAGTAGCCTTAGACTTTACAGCTGCACAGATTTCTCTGAGATATAAGTCCTTTGTACTTTCCTCTGTAAATAATTGTTCTGTGTTGTGATGTTGCTTAGCTTAGGCATAAAATCCTCAACTTCTGTAAGATTGTATGCCTTTCATGGCCATGGCTGCCTGACAGGCTGGGGGCAGGGAAGTGTTTGAGAAACACACACTAAGGGTTTTGCTGTCCTCAACCTCTCTCCATAACCAAAATGCCACCTACCTATTCCTCTCCTATCAAAATCTGTACTGACTTATTCTGCTCTAAGACGTTGAGATCCTGTTGCTTAGCCTTTGAAGAGCCTTATATACATCCCTGGTCTGCAAGGTTATACATTTTCTGTTCCAACATCACAGATTTTTTTTTTCTTATCACCCCTTTTGCTCCTTTTAATGGTAGTTTATTTAGGGACTGGCACTATTGTCATCTTTGCTTTAATGAATTGTAACCTGCCTATAAAATCTGTAACCTCCCTCTCAGTGTCTCTGCTGGAGGACACTCCAGTCATCCCGATAGACTAGTAGCTGTTGAAAGGATTTTGGAAATGTTTGCATTTGAAGGAATCAGATTTGTTTACTATTTTGTGCCATGTTCATTTGATCTTAGTGGCAGAATGAGACTAACATAATTGGACTTTGTTGGGGATCATGTATTAGAGCAGGGGTCCCCAAACTATGGCCCGCGGGCCGCATGAGGCCCCCTGAGGCCATTTATCCGGCCCCCACTGCACTTCCAGAAGGGGCACCTCTTTCATTGGTGGTCAGTGAGAGGAGCATAGTTCCCATTGAAATACTGGTCAGTTTGTTGATTTAAATTTACTTGTTTTTTATTTTAAATATTGTATTTGTTCCCATTTTGTTCTTTTACTCTAAAATAAGATATGTGCAATGTGCACAGGGATTTGTTCATATTTTTTTTATAGTCTGGCCCTCCAACAGTCTGAGGGACAGTGAACTGGCCCCCTGTGTAAAAAGTTTGGGGACGCCTGTATTAGAGTCATAGCATTTTGTGTGTATATAGATTTGTGTGTGTATAGAATTGTGTCTTCTCACAGGAGTAAAAAGGGGAATAATTATTCTTTATCTTATGGTGTTTAGAATGTCACCAGCAGCTAATAACATGGTTTAATATCCCAGTCATGGATAAGTGCTTGCCCCTCCAGCCTGTCACCTTTACTGTGTGGTATCATATATATAAGGTCTACCGGAAAGTTCTGTCCATTTTTGGAATAAAACAAAATACAAATTTTTCTTACCGTCAATAAACTTTATTAAATAATATAATTGCCATTATTATTATTAATGACCTCTTGCCAGCGTGAGGGCAATTTGTATATCCCATTTTTGAAAAATGTTTTATCTTTTGATGTGAAAAATTGAACCAGTGCTTGTTTGATATCTTCTTCATTTTTGAATTTTTTGCCCTTCAAAAAATTTTGTAAGGACAAAAACAAGTGATAGTCGGTATTATTCCTTCACCAAACACTTTCAATAAATTTCTACATGCTTCTGTAGCATTTCTTCCTTGTTGAAATTTGTAAAAATTACAGTGGTGTAAATGAACTTTATCAGTAGCCATGGGTACACTATCGCTTCACACATAAGACTAATGTGAATCAACTTTGTTTTAGTTAATTTGCTACGTCAGTATGTATACATTAAGTGATAAAAATAGAGAAGCACACATGCGCCAAATAAACATGTGCTTACATGTCGAAACTTGTTGTGATAGAAACAGACAGAACTTTCCGGTAGACCTTATATTTACCCGAAGACATAAGAGTGCCCTCAGAGGCATCCCCAGTGCAATTGGGCAGCAAATAACACTGAGTGCTTACCCAGTTTCCAACACTGAAATTGGAGGGACAAGGTGTATTAACAGCAAATACAGGCAGAGCCTGCTGTCTGGGATCCCAGAATATGAGGAGTGTATTTTACCTTTTGTTTTGTTTTATTGGAGATGGTTTGCAGATTGATACTTTCCTCTTGATTTCAGCCCACTTAGTAAATTTTTTAATCTCTCTGAGTCATTATTTTCTCACCCCTAACTCACCCTGCCTGCTTCATCCCTGTTTTTGAGCCCCTTTGATAGCTCTGCCCCCTAGAAAGCACCACCTGTGGGTTGTCTAGGAGAGGATCGCAAGGGAAGGGCTCTGGTGGGAAGTATTGGCTTCCCCATAGCCTAGAGTATTCCAGTCATACTGAATTCAGGTTCTGCATTTAGAAACCCGAGGTAAAATCATCTTCCTCAACCACACCTCAGTCATTCATTCAGTGAACCATTATTGAGCACTTACTATGTGTCAGGTGCTCTTCTGAGCATTGGGGATGAAGGGCTGATAGAGATGAAGTTCCCAGCCAAGTAAGCACACACAAATAAAAGATTGGACAGCAGTAAGCACTGTGCACAAGCATATCATATTAGGGTAATGGGCTTAGAAAGATACAGAAGTAACCAGAATTTCTGAGGAAAAAATAACAGGAAAGTGGTTCTAAAACAGTCTGTCCAATAGAACTTTCCATGGCAATAGAAACATTCCATATCTGCAATGTCTAATACAGAGACCATTAGCGGCCTGTAAGCTACCAGACGCTTAAGATGTGGCTAGTGATGCCGAGGCACTAATTTTAAATTTAATTTAATTTTAATTAATTTAAAGAAATTTAAATAGCCACATGTGGCTAATGGCTACCACATTGGACAGGTGCAGTTTGAGAGCTGCATATTAGACTTAGATATCTACACTTGTACAAGAAATGTGACTAATATGCAGCATTAGCTTGATTTTTCAACACAAAGAAGCAAACATGTTCTCACTATATCGTCTTGGTAGAATAGATTCATGACTAGACTTGGTAGAATAGATTCATTCAACAAGTATATGATTAACTTGTTGCAAAGATACAAGCAACCTAACAAGGAGACTAAAGAGAAGCAATGGATGGTCACACACATAGAACATGTTAGAATGGCACCACAACCTAAGGGCTAAAGGCCCTGAGAAATATTAAAGACTAGAAAGAAAGAAAATTATTCCATGGCAATGTGTACCATAGGCCCCTCTCCCAGGTAGATGATAATGGTTATTCCTAATAGAAATTACAAAACTGGCAGAAAGACACACAGACTAGTAATCAAGGGCTAGTGCTATTCAAGCATTTGCTGAAGTTTTGTTCCACTGAAACCAGAGCACCTGACCAATGTGAACATGCCCTAATTATAGCTTTCTCCTAGAAGGCAGAGAAAGTAATGAGAGATGTGACCTAATGATGACCATCATTTGCAAACAAAGGAGATGGTCAAGATCTCCAGTAAGATCTTCTTCAGCTACAATATTCTTTTGATTCTGTGACTCAGTCATGACCACCAATGATTTGATGAGGTGAAAACTCATGTTGGGAGAAAACTTGGGAATATATAGTAGCAACAGAATGAACAACTGGAAGGGAGGTACAGTGTGTCCGTAAAGTCATGGTGCACTTTTGATCGGTCACAGGAAAGCAACAAAAGATGATAGAAATGTGAAATCTGCACCAAATAAAAGGAAAACTCTCCCAGTTTCATACCTATTCAGTGCAGTTCGATGTGGTCTCACACACAGATTTTTTTAGGGCTCCTTAGGTAGCTATCCCGTATAGCCTCTACAGACTCGTCACTGACTGATGGCCTACCAGAACGGGATTTCTCCACCAAACTGCCGGTTTCCTTCAACTGCTTATCCCACCGAGTAATGTTATTCCTATGTGGTGGCGCTTCATTATAAACGCGCCAATATTCACGTTGCACTTTGGTCACAGATTCGAATTTAGCGAGCCACAGTTCACACTGAATTTTCCTCTGTACTGTCCACATCTTGACTGGCATGGCTGTGGGCTGCTCCGCTGTATACACGGTGTTATGTCATCATCTGCGCATGCGCACATGCTGCCTCATCATCCTACAGAAACTGGGAGGGTTTTCCTTTTATTTGGTGCAGATTTCACATTTCTATTGTCTTTTGTTGCTTTCCTGTGACTGGTCAAAAGTGCACCATGTCTTTACAGACACACTGTATATTGTGTCTAGAACCAGTACTAAATTTTCTGGAAATGCCAGTTAGGGTTTGATGTATGCCAAAATGCTAATGATAGGAAAAGTATGAGATTTTAACATATGAAAAGTATTACTTATAAAAGTTTTGAAATTATACAAATATTGGCCCTGGCCGGTTGGCTAAGTGGTAGAGTGTCGGCCTGGTGTGCAGGAGTCCCAGGTTCAATTCCCAGCCAGGGCACACAGGAGAAGCGCCCATCTGCTTCTTCACCGCTCCCCCTCTCCTTCCTCTCTATCTCTCTCTTCCCCTCCTGCAGCCAAGGTTCCATTGGAGCAAAGTTGGCCCGGGTGCTGAGGATGGCTCTATGGCCTCTGCCTCAGGTGCTAGAATGGCTCTGGTTGCAACAGAGCAATGCCTCAGATGGGCAGAGCATCGCCCCCTGGTGGGCATGCCAGGTGGATCCCGGTCGGGCGCATGTGGGAGTCTGTCTGGCTGCCTCCCCGTTTCCAACTTCGGAAGGGTAGAAAAAAAAAAAAAAAAAGTTATACAAATATTGTCTAGTTTTTCTATCACTGACTACAAATCATCATGACATTACTAAATTCAGAAGCCAGTTCAGTCTGATCAATTAATATTTCCTTGTGAAACCAACATACGTTTATTGGGTATAAGTCAGAAGAAAACCTCAGGAGTTGAACTTTAAAAGGGACTCAAACATCAGTTCTGCATCCAAGTATAAGATACAGTTATTATCAGACATGGGCAGATTTTAACCAAGTGAGTAATGCCACATTTAAGAAAGAGCATAAAAGTGCACCAATGAGATTTTCATTAAAAGCATGTGGTGTGTCTAATGGATCCCTTCCTTGAAGTGTTGCTCTTCTGTGGATGGGACCTGCGGTTAAGGCCAAGTGCCATCCAGCCTCAGTGTCTGCGTGTACCCGGCAACGTGGGTTAAGCAGCTCATAGAGGAACTGGCAAATACATTATTCTAAATAAGACTGTAACATTCCTTGAGGGGAAGTCCAGATCTCTCCTTAAAGATGGAACTAGGTTTTGTAGATAAAAAGAAATGAACCTGCAAATTTGAAATTGTAATATTTTATCTCCAGAAGTACAGCCAGCATTTGAATCAGGGGCAGTAGATCTTATGCCTTTTGGGCTGTAAGGAGAAGTTGGAAAAAAATAATCTCGCCACTGTTTATGGTCAGGAGAGAAATGTGATTCATTTTTTTCCCCACCATGGAAGTCCAGTAATAAGCCTACTCTCTTTACTAGAATGAATAAAGAACGTCGTCTCATAATTTCCACATCACTTAGTGTTTAAATACTGTTGTTTTTCATCCAGAAACAGATGCCATCTAAGCCAGTGGTCCCCAACCTTTTTTGGGCCACGGACCGGTTTAATGTCAGAAAATATTTCACGGACCGGCCTTTAGGGTGGGACGGAAAAATGTATCACGTGACCGAGGCAAGCGTCAAGAGTGAGTCTTAGACAGATGTAACAGAGGGAATCTGATCATTTTTTAAAAATAAAACATCGTTCAGACTTAAATATAAATAAAATGAAAATAATGTAAATTATTTATTCTTTCTTTGCGGACCGGTACCGGTCCGCGGCCCGGGGGTTGGGGACCACTGATCTAAGCTAATGAAAGACAATTCTATGTAGCATTGGAAATGTTATTGGATTTACCTCTATCTCTGTCCATTGCCTTCAGAGACAAAGTGGCAGCCATCAATCAGCCCCTTCTGAGGGTCTTGGATGCTTTTATATTTCTTCCTCACCTTGCATATGTATGAGCCAATGGGGAAATAATTAGGACTTGTGTGGGGAATCTAATATTGTTGCTTATCTTTACAATTAAATGTTAAATTATGCATTCTTAATGTAGGGTTAGTGATAGTATGTCATTTAAAAGGAAAGCTCTTGCTTAAAAGTATTCAAGTCTGTCCATTGTCAACAAATAAGATTTTAGGTGGCATTTTAGATCATTTTGGTCTCCTTAGATCAAAGATTCTTGAACTTTACCAAGTATCAAAATTACCTGGAGGACGCGTTATGTCTTTGCTGCTCCTCACCCACCCTCAGGGTATCTGATTCAGTAGGTCTGGACTAGTCCTGAGAATTTATATTTCTAACAAGTTTTTAGGAGATGCTAATGTGGCTGGTCTGGGAACTACAGTTGGAGAACCGTAACCTTGAGATTATGGAAACTTGTTCTGATTATGAATATGTCTTTCTTTCTAGCCCAAATCTGTTAATAAACATTTTAACCTTACAATTTCGTTGTTTAATATAGGCTTTGAATCTAGAAGAATAAAAGGACAAAGGGGCAGTTGATGCTTTTTTCGACTCCCTGCCTTGTTTTGAAACTGTAGTGAGGTGGTGTCAGAGCCCTGCACGTACCTGCCACTTAGCCCAGGACCCAGTTAAGGCTAATGTTTGGCATTTCATATTTAGAGTGTTTGTAGTGGTTTCCCATTCCTCCACACAGCAGTGACGCGGTTTGCTGAGAACTAGGGCGAGGTCTCCTGACTGACTTACTGAAACCAAGGTGTTGGGTGTGGAAGTGGCTGGCTGTGGCCCTATTTGTGGTTGTCCCAGCCCTACATCATCAGACAGTCACTGGGTCCTGGGCCTGGTACTTCCCACGGCCTGCCTGCCCATGTCTTTAGCTAACGATTTTGGTTGTTTTTTTTTTTTTGTATTTTTCTGAAGCCGGAAACGGGGAGGCAGTCAGACAGACTCCCACATGCGCCTGACCGGGATCCACCTGGCATGCCCACCAGGGGACGATGCTCTGCTTATCTGGGGCATCGCTCTGTTGCAACCAGAGCCATTCTAGTGTGTAAGGCCAGGAGCCGCCATCGTGGCCATTCACATGCAGGTTCCCATTGGATTCGGGCAGACGATAAAGAAATGGCGGAGTCAGAGGATGGGGGGCCATCCTATTTATTGGTGTCTCACCAAGACAGGCAAACCACAAAAGAAGACAAGGGAAAAGCAGAAAACCAGCTCTTCCCATGAAGGGCAAGGGATCAGGGAAGCCCCTGCAATTGTGATAGCAGGAACTGTGTGTCCCAGCTCCTGGTCTGTCCCACTTTATAGTGTAGAAAACCAAAATCCCTTAATCCAATATACAAACAAGGAAGTCTCCAATACAAAGTCACTTATCCAAGGCATAATTGGATTCCTCATGAGAGTGCACCACCCAGATTATACAATCAGTCAAGGGTGTGGGGAAAAGCTTAGTCCCAAAACCAAACCTCAGGCCACAACAACCTGGCCTGCTTATAGCCTGTCCCCCACACCCATTATAAGTCACAAGCGAGCAAACATATATATCATGTTTACAAACTTATTTGACCAACAATCCACCCCTTTTGCTCGCTTTACAATCTAAACCACAGGCATCTTCCATGATGGTCACTGTGCAAGGAGTAGGATACATTGCATAAACAGAAATAGTACCAACTACAGCAATAGGATTAACAGATCAAAAACTATGGGCGAAATGAGAGAGCTGTCAGTGGCACCAAGAGAGGCAAATCTTTTCCCTCTGGCAGAATACAGACCAGAGTTTTGTCTTCAGACAGCACCGTAGCTGGCACCAGAGGCCGCCCTGAGCGGGCATACCAAACCTTATTGGCCAATACACCAGCATCTGCTGGTTCTATGTGTAGTAAAATAGGGGAACTCATTATTGGCCATAAAGAAATTACAAAGGTGCCCTTCAAAATGCTGTCCCCTTGAGCACTCAAGGGATAATACACTTCTACCTTAGGTGGCCAGGTGCTGGTTGCCCAAGGAGTTAACTGGAGGTCCACCTCTAACCCCTTTCCCCATGGTGCCAACAAGGCCACCCATCTCAGATGGGGGGCCTGTACAGTCCAGGGCCAAGTCCATTGAAGCTGTTGTCCTTTAAGAAGGGCTGTTGGAGCAGGCAAGAGCACATTGCCCTGCTGTCCGAAACTTGGCTTGAGTAAAATGTCCTTGGTGCGTATCTGCAACTGAATAGGGGCAGCTGTCCGATGCAGGAGGGCCTCTACTGGAGCTGGGCTCCCCCGTCGAGATCGCTCATTCAAAATCCGAAGTACTGTCCATAAGCGGCGTGTCCATCCAGTAAGAGAGCCGGTGCCCCCCTCCTGTCGCAGTCCCTGCTTTAAGAGTCCATTATACCGCTCAATGATACCAGCAGCCTGGGGGTGGTAGGGAACATGGTACTTCCAGTCCACCCCCAGCTTTTGAGCCCATTGCCTCACCGTTGAACCAGTGAAGTGGGTACCATTGTCACTTTCAAGGACCAGCGGTCGCCCGTATGCAGCACTCAGGCGGTCCAGAGCCTGTATGACTGCCCTCTGGTCAGGGTTACGAGCGGGGTAAGCAGCAAGCAGCCCAGTGGCAGTATCTACACAAGTGACTGCATACTGATACCCTTCTGACTTTGGCAAGGGTCCAATGATGTCTATCTGCCATCGTGTCAGCGGGACATGACCCCTCTGGATCTGTCCAGGTGACACCAATGGTCTCCGAGGGTGTTCCTTGGAACATATTGCACATTGCTCACAGGCTGCAAGTACCTCTGCATAGGACACAGGCAAGTTCCAAGCCTTAACCATAGCCCACATAGTTTTCTGTCCTGCATGGAGCAGGCGCCGGTGGAGCCACTGTGCCACATCACCTGCAGGTGTAGTCTCCAACCATCGCACCCTTGCCAATGTATCTGCCTCATCATTCCCAGGATGGGCTAGAGGGGCATGCCCTGTGACATGATATACTGTCACCTGCTTCTGGTGTCCTATTTCCCATAAGTCCTGCCACATGGGCTGACCCCATAATGGACGGTGCATTACCATCCAGTGGTTAATGTGCCAAGTAGCAATCCAAAGGGTCAGTCCACGATAGACAGCCCAACTGTCAGTACAGATCACCAGAGGTGAAGGTTCATTATGGGCAACTAGCCAAACAGCTCTTAATTCTGCCCATTGGCTGCTTTGGCCTGTACCCGTGTCCATCCAAATAGTCTCAGTGGCCGGATGGAAGGCGATAGCCGTCCATTTGGCAGGCTGGCCCCTGCTGGAACCATCAGTATACCAGGCATCTTCGGGGATGGGCACCCGCCCCTCCTGGTAGGGACTGACCTCAGGTTCTGCCTCCTGAGCCTCAGTTGCACCTGACTCTAAGGTCGCATAGGTGACTGGACCCAAGACTTCCTGCAGTTCTGCCCTCAATGGGCTGGTGCTAAGAGCACAGCGTTGTTGCAGATAGGCACCCCACTTGGCCAGGGTAGACATTTGGGCCATACCACTACGTGGTTTAGTTGCCCAATCTCTCACCCATCCAGCTATAGGGTATGTTGTTTTGACTGTAACTGGTGTTGTGGTTGTAATACTCTCAGTTGCCAGGAGGGCAGCATACACAGCTGCCAGCTGCTTCTCTACTAATGAGTAACGAACTTCAGCACCTTTCCACAATTGGGACCAAAATCCAATAGGTTGCCGTAGGCGCTCTGTCCGCTGCCACAAGCCCCATCCAAACCCCTCCGAGGTTACATGAACATCCAGCTCACAGGGCCTGGCAGGATCAAACACATTCAAGGCCTGTGCCACCTTGACAGCTCTCTTAGCAGCTGCAAATGAACCTTGTGCCTGCTCAGTCCAATCCCAGCGAACCCCCTTTCGAATAAGGTTGTACAAGGGGCGTAGTAACTGAGCCAAATGCGGTATAAATGCTCGCCAATACCCCAACAAACCTAAGAATTCCTGTAACTGTTTTACCGTAGTGGGCACGGGGTATGCTGGAATCTTATCTATAACTGCGTCAGGGATAACTTTTGTCTTACCCGACCAGACAACTCCCAAGAATTTAACAGATAACCCAGGTCCTTGTAATTTGTTCTCGTTAACTGCCCAGCCACATGCTTTCAAATGGGATAGCAGGGTAGGGACTGCTTGCTCCAATTCTGAAAGAGAATCGCTAGTTAGCATAATATCATCAATATAATGGTACATGCGGACTACCTCTGGCTGTTTCCATTTAGCCAGGTCAGCAGCCACCAGCCCATGGCACAAGGTGGGGCTATGCAAATAGCCCTGGGGTAACACTGTAAAGGTCCATTGTCTCCCTTCCCAACTGAAGGCAAATTGGTCTTGACTCTCTGCGGCTATATCAATAGAGAAAAAAGCATTGGCCAAGTCTGCCACAAAGTGGTATGTTCCCAACTCATGGCTTAGCCGATCCATCATGTTAGCTATCGAAGGAACAGCAGCGTGCAAAGGGGGAACAACTTTATTAAGTTCCCTGTAATCTACTGTCATTCTCCAGGTTCCATCCGCTTTGCGCACAGGCCATACTGGGGAGTTGTAAGGACTGTGTGCTGGCCGGATGATCCCCACCTTTTCTAGTTCAAGGATTGTCCCTGTGACTTCTTCATAACCACCTGGCAGGCGGTACTGCTTGGTGTTAGTCACACGCCGAGGGACGGGTAATTGCAAAGGGGAATGTGATGCATGTCCCCGCAATACTGCCTTCACAACCCTGATCCGCAGCCGGAACTCCCCAGCTGTAGTTTCCAACCACAGTCCTTGCAAGACATCTACCCCCAAAATATATTCAGGAATAGGAGATACATACACCTTATATGGCTTAGGAGGCAGTCTCCCTATCCCCAATGGAATAGTTATTGGCTTCACTTGAACAGTTTGGCCCCCATAACCGTCAATGGCCACTGGGGTCCCAGCAAACCGCTCTGGGTTTCCATAGAGAAGGGAACATTCTGCACTTGTATCCACCAAGGCCAACACCTGTTGTACGTTGGAAGGGGACCAGTGGATAGCCAGTTCCACATGTGGCCTCCGGTCCCCGCCCATCCCTGTTAGACGGGTCCCTCGGCCTTTTTCCTATTCAAACTGGTACAATGGGTCTTGGGAGTTCCCCTCTCCCTCGGCTGTCTCTATCATATAATCTTGTAACCGAGCTGTGCGCGCACCAAACGTTTTATTGGTAGCTGCTGGGGCCTTTCGTCTCAGTGGCTGGAACTTCTGTTCTGGTTTAAGCTGCCACCAAAGCTCCAAAAGAATTTTATTAGACTGGCCATCCAATTTCCCCTTATCTGCTCCAGCCGCAATCAAGTCTACCCACATCTGCGTTCGGGTAACCTTTACAGGCCCGTTTCCCTTGTTAGTTGGGGGGGAAACATAGGCAGCAGCCCTCACTGCTTTATGATCCCGAGCGGCCTCCAGCTCTCCCAAATCTGCTACCATCTGTGTAACTGCATTGATGGGCTGCCCCACATAGGGGCCCAAGATAGCCACAAGTGACCCAAAAAGGGCTGACGGGGCGCTAGCAAGGACAAATTCCCTCATTTTGGCCGTAAACACTTCCTCGTCTGGCCCACGAGACCCAGGGTTGAAAACAGCATTCTTCATACCTAGTTCTCGAAGGACCTTGACTAACTCACTGTAGCACTGCCACCGACTCATTGCCCCCGGCAGTTCTCCAGCATTCTGCCAGACCATACGAATGGCAGCCATCACCCATTCTAATAGGGTATGGTCTCCTGGGTTGCCATGGCAGTTCTGAAGACGCTGCCTCAAGGAAGAGTGTGTGGTAATGGCAGCCAATTTCTCCATCTCTGTTCCGGAGAGCATGATGCCATCCACCCCTATATCCCATAATCGTAGTAACCAGGCTATCAGGGATTCAGTAGGTTTCTGCCTAAATTGTGCCCCCAACTCCATCAGCTCTGCCTGGGTATAGGGCCGGACCACAGAGTGTTCCATTACCTGGGCAGGAGGCTGTGGCTGCCCCTGAGGGACTCTTTGTTGCTGGGTTTTTACCTTCTTGGCGACAACTGGTCGGGCTCTCAGTGTGCGTATGGCAGCTTCAGCCTGAGCCTTCTCATCCTCAGAAGAGGAGTCGCAAGCGCCTGCTCCCGCTGACTCAAAGCCAATCCACCGGCACGGATGCTGCTGCTCCTTTGGTGACCGTTTAGGCTCCTGTGGCTGCTGGCTTTTGGCCAGAAGCTGAGACTCGAGCTCTTGAATCCGCAGTTGTTTCTCCAACAACTGCCAGTGAAGACGTTCAGCTTCCAGGGTAAACTGCAACTCTCGAACCCGTAATTCCTTCTCCAGTGCTCGCTCCAATTCCAGCCTTTTCTGCCGTTCTGTTTGCAATTCATGCTGAAGCTTTTGACCTCGGGCAGTTTCCTCTTGAGTAAAAAACATGTAGCCCATGGCCCCTAAAAGGACAGCCATGGGGAGCCAGAGCAGCAACCAATACTCTATCCCACCCATCAAGGGTGGTGGCTCCATACCAATCTCTGAATCCTGCCGGAAACTACGCCAGTTGTAAGGCCAGGAGCCGCCATCGTGGCCATTCACATGCAGGTTCCCATTGGATTCGGGCAGACGATAAAGAAATGGCGGAGTCAGAGGATGGGGGGCCATCCTACTTATTGGTGTCTCACCAAGACAGGCAAACCACAAAAGAAGACAAGGGAAAAGGAGAAAACCAGCTCTTCCCATGAAGGGCAAGGGATCAGGGAAGCCCCTGCAATTGTGATAGCAGGAACTGTGTGTCCCAGCTCCTGGTCTGTCCCACTTTATAGTGTAGAAAACCAAAATCCCTTAATCCAATATACAAACAAGGAAGTCTCCGATACAAAGTCACTTATCCAAGGCATAATTGGATTCCTCATGAGAGTGCACCACCCAGATTATACAATCAGTCAAGGGTGTGGGGAAAAGCTTAGTCCCAAAACCAAACCTCAGGCCACAACAACCTGGCCTGCTTATAGCCTGTCCCCCACACCCATTATAAGTCACAAGCGAGCAAACATATATATCATGTTTACAAACTTATTTGACCAACATAGTGCCTGAGGCAGAGGCCACAGAGCCATCCTCAGCACCCGGGCCAACTTTGCTCCAATGGAGCCTTGGCTGCGGGAGGGGAAGAGAGACAGAGATGAAGGAGGGGGGGAGGGGTGGAGAAGCAGATGGGCACTTCTCCTGTGTGCCCTGGCTGGGAATCGAACCTGGGACTCCTGCACGCCAGGCCGATGCTCTACCACTGAGCCAACTGGCCAGGGCCCTTTTAGCTAAGGATTTTGAATGACAAAGCAATGACTTGGTGACAGCATTTTCCCTTGTCAGCTACATTAAGGTTTAGTTACTAGATGGTATTTTCCTCCATCTGTTGATGTCTGGTGTGATTTCAGCCAGAGAGGATTCATTAATACACAAGGAGTTCTGGGCAGAGATCTGGCTTCAAAGACAAGACAGAAACCATTAGTCCCATTTAAAAGTTGACATTAAATGTCTCATCTGTAAAATGGAGAGGATAATCCATGTGCTTCCTGCCTAGAAGATGGGTGTGAAAATTAAGGAAGATAACATGTGTGGAAGGGGTGTGAGAAGGAGGAGCACTCGACCAGTGAGGACGGTATTGTTCAGGAGAAGTTGCTGTGGCTGGCGCTTGGATGGATGGCTGGCACTTGGATGGATGGCTGGTGCTTGGATGGCAATCTCTAAAAACACCAATGGAGCCTTTCTAAAGGTCAGGTTAAATGGTTTGACTCTGAATATTGTCAACCATGAAAGGATTCTAGCTTCTCACTTTGAATTATGTAAATGACTGTAGAGTTGCTATGTTTTGAAGGAAGATTGAGAAGAGTTTATAAATTAATCATCCTAGTCATTCACCATTGTAGTGTGTCAGCCAGTATTTCAACGGTGGTAACCTGTGTGTTTTGAGGAGGAGCACGGCCTTGTTGGTGTGCAGACAGGCTCGGAATCTCAGCACCCTTCCACCTGAGCCATTAACTTTTTTTCTTTAACTTTGAGTAAATCATTTTATCCTTTGGTTTTTGTTTACTTAAACAAGGCTAGAGTTCTAAGATCATGTGAATTTTCAGAGTGCTTTGAAGAATATTGAGTATTTCATAAACTATATACAAAATATGAGTTGAATTATATTACCCTGAGGTGCAAACAGTCGAGGTTAGCTCCAGAGGTCCCAGCTAACCAGATAGCCGGCATCCCGGAGGTCCTGCTGCTGCCTCTGATAAGATGCACATGAGCAGAGCTGGGTCCCAGCCCAGCAGAATAGGTTCTGCAGATGTTCTCCCTGTGTCCTCTTGGTGCCCTGGCATGGAGAGCTCCCTCCACTTGGCAGGGCCAGCCCTGGGCTGCGTGGTTGAGTGTGTTGTCATTGCGCTCCCAGTCCCTCCCAGTGTCTTTTTAGACTCCCATCCCCCCCATCAGTGGCCTCTCTGTGACCTCCCACCCATTGTGCACACAGTCACTCTGCGTCATGCCTGACTGGGTTGACTCACCCCTTGAGGACTTGCCTCCAGCTAAGAATGTAATAACTAGGAGGTACTCAACCTTCCTTGGGTAGAGAGTGTTTCTGACACTGGCTACATTTTGATAGAGCCTTTCTGAAGACAGCGCCTGTCCCAAGGGGTAGATGACAATTTAAAGCACTACAGCACCCTAGGTGGGTTGGGAATGGAGGAGTATTTTTGAGTGGAGAGATTCTTGGGTGCTTTTCGATCATCTCAGAAGGAAGGAAGGAAGGAAGCTGTATGTGACAGATCCCCAATCCAGTGTCCTAAAGCAGGGGTCGGGAACCTTTTTGGCTGAGAGAGCCATGAACGCCACATATTTTAAAATGTAATTCCATGAGAGCCATACAACAACCCGTGTACATTACACGTGTGTTATCCAATAAAAATTTGATGTTGTCCCAGAGGACAGCTGTGATTGGCTCCAGCCACCCGCAACCATGAACATGAGTGGTAGGAAATGAATGGATTGTAATACATGAGAATGTTTTATATTTCTAACATTATTTTTTTTTAATTAAAGATTTGTCTGCAAACCAGATGCAGCCATCAAAAGAGCCACATCTGGCTCATGAGCCATAGATTCCCAACCCCTGTCCTAATGCCTGAGGCCCGATGTGTTTCAGAATTCAGAATTTGGGGGATGTTAGCATACCAAGATGGTACATACGCCTTATAATAATATCCCCAGAGTGATGTGTGGTCTTGTTTGATAAGTAAACACGTTAATATTCACATGAAGTGGGACGAGTACCACCAGTTCTTGTTAGGATGTGCCTCCAGTGAGCTTCAGTTGGCTCAGGTTTTACCAGCAAGGTAACATTAGATTGTTAAAGCTTTTAGGATTTCAGAATTGCAGATAAGGAATTATGCACCGATAATTCTTAGCAATGATTCACATTTACTGAGCACTTATACTGTGCCAGGCAGTATACTAAGTGAGGACTTTATACAGATAAACTCGTTTACTCCTTTCATCAACGTGTGAAGTAGGAATGATCTACTTCACTGATTCCTACTAAATCTTCCTTTCAAAACTATTGATAACTTCTAGAACCAACAAATGAATTTAGTAAAGTTGTGGGATACATCAATATAAAAAGATATTACTGAGTACCTACCACGTAGCCAGGAACAGATTGTCTGTACAGCCCCCACCTAGTTTCTCGAGTCATGGGGGGGGGGGGCGGGTGGGTGTGCAGATATGGGGGTGCTCACAGCAGTGTGAACAGGTGAGAGACGCCTGCCCAGCCTGTGCTTCCGTGAGGGCCCCGGGTGGGTGCTGGTCCAGCTCTGTCCTCTAGTCAGAGGAGGAAGCCAACCAAAAGGGGTCACAGGAGCCCCCTTGTCACCATAGCCCGTTACCACTCAGTCCGCATGTTCAAGGTCAGTAGCTCTCAAACGCTTTGAGATCATGGTTCCCTGTGGTCTGTTACTTTAATTTATTTAATGTAGCGCTCTCCTCTCTTGTCTTTTATAGAACGCCCATCTCAGCCTTCTCACAGGATAACATCTATGAAGTTCAGCCTCCAAGAGTAGACAGAAAATCTACAGAGATCTTCCAGGCCCACATCCAGGCCAGCCAAGGTATCATGCAACCCCTCGGGAAAGAGGACACCTCCGTGTACCGGGAATACATCAGAAACCGGTACCTGTGAGGAGAGAGCAGGTCCTCCTGGTGGCCCCGAGGGACCAGCAAAGTCCGTTTGCTTCTGTGTAATCTGCTTTGTCTCAGATAACAAGGGTGATTTCCTGTCAGTCTTTGACATCTGAAGTTTTTTTTTCTCTTTTTGAAACTGGTGAATTAAACATTATAGCTAATAAAGAAATGACAATATTTTGCTGTCATTGCCTTTGCTTTATTTTTGTTTAGAAATGTAGTCATCATACTATCACACTATCACAGTAAGAAATTAATGTAACAAGTGTTTGCTGGGCCCTTGCTGGGTGCCAGGCACTAGGCAGGGTCTGCGGGTGACACAGTAAACAAAACAGACCAACACGCTCCTCTTCATGCAGAATGGAGTCAGCTTCTTTTTTCTTTGCGTTAACCTTTTTGTTTAATTATACTGAATTTTATGTTAACGTTGTGTTTTGATCAAAAATTTATTACTTTGAAAGCCCTGAAAAATTCATGGATAAAGGGAAAAGATGTCAATGAAGTCTAATGATTCAGGAAAGAAGAACAAATGGGGCCGACTACTAGTAGTTGTAAGTCTGGGAAAGAGGAAGCGGGAGTTGTTTGAACTAGTCTTACAATTTTCTATAGAGATGAAATTATATAAAAACAAGACAAAAATTAGTTATCTGCATAACTTTTGTCATGGGCAGCTGTGTTTTGTGATTGGACGCTTGTGTCCAGTCAGGGTTGACCCAACATGTGCACATACGGTTTGTTCTCTGGTTAGTTAAACATAACATGGACAGCTTCCTGCATTTTCTAGCAGTGTAACACAAATGATTGGATCTCATTATGTCTAAGCTTCCTGCCCCCCCAGCGAAGTTGTCTCAGTTCTCCCTTTTCATAAATAAAATGGAGAAGAAAACCAAACCTCCACTGGGAGAAGGAAAATTGATCAGTATCTCCAAACCTGAAATTCTGGAATTCTATAGGAGATTATACATTGATGATAAAAGTTAAGCCCCTAATACAGGGATCCCCAAACTTTTTACACAGGGGGCCAGTTCACTGTCCCTCAGACCGTTGGAGGGCCAGACTATAAAAAAAACTGTGAACAAATCCCTATGCACACTGCACATATCTTATTTTAAAGTAAAAAAACAAAATGAGAACAAATACAATATTTAAAATAAAGAACAAGTAAATTTAAATCAACAAACTGACCAGTATTTCAATGGGAACTATGCTCCTCTCACCGACCACCAATGAAAGAGGTGCCCCTTCCGGAAGTGTGGTGGGGGCCAGATAAATGGCCTCAGGGGGCCGCATGCAGCCCGCGGGCCGTAGTTTGGGGACCCCTGCCCTAATAATAGACATATTTGATGGTTGCCATCACAAAACCAGGATTAAAAAAATGACAAAATAATAGGCGAGAGGAACCTGGCATTGTCTGGTCAGAATAAAATTGCTCAGAGTGGCCAGGGAAGGCCAAGCTGGCCTGATGTCCCAAACGTGCTTTTCTTGGAGTCACATTTTGCTCTTTTAAAATACATTCAATTTTAAAAATACATTCTCTTTTTCTGGCATTTTTAATTTGTTTTGTTGCGATAAATACTGTTCCTCAGTCTCTCTTGCCTAACAAACAATAGAGCTAACAAACTGATGATTGTTATGGTTAAATGAATCCTTTGCTGAAGGAAAGACATCTATTTGACTGCCTTACTGAGACTTACTTTGCTTGCTTTGGAAGAGGTGATGGGTTATTTTGGGAATAAAATAACCACAGGTGTTCTGATGAGCTCCTAGGGAGATCAGGCTTCTCTGTCTCAGGTGAGCAGCTTCCTTCAATAGACTCTTCAGGCTTCAAAGGTTAGTTGCAGAAACAAGGAAAGTGCCTACATCTGCATTTTCTTTGCTCCTAAAAAGTAAGTTATTCCAGCACTCCCCTACCATCATTTTTTTAAATGGGAATTATAATCTAAATACAAACTTTTCTTTTCCCTTGATCCTTCTCTGCCACCCCAACAATTGTACCTTAAAGTTGGGCTGGTGATTAAATTGACCATCTGGTCCCAAGGTGGCAGAATCGCTAAGAAAGGCTCATTCCAAAGATCCTGCACTCAGGGGACAGTGGTGTCATGATGTCACCCCTGGCCACAATAGCTGGATGGGGCTCTGAGTGATTTCTTGTGGGAGAGAGGACATAGTTCCGTTGTGTGGCGGGATCTCTGTTATGTTAGAAGACGTTTCTGGAAATGTTTGGGGGAAGAAAGAAGTTTTGTGTGTCTGCTGGGCAGCTAGGGTTTGATTGTGCACCTGCTGTTTTGTTTCCTATATCATGCATCGTCTTCTAAGGAGCGCCTCCCTCCCCTGCGCACCACCCACTATGATCCCGCCCTCTGATCTAGAGTCCCTGGGTCAGAGCAGGAGAGTGAGAGGAAATTCCTCTCTGCTTCTCCTGTTCTTGAATTTGCTGAGTGTGCTGGGAGCCGGGCTAGCTGCTGGAGTTTAATGAGTTCAGGGTGAGGATTACTGCCCTTGCCCGGAGGACTCTGCTGCATGAAGGGGAAGACAGCTGTCAGAACAAACCTGTACAAAGGAAGTTCTCAAGATCACTGTTCTGCACATAGCCCCTGGGCCCCAAAGAGAGTGCAAGTAGCTGCCTAGGGAAATTTTTACCCAACTTGGTTTTAAGAGAATGAGTAGAAACTTGACCCATAAAGGTAGCAGAGGGGC
Organism: Saccopteryx leptura; assembly: GCF_036850995.1. Lineage (NCBI taxonomy): Eukaryota > Metazoa > Chordata > Mammalia > Chiroptera > Emballonuridae > Saccopteryx > Saccopteryx leptura. The sequence goes on along the minus strand of NC_089505.1, from coordinate 52,944,891 downwards.
AAATGGAAGACCAGGAATGTAGACTCTTTGGGGGCTGGGAAGTCATTATTCATCTCTGGACACGGGGATGGCGGTGAAAGGAGGAGGAGATACGGGAGAAGGGAAATGTTGGGAAATAAATGTGAATAAGTCAGGTGAGATTGCGAAGGGCCTGATATAGGCTAATGCAGTGGTGCTCAAACTCCACTCTCAGAACCCTACTAGTCTTAAAATTACTGAAGATCCCCAAGAGCTCTTGTTTACATGCATCTTATCTATCAACTAGAAAGCCCGGCAGTCATACGAAATGACTGCTGTTCTAGATATTATAAATTGTAATTAAAATGATTTGTGCAAAGGTGTCTGCTAATTCAAACTGAATTACCCAGGGCAGGCGGCGAGGACGCCCCTTTGTTTAGTGCCCCACGGGGTTTCCCCCTTCTACTTGCTTAATTGCTTAAAGTAGAGTGCAATGAAGGAAACCACTGGCGGTACATTTCTTAAGAGCCACCACTAGCTCAATAAATAAAGGTGATTTAAATAATAAAATGTTAATTCACATGTCAAAGATCTCTGTACACAACATTTCTTGTGTAGATCTTTCTAACTTGAAGTTTAAGGACTGACAGTGTTCACATTTAATATTCATGTCACCAGAGGAATGCTCAAAAATTAAAGTTTCTCCGTTTGAAACTGTTTTAATCCTTTTTGCGTTTCGCTCAGCATTACTCTGTCGTTTTTTTTGCATTTCTCTGCTGCCTTTGTTCAGGGACTCATTTTGTCGAGACAGGCTTTTTTGTCTTGCATCTGAGGCAAGCCTTGTTTCTCTATGCTTCATCAGTCTCATTTTGCTGAGAAAGACGCATTTGCTCTGCAACTGAAGCAAGCCTTGTCTTTCTCTGCTCAGTGGTTTCTTTTTTGTACAGAAAGCCGTTTTTGTGCAGCCTTAGCTCCTTTTCTCTCCTCTTCAGTGCTGTATTTTCTAGGAGGCATTCTTAAAAGAAATTACATTAAGACATAGTTTTTATGTAAAACAGATGATTGCCAAAGCAAACAAATATTCACCTTCCCCCTGACCCACTCAATTTGCGTTCAGCCATGGCAACTTCACCCCATTGGCTAGTATAGTTATGCAAGCAACCAATAAGCTATCGGTGACAAACAGACACTTAAGCCACATATAATAAAGATATTTATCACATTTAGAAATTGAAAGTGATAAATTTTAAATATGTATTTATTAAAAAATAATAAACATCCCATGTTAACATAAACAACATATTTTTATGAAAAATAGCTTTTCTAAAACAAAACAGTAATAAACCCATCACATGTCAAATAGCATTTTTTAGTGAAAAGCAATATTTTCAAAACAAAAAATTTAATATTGGCATTCTTTCATATTTAAAATCTTTTGAGCATCTGACTTAATGAAAGACAGATGGATTTTGTGTCTTCTTCATTCAATCTGATTTTGATACGTTATTTTTGCTTAGAACATATGAAGAAAATCCATACACAGATAAGTTGGGAAAAGGGGTATTTTAATAGTCTTTTTAGATTAGAATGGATATTCTTTCTTACTACAAAAACACTCAATGGGCGGTTGTTTTTTAAAGGTTAGTTGCATTGTGGAATCAAACTGTCAATCAATTTTTCAGTCTGTACCATTAAAATCCGTTGGTCCCTCTTGCTCTCAGAACGGATCTGGTATCCATGCTTGCTTTTGTAGCAGTATGCATTGGTCATTTGGAAACTATTGGCTCACGGAGTTCAACAGATCTTCCAAATGTTGACAGGTTCATTTATAGCCAACTTTAAGCATTGGGAAACTGCCAAGCTCCTAGTGGTGGACACAAGTTTTCTAAAATTCTAGTGTTTGCTTGAAAGCTCAAATTTTATCATTGGCAACAAAATACTGCCAGTTTTCCATGTAATGACAGGCAGCCTCACTTGACTCATTTTCAAGAATAAAGGCTGCCAAATAACCAGCCTGATGCCTGTAGTTGGTCTGAGAATCCTTTCAAGTGAAAACGGCCTTTCTTGAAAAGAGCAGCTAGCTTAGCTCACAACTCAAACAATCACAGTATTCTTCAAAGTAACTGTTGTACCTGGGTGTGCAGCTCAAATGCTTTAGGTGCATTCCCCATGTCGTCACACAGAATATGTCACAAGACTGTACTGAAGGGTGGAGATTTACTAAAACTAATACTTTTACTGCTTTGTCAGTAACATTTTTTTGTGAAGCTGATGGCTTCTGTACTGAGAGCACATGGTGGTGAAGCACACTATGCTATTAGTCAGTTGGTGTCCCTGCCTGGATTCATGCTCAGGCTCCAGCAGTTTTATTACCATGGCTTTTGCACAGTCAGGCCAATGTCAACACAATGAGAAGGCAAATAATAACTTAGTATCATTATGAAAAGAGTTTGACCTGTCCAGCTCCCTGAATGAGTCTGGGGGACTCCCACAGGCACATGAGCTACATTTATTTTGGTAACTAACTACTGTGCTAAGAGATTACAGGCTTTGTGTCTTAACTTTTGGACTGGTGGGACCATTGAGGGTTTTAAAGAGAGTGCCTTGGTTGGTTGGACACGTTCTCCTCTGAGTGCTTACAGCATCCTGGCTTCTTACAGCGCTTAGCACACTGTGGTGTAGAGTGTATTAGGTGTCTGTCTCCCCGAGAACACTGAGCATTGTGAGAGCAGAGCCATTCACACTCACCTGCATCTCCCAAGCTCAGAGGCCCTCAGTAAATGTTGTCAAGTGAGTTCCCCAAGAGGGGCTCTGGCATCGTCGTGACATTGTGGAGGCTCAGAATGAGCAGGAGACTTGAATCATCCTATTGGCCTTTGAGCGCCTGACCCATTTAGAAATATGTTAACTTGTGCCTGCTTTAAAAGACATTTGACTGCACCTTCCTTTAACCCCTCACTCCCAAACCTGTTGCATGATTCTGCAACCAGCAGGGGTGTTCCAAATACAGTGCTTCGCACCTTGTCTTTCTGGAGGAAAAAGATGTGTGTGAATATAGCTTTTGCTTTTGTGAATCACATCTGAAAGAATCAGCTAGTGCAGAACCTTAATTTTGTTGGGTTTGGTCATAAAAATACTCAAAATTATATTGGAAATGTTGAAAATTCTTCACTATGTACCTTTTTAAATCCCTATTTATTTACTTCTGATGGCTTTTTAGCAAGGGAAGATAGACTAGAGATTATATTAATGTGCTGTTTTTTAATTAATCACTTAACTGTGGAGAATTACAGTGTAATTTTCCACTTTCCACTTCCAGATGAACTAGCTCTAAACATCTATTTTTATTTTCCCAAGAGATACGAAAACAATTTTGTTAAGTTTGGCTTTGTCTCAATAAAATCTAATGCTTCTGAAAAATTAATCTGAGAAAAGAGACCACATGTTGGTAAAGCACGTGTGATGAAAAGCCTCTATGAATCTCTCTTCCCTGGTTATGAAGTCATCTTTAATTCAGTTCAATAAAACATTTAATTTTGTCTATATCTTCAGAGAGAGAAATTCACAGGTCATTTTGTTCACAGAAAACATTTAGTAAATGGAAGTATATGACCTTTCTAATTATCATTTCGGGCCAATTAAGCTTGTGTAAAAAAAATCAATTTTATATTTTCCTTGTGAAATCTTTATATGACAAAATTGAAACCTTTAGGATAATAAAATTTAAAATCTCTATAAACCTTCTGAGAGTCTTCTACATTTAAAAAATTGTTCAAGAAACTCAATTTAAGGACTCCTGTTATACATACTTATGAGGATGAATTTATTAATATATTTAAACAAAATTAACTTGCGGGTGTTGGCAGCCACAGTGAAGGGGCTGCTCAGACCCAGGTCAGAAGGAGCTGCGAGTGGAGCCATCCCACACCCACACTGACCCAGGAGACTCGATGTTCCAGCGGGCTAGGACCCGTCCAGGGCTACGTGAAGCCATTCTCTAATTGGAGCACTGCTCTCCATCTTATGCCACAGGGTATGATATTTTGTGATCCGCAATCAGCACATGAGGAGGGCACCTTTTTCAAAGGTTTCCCCTTGGCCAGCTCCACTCTCTCTCTCTCTCTTTTTTTTTTTTAATTGATTTTTTTTTTTTTTAGAGAGAGGAGAGTGAGAGAAAGGAAGGGAGGAGCAGGAAGCATCAACTTGTAGTAATTGCTTCTCATATGTGCCTTGACTGGGCAAGCCCAGGGTTTTGAAACAGCGACCTCAGCATTCCAAGTCCACACTTTATCCACTGCGCCACCACTGGTCGGGCCCAATCTGGGAACTCTTAACCCAGTGGTTCCCAAACTTTTTGAAGTCGGGGCGCATTTAAAATCCTACAAATAATTGTAGGAACACTATGTACAAATTTCTGAGAAATATGTTATAATAATAAAGTTAAATATTAAAGAAAAAAATATAAAATGCAAGCGTGTTTTTATGGTAATTAAACAAAATAAATATGACAAAATTAAATTTATTCTGACATTAAAAAACACTTTTGTTACATTTTTTGATTTATGCTTTTTAGAATTCATAAAAAGGGTTAAAAAAATTTAAAAATGATAAAAAAGTTATCTTTTTATATTTATAGATACATTCTTAGTAACATTTAGTAAATTTGGCAGGTCCTAGAAAAAATGTGTTAAGTTTTATCATTCTTGTGTTTATGAGAAACATGAGCCTGATATGTCCTAGCGATTTCTTCAATGTTTGGGCATATATTTGAAAGGCAATTTCTCATTTCCTCATCAATACACTGAAGAATTCCTCTTTTTTTACTCTTAATTGTGTTGAGGGTAGAAAATCCTAATTCACATAAATAGGATGTTGAAAATTGTAGTAAAATGTTCAAAGCTTTTTTAGATATTGCCACATATTTTTCTTTTATAGAAATCTAAAAGGTTTCAAGAGACAATTCCTTATGTCTAATCATCAATCCAGGATCAGTGGATATAGCTGTCAGTTCTTCTTCTGTTAATGTTAAACCAAAATCACTTGAAGCTTCCATGAATGGGTTTCTAATGTAATTGTATAGTTAAGTGTTAAGTGATGGAGAATAAGAACCCAATTTTTCTCCTAAACTTATTAAATGTTCAACTATTGTTGGAAATGTTTCATTTATGCAAGTGTTATTTACCAATCAATGGAAACATTTCCAAATTACTTTCAACAGCTTTTCTTTTTCAAAATCTGTAGTTTTCTCTGAAATGCTTTAATTTTGTCAGTGGATATGAGAATATTTTCTTCTTTCCCTTGCATGCTAGTATTCAAAATATTGAGCTGCTAAAATATATCGGCCAGATACTGTAACCTGGCAATCCAAAATTCACACTAAAGGAGGTTACAAAAATATAACTGTTTCATCTCTTCAAAAAATGCAAGAAGTTCTTGTTGTAGCTCGGGTACATGGGTAAGTACTTTTCCCTTTGACAACCACCTCATCTCAGTGTGTAAAAGCAGCCATATGTGTTGTGAATCCATATCGATACAAAACTTTTCAAATAAATGTAATTTGACAGGTCTTATTTTAATAAAGTTTACCATCTGAACAACTTGGTCTAAAACTTCTCTTAATTTTTCTCCCAATGTTTTTGCCATTAAGGCCTCCCTATGAAGAAAGCAGTGAGTTACAACCTACCATGGAAAGGGCGCCATCTGTACAAATGCCTACACACGACTTCCATGTTAACTGCCATTTATCAAGATAGTTATTCAAAATGTTAGAAACATCTTCACCTTTTGTAGACACACCTAATTCTTTGCAAAAAAGGAACTGATTTACAATTTGATCTTTATTAATAAAACGGACAAATGCTAAGAGTTGTGCTGTGTTGGTAATGTCTGTTGACTCATCAACTTGCAATACAAAATTTGAATACTGAAGCTTATTACTGCATACATTTTTCTTGAAATAGGAAGACATTTCTATAATATTCCTGTGAACTGTATTGTTGGACAGAGGAATCTTGCTTATTTTTATTGCTGCTTCATTTCCTAGCATTGTCATGACCATTTTTTTTGCATGCAGGCAAAATAAGTGACTCACTTAAAGTATGAGCTTTCATATTTTTTGCTGTCAGTTCTGAGACTTGATAAGAAGCAATTTGAGCTTTATCAGAAACAGTCATTATACTTTAAAGAAAAATTGCCACTTTTGTTTGCTGTTAAGGCACAACAGGCCCTGGCCGGTTGGCTCAGTGGTAGAGTGTCAGCCTGGCGTGCGGGGGACCCGGGTTCGATTCCTGGCCAGAGCACATAGGAGAGGTGCCCATTTGCTTCTCCACCCCCCCTCCTTCCTCTCTGTCTCTCTCTTTCCCTCCTGCAGCCAAGGCTCCATTGGAGCAAAGATGACCCGGGCGCTGGGGATGGCTCTTTGGCCTCTGCCCCAGGCGCTAGAGTGGCTCTGGTCGCGGCAGAGCGACGCCCCTGAGGGGCAAAGCATCGCCCCCTGGTGGGCAGAGCATCACCCCTGGTGGGCATGCCGGGTGGATCCCGGTCGGGCGCATGCAGGAGTCTGTCTGTCTCTCCCCGTTTCCGGCTTCAGAAAAAATACAAAAAGAAAAAGAAAAAAAAAAAGACAAAAAAAAAAGACACAACAACTTGAAAAAACTTACAGATTTATTTTGTAAATTAGAGTGTATAGTTTTAAAATGTTTACTCAATTTACTAGGAAGCAATGATTCATTTGCCATTTTACATCCACATACTAAACATAGCTAGCAGTAAAGGATGATCTTCACTTCCGGTCCAAGTGAAACCAAAGCTTAAATAACTTTCATTATATATATTTTCTAGTAGGCCGCAATTTTGCTTTCTTACTTGCACTAACTTTTGCTCACTTCCAGAATCGGATTCTTCAATATCACGCTTCTTTTTGAGAAATCTATCCATTTTATTTGGGTGTATTTATCTAAAAATAATATAATGATGTGTTAATAATAAATATAATGATATGTTAACAAAAAAAGCGGTATTTCCGTAATGAAATGGTATAATAGAGTAACTATATTTATTTTTATATCTGGGCACATGCCACGAACCAGCGCAGCTAGTAATTCCAGGTCCCGAATGGGAACGGTGCGGAATTAAGAAAATACATGGAAGAAAATACGGGATCAGGAGGGCCCTGTAATTGCTACAGGCAAGAACCAAAAACCACATCTTTCTTTATTTACAGGGCAAAGTGAGGCCATTAGCAAATTTTACACTAAACAAAGGATAGAACAGCGGTTCTCAACCTGTGGGTTGCAACCCCGGCGGGGGTCAAACGACCAAAATACAGGGGTCGCCTAAAGCCATCAGAAATACATATTTTATTTAAAAATGTATTGTATAATAAATATGTATTTTCCAATGGCTTTAGGCAACCCCTGTGTTTTGGTCGTTTGACCCCCGCCGGGGTCGCGACCCACAGGTTGAGAACCTCTGGGATAGAAGAAACTTGCCTCCAGTTTTTCTGGGGAACATGAAGGATAGTGTAAACAATCCAGCACCATGCTTAACAGCCTTTTGCAACCTAATCAGGCAAGTGAGGTTGCAGGTTAGGCAGACTGTCAGCTTACAGCCAATTTCCCACACCTCTGTCCCCTAAAAATCTAAAGTTCAAAAACCCTGTTGGTTTTTTGGTCCCCAAACAGGCACACATTTCTCTGGAATACCATAGGGCACGCCTGGAAATCTAGGGTGCACCAGTGTTCCCTGGCGCACACTTTGAGAACCACTGGACTAGGTTGACACACAGAGAGACTGTAGAGTTAGGGAGCAGGTCTCCTCAAGTGTGTCTGCCAGTTGCCAAAAGGAGAGGGCAGCTCTTGCCATGGGGCAGAGTTGGACCATTACAAGATCAGTCCTGAACTTCTATTATGTGCTAAACTCTTTGCTAGAGACTGAGAGTGCACTGGCAAGCAGAACAGAGCCCCTTTCCTCACGGAGTTGAAGAGAGCCCTTCAGATCCACAATGGTAAGCGTGGTGACCTGTGCCGAGTATGGGGCGTCTGGTGAGAGCACACAGGAGGGCACCTGGCCTGGCGAGAGCACACAGGAGAGCACCGGGCACCTGGCGAGAGCACACAGGAGAGCACCGGGCACCTGGCGAGAGCATGCAGGAGGGCACTGGACACCTGGTGAGAGCATGCAGGAGGGCACCCGGCCTGGCGAGAGCATGCAGGAGAGCACCGGGCACCTGGCGAGAGCACACAGGAGAGCACCGGGCACCTGGCGAGAGCATGCAGGAGAGCACCGGGCACCTGGCGAGAGCATGCAGGAGAGCACCGGGCACCTGGCGAGAGCACACAGGAGAGCACCGGGCACCTGGCGAGAGCATGCAGGAGAGCACCGGGCACCTGGCGAGAGCACACAGGAGAGCACCGGGCACCTGGCGAGAGCATGCAGGAGGGCACCGGGCACCTGGCGAGAGCATGCAGGAGAGCACCGGGCACCTGGCGAGAGCATGCAGGAGGGCACCGGGCACCTGGCGAGAGCATGCAGGAGGGCACCGGGCACCTGGCGAGAGCATGCAGGAGAGCACCGGGCACCTGGCGAGAGCATGCAGGAGGGCACCCGGCCTGGCGAGAGCATGCAGGAGAGCACCAGGCACCTGGCGAGAGCACACAGGAGAGCACCGGGCACCTGGCGAGAGCACGCAGGAGAGCACCGGGCACCTGGCGAGAGCATGCAGGAGAGCACCGGGCACCTGGCGAGAGCATTCAGGAGGGCACTGGACACCTGGTGAGAGCATGCAGGAGGGCACTGGACACCTGGTGAGAGCATGCAGGAGGGCACTGGACACCTGGCGAGAGCATGCAGGAGGGCACCGGGCACCTGGCGAGAGCATGCAGGAGGGCATGCATGCCAGCAGGTGTTGGCTGGCTAGGCAGAGATAACACTTAAAACAAGGCTTTATGGGGACATCATGCAGAAGTTCTTCACTGGTGTAGGAACTGCTTCACAATGTGCTGTTGCTCTTTGGTGCATAACGAGCACTGAGTGTCATACAGCAGAGTGTGTTGTGAGACAGAAGGTGAGCGGGGCTGGTTGGGCAGTGTGGTGTGGGAGAGGGGAGAGGGGAGAGATGGAGCACAGTTAAGTGTCCTCCAAAGAAAAGACTTCCACATACAGGACTGTAGGAGAGCCAGGCCCCAGAGCACTTGAGAGGTGGCCAGGCAGCAATTGTCCTGTTCAAACCACCAAACTGCGCTGAAGGCGATGATGGGAATCCAACAATCACAGTGCTATATTGCAGTAAAGATTGTGTTGCAAAGATTGTTGGCAGGTTTTGCCTTGTTCTCTTCTTTTAACAGTTTCACATACATCATCGAGCCTTTCAGTATCAGAATGCTGTGATCACACAAAAAGTTGAGAATTGCTGTATTATGGTCAAAACCACAGAAGTGTTGCATTTTTCTGCTTTCAACATCGATAACGACAAGCAACCCAGTCTGAGCCTCTTTCTTGCTCTGAGCAGGTAAAAGCTCACCCAGTGAAAGGATTTAGGTAAACTTTTCCTTTTGCTGTAAGTGACAAAGCAATTCCTCTATACATTTTTTGAAAGATCGTTTTCCTTATGAGAGCTTGACTTTAGAACCACTTTCTGAAGAAAGGGCAGGGGAGATATTAACAGGTGTTATGGTACTGCGGGCAATAAATTATCCACAAAAAGTTTCAAAGCAGGAACCATGTGCAAACCTGACCACTGGCCACAGTTTTCTTGTGGACTGGTCACCTGAAGACGGGGAAGGTGACTCCTTGCCAGCAAGGGTTGCCTGTATTTGTGTACTATTGTCCCCAGGTGTGGTATTTAGCTATAACTTCACAGGCTGGACTGCCTTGAAGACTATACCCTTTGGGGATCCAGACCCTGAACTTGAAAAATCATCACTCACTCACAGGCTGGACTGCTTTGAAGACTATACCCTTTGGGGACCCAGACCCTGAACTTGAAAAATCATCACTCACTCTACAGTAAGCCCAGCTAAGTGCTCCCCACCTCTGCCTCCCCCATCAGCTCACACAGATGGTCTGGTCTGAAAGGAGCAGCGGCCGGGGTGACTCTGGGGACACTGGGAAACCGGTGAGCGGAATGGACTCTCTAAGAGTCTGAGAGGCAGTTAAGAGCCATAAAGAACCTTTGGAAATAGCATTTCTCTCTGCAGATGCTCTTAAAGGACTACTTATGTACCCCCACCGTCAAGTTCAAGTTCAGATTACTTCACTTTCCTCAAGTCAACCCTGCTCAGCAACAGCAGCTGTGCTCCTGGACCATGCCCTCCACGGGGTTGTCCCTGCAGGGAAAGGGCAGACAAGCTCAAGTACCAGTTTGATTTTCAGGGCTTTGCATAGGTTCTCACTAACTCTCACAAGCCTTTGAGATACTTGTTATTTCCCTTGTGATGGGAGGATGTAGGGGGAGAGTAACCTTTCCCCGATAGTGCATTCTTCTACTCCTCTCCCCTCAGCTGGGCCACTTAGGGACCACAGTAATTGCACAGAAAACCAGAGGCACTTCTGTGTTGGTTTCCATGAGCCAGGCACATGGGTGGCCTATCGGAATTGCTGAATTGTTTGAGGATCTAAGAAAAGAAAGAGGGAAAGAAGAATTCTCTTTTGCCTCCCCTCCCCACTCCTCACTCTTACACGTATCACACACACAGTAGGAAAAAAGATGATGGAGAAAACAAGAATACACTTTGGAGGGTCCAAGAGAGAGATGAGCTGTGGTCACAACAGTGTCCCTCATTCTACATGCTCACCTTACAAAGTGACAGTGACAATCTTCTCAAAGAGGTGTGGGGTCTCTGTCCCCTCCCCTTGAGTCTGGGTAGGCTGGAGGCCGTGGTGGCAGCAGCGTTGTGTGGATGCTGAGACATCCAGCTCTGCTTGGGAGCTGAGACACTCGCTTGTGAGCCCTGCACAGCCATGCCCTGAGCAAGCCAGGTTGCATGGTCGGATTCGGGGAAGTGTTCTGGCCAGCAGCCCAGCTGGGGTCCTCGCTGACAGCTGCCATCCGCAGCCACACACGTGAGGGAAGAAGCTTCCAGATGATTCCAGATGTCAGAGCAGAGAGGGGGGAGGTGTCCCCATGCACTCTTGTGAATTCTTGACCCATAGACTCCATGAACATATAAAAAAGATTGTTTTAAGGCATTAAAATTTGGGCTAATTTGTTATGCAGAAATAACTAGAACAAGGTCCCAGCCTTCTTTACCCAGGACTGGGGAAGTGGTAAATCCTAATGGTGGATTTGAGGATTCAGAACAGAGCACCAGTGTTTCCTGAGAGCTCCAGGGTAAGATCTTAGAAGCAGAATGGCTACATGATGGTAGACAGAAGTTTGGACAGCATCTCAGGTTCCAGAAACCTAGCATGCTCTAGACCAGTTGTCCCCAAACTACGGCCCGCGGGCCACATGCAGCCCCCTGAGGCCATTTATCCGCCCCCCCCCCCGCACTTCTGGAAGAGGCACCTCTTTCATTGGTGGTCAGTGAGAGGAGCATAGTTCCCATTGAAATACTGGTCAGTTTGTTGATTTAAATTTACTTGTTCTTTATTTTAAATATTGTATTTGTTCCCGTTTTGTTTTCTTACTTTAAAATAAGATATGTGCAGTGTGCATAGGGATTTGTTCATAGTTTTTTTTATAGTCTGGCCCTCCAACGGTCTGAGGGGCAGTGAACTGGCCCCCTGTCTAAAAAGTTTGGGGACCCCTGCTCTAGACTGAGCAGGAAAATTCCTCTACCCACAGGCATGGTATAGAAGGGAAGAGATAAGAAAAGAGAGGTGAGAGGTTACCTGCGAGGGAAGATGACCAAGGTCACATAGGATGCTCCAGAACAAGCCCATGTGGGCAGATAGCACTGAGGAGCAAATGCTGCAGCTCAAGCCAATGCTTGGCAATATGCAAGCTCCCAAACGGAGACACAGCAAAGACTCCTTGGGCTGTGCAGAGAATGGACCACGAGACCCTTCGGGATAGCCAGGATCAGAGGCCAGGAACAAAATCTCTATCCCAGGGGAGAAGCAGTGTGCTCAGAAGAGGGAGAAACACTCTGTTTCTCTATTGCAGGCATGTCTCCCACATGGCAGGTCTTACCTGGGGCAGTGCAGGCCTGCTCCCCTGCTCTGCTGGTTAGGAAACCAGGGCTCTCAGAGGCCAGAGGAATGGCGGCCTGAGAGGGCCTCTTGCCCTCTCCCCTTGAAGGTGTGACAATGTGAACAGCTATAACTGAACAAAAGATTCCCTGCTCAACCCACAAACACATCTGAGAAATCCGCACATTGAAATAAATGAAGGTGATTACGAGATTTTCCACTTTTACTATGTTAATGTGATAAGTGAAACGAGCTTACGTGGAGTTGTCTTGGACACCAGGAGGAACAGAGGGGGGATGGCTGAGTCCTGCTGGCGTGTGAGCTCAGCCCAGCACACACCTCCTTTCCTGCACTAAGCTGCCAGGACCTGGGACGAAAAGGCCGAGGGGACTTGCACAGTGTCCTTGACAGAGGCCTCAGTAAGCCCAACCAAGAAGGGGAATGGCTGTGTGATCTGCTCAGGCAGATCGGCCCTTGAACTTCCCAATGAGATCCCTGGACTCTGCTCTGGCAAATCCCATGTCAAGTGAGGCTCAGAAGTCACAAACTGCTGAGGATATGGACAGCCTGCAGAAGGAAACAGGGGGTTCTTAGTGGTGACCTGTGCCAACCCAAGGCTGATTACAGAGGAGGTGACAGACATTTTAGCAGGTGGAGAACCATCAGGACCTTCCACTGCCCCACATGTTGCTGAGGAGCACGGAGAGCAGAGACACAGTCCTGGCAAACACGAACACGCAAGGACCCTGGAGGGGTTCAGAACGTGCCACCCAAACGTGCCACTTTGACACGTTGGTTTGTTTGAAGTTAACACAATCACAAAATACCAGATGCCGGAAGGGCTCCCTGACCTCTTGCTTTCTATCTGAAAACAGGGCATAAATTTCCTGTGACAAGGTTCCCTGCTTGTCCCTGGAAGAGATCATTCCTATCGCTGGAAAGAGGGAGTGGGCATACAGATGACTCTGTACAAACAAACCTACCGAAATAACATTTACCTTCCATTAATTTCCCTCATATATTTTCTAGCCACTTTCCTACAATTTACTGAACCCTCCCAAACCCCTTTTTCTTTTATTTTGTCATTTCCACAATTTATCATTTTTGTTACAATGGAATAGAAGCTCTAAGGTCCATTCATTTATATAGCTCTCCATTTCTTATATATATATGAAAGCCTCTGTGTACACATACAAATATCAACAGCAAATAAAACTTACTTGCTTTCCTCCTGTAGATCTGTCTTCTGTTATTTTAATTCTCAGGTCCAGTCTCATAATGTAAGAAGGTGGAAGAAAAGTCTTCTTTCCCTGAGGACACAAAAGTAATGAGAAGTAAGTCTCCATCATCTTTGGGAGAAATGGGGGCCAAGTATAGAAATAGGACTACAGAGAAACAGACCAATTTTATATACACCTGAGTTTGGGGTCTGAGAATTGTAGTATCCCAGGTTGGCTCCCCAATTACCAACAACAGAATCTGCTGAGAAGACAAAGCTGAGTTTCTTCCTCAGTGCAGTAGGAGGGAACACGTCCTAGCTCGGCAGCTTCGGGAAGGGTAAGATCAGCATGGATAGAGAATTAGAAGTTAGGTTTAAGGCGGGTGTTTTACAGAATGAGACCTGATTAGGATTGGGTAAGAATCATGATATGTTAGTCCAGGACTGGTAGAAGCAGCAGGTGAGGATGGGGAGAGGGGGGATTAGAAGAATCTTGTCTCTTGATACTTTCCACTGAAGAGTTATTGGGTCTTACAGGAAGTCCCCATAATGAATAATCAAATTTTTTTGCCTGGCCCGGAGGGTCCTACAAAAGTAAAGTCCTGCTAATAAAGATATACTGAAGACTTGCTAATGGAGCTAGCGTAGTCAAGTTTAGACAGTAAGAGTGGTTCCAGTTCTGAGTGTCCGGGCTGAGTGTGGGAGTGGGGTTCTGTTCTTATCGGTATTATCCCCATTTTACAGTTAAGAAACCTTGGGCTTAGAGTAACTTACTCAAAGTCACAGAGCTAGAAGACTAAGTAGACAGTGGTTAAGAACATAAGCTTTGAAATTAAACTGTTTGAGACTATATGTAAATGAGAAAGTTACTTAATTTCTCAGTTGATCATCTATAAAATGAAGTCATTACTGGTACTAGTACACAGAGTTGTGGTGAGATTAAGTGCAGTAAGAACTGGAAAGCACTTAGCACGGTGCCTGGCATTGCTCCAGACCTTCTTTAAGGAACATCTATTGTGCCTTTAACTAGCTCTGCACTGTACCAACTAGTTCCTGCCACATCACAGCTACCATCTGCGACGTTGGGAATGCCAGTGAGAGACTGCCTCCTGCAAAGTCTATAGTGGCCTTACCAACACAGATGCTGCATGACCTGATGTTCCTGCAACACCTGACATTCTTGCACCAGATTGAGCGGCACTGAGCAGCCAGTGCCCATGGCCTTTATGCCAGCCTCTTCCGTGGAAAGGAAGGCAAAAGAGACAGGGAATACTCAGCACCTAAGCACATCATGCTTAAACTTCAGGTCCTATCATGTTATGCTTGCCTCTGGTCAGCGGAATCATGGGTGAATTAGTTTTGAGATAAACTTGGTGAGCTTTTCTAGTTCTGTTTAGAACAAAACAGTGAGGCATGCTTTATTTGATCCAAGCCATTAACAAGAGAAAACAGAGCAAAACAACCTGAGTAGGAGGTTACACAAAAAGTTGGTGTTTGGTTCTGATATCAAACTGCTCCCTGGGCATTCAAGACATTAGGCAATGACTTTCCAACTCTGGCTTCACTGGAAAAGAACATTTGAGATGTTGTTTTACAGCACTGAATCAAAAGAGGTAAGACTCCTTTAGGAAAAACTATTACTGTAGAGTTAAAATGTCATTGCTTTTTCTGATACTTGTAATTAAAGTCTGTAGCCTCACTCCGGGGAAGATGATGACTTTAGTGTATTACAGTGACTGATTCAGTGTGTGAATCAACAGAGCTGCACAGGATTGCTGCTGCCTGCTTTGCCCAGGGCCCAGCTCCCAGCTGCTTCTCCCCATGGAGCACGCCTTTGCTTCCTAGATCTAGGGCAGCATTTCCAGGATGGGTGATTCAGCCCCTGACCTCCCAGCAGGGGAGGTGGGGAAATGAAAGGTATAAAATTACAGCTGGTAGTGGTGGTTGAAAAAAGACACAAGAGACAGAGAAAGGAGAGGGGCAGGGGTCTTATGGAGAGAGGCCTAGTGCTGATAGTTTCAGTAGCCACGACTTGTCACTCAGACCACTTAGCGCTGGACATGACAGGGGACACATTCCTGGGGGGAACGGAAACAGCATGGTCAGTGAAATTCTGCCATACGTGCCAGTGGGGCCTGAAACCTTCAATTGTACAAACACGAAGTCAATAGAAAACGTTTTTCAGTCTGAATTGTCACATAAAACCCAGAAATAGACTGAAACTTATACACAATTGACTACACAAGAAATTCAAAGTCTCAAATGACTGAGGGCATCTCTTCCCAAGGCTCCTATTCTCAACCCAGGCCCCCCTTCCTGTCCCCCTGTTCCAGGAAGAGGACTTGATTCCACCCTTTGAGGACAGGAGCCAATCACAGTACAGCCAAATTTGTGTTTTCTCCAAGTTGACATCACTGTTGTGTGCATTACTGGGGGGAGTGTACTCTATGGGGGGTGGGACAGAATGGAGCAGAGTCCTCCTCCTATTGTCCCCTCCTCTCCTCTCCTGGGACCCACTTCAGGCCTTGAGCCTTTTGATGGTGGTACTATAGTTGTTCTCCTGGTTGAAAAAGAGCCTTCCTCCATCCAACCTCTGGGCTTGTGTTTGTTTTACATATTTATTCATTATTCCATTTGTTTGCCTAATGAAGGCTTAACCTGTTCAGGTGGTTTCTAGGAACTAGAGATAGAAACACAAATAAACACTCTGTGGAGATACAAACACTGTCTGACTCTTTAACAAGAGCCCTGTAGTCTTTGAGAATGAGCCATCTTTAAATATGCAAATACAGATACTGAGCACTTACTATGTGCCAGATGCTGTTCCAAGCATTCGATATGTAATAACTCAATTAATTGTCACAACAATTTTTTGAAATAAATATTAGCATTCCCATGTGATGCCAGAGCAGCTGAAGCCTAGAATAAGTATCTTACAAAAAGTAGAAGAACCAGGATTCAAATCAAACATTTTGGTACTGGATCCTGAGTCTCTATTCCCAGTTGCAGTGTCTTTCAATAAACTCTAGGCTAGGGCAAGACAGGGCTGCTTTGGGACAAGTGTAACAAAATGTGGCAAAACGTTGGAGGAAAAGGCTGTCCCCCTGAAGTCCTTTGAAACAGCTCAGGAATGTTGATACAGACAATTTAGGAACCGGACAGCAAGGGGCGGAAGCGGCCGAAGCCCGCAGAGGGAGCCGCGGGAACCATGGCCAAGGGTCAGCCCGTTCTGCAGAGATAGAGGCTCTGGGGCACCTGCAGGAGCAGTGGCAATCGCACCCTTAGTGGAAGTGACAGGGACATCACAGGGGCCTCTGAATTTAATGCTGCAGTAGGGGAAATGGAGAACAGGCAATGCCAGGCAGGAAGGGAAAGGCTGCACGCCCCCTTGTGGCTGGGCCGGCACAGGGGCTGGGTTCATGAGCTCAAGTGAGACCCATCTAAAGATCCTAGAGCAGGGGTCCCCAAACTTTTTACACAGGGGGCCAGTTCACTGTCCCTCAGACCGTTGGAGGGCCAGACTATAAAAAAAAACTATGAACAAATCCCTATGCCCACTGCACATATCTTATTTTAAAGTAAAAAAACGAAACGGGAACAAATACAATATTTAAAATAAAGAACAAGTAAATTTAAATCAACAAACTGACCAGTATTTCAATGGAACTATGGGCCTGCTTTTGGCTAATGAGATGGTCAATGTCCGGTTCCATATTGGTCACTGCTAGCCGTAACAGGTGATATGACGCGCTTCCAGAGCCGTAACGCGTTCACCCCGCATCACCAGCCGTGCTTTGCAGCGCCACCACATACAGTACTCCAGGAGTACTGCATCATGTGCTCCTCTCACGGACCACCAATGAAAGAGGTGCCCCTTCCAGAAGTGCGGTGGGGGCTGAATAAATGGCCTCAGGGGGCCGCATGTGGCTCACGGGCCGTAGTTTGGGGACCCCTGCCTTAGAGGGCTCCTCTGAAGAAAGCCAAGGGCCCTCCAAGCAGGGAGGTGGAGAACAGCAAGAAGTTCACTGTCTCAAATTGTTTGTTTTTCACCCATGTCTATTGAGACCTATGGAAGTAGAGTCTGTGTCTAGAATTTCAGGTTCCACCCTGTGGACTTGCAGAGACTGGGGCACAAGTGCTCACACAAAACTGAGTTTTACTAACAGTGACATGGAAAAGGTCTGACATGAATATAAAAAGTAGAGTGGTTGCAACCCTGTTTCTTCTTCACCTGAAGACCTCAGCATATACACGGGAAAACTGAGGCGCAGAGATGCTGTGTGACTTTTAAGATCACATGTCAGGGTGTTTGAGGGCCACATCAGGACCCCTCACAGGCTGTGTGTTTTGGTGTGCTGTTATGTATCCTCAGACAGTAAGCATGAGGGAGTGACTCCTTCTCTTTTTCTGTAGTTACCTCAGCATCTAACACGTACCAGGTATGTAACAGGCCCTCAAGGAACATGTGCTGAATGAGTGCATGACCAGTGGTTGTTCTAGAGCAGTGGTAGTCAACCTGGTCCCTACCACCCACTAGTGTGTGTTCCAGCTTTCATGGTGGGCAGTAGCGGAGCAACCAAAGTATAAATAAAAAGATAGATTTAACTATAGTAAGTTGTTTTATAAAGATTTATTCTGCCAAACTTAGCAAAAATCCGACATAAAGTACTTGGTAAATAATAATTATTATTATATGCTTTAACTTGCTGTAACTCTGCTTTATAAATTTTATAAAGTAAAGTTACTTCCCTACTTTATAAATCACCATTACTGTGGAACCGGTGGGCGGTTAGAAAATTTTACTACTAACAGAGATACAAAAGTGGGCGGTAGGTATAAAAAGGTTGACTACCCCTGCTCTAGAGGAACTGCAGCTGCGGAAACAGCTGTCTGTGGCTGCTTGCCGTCACGTTGGGTGGCAGGCGGACACTGAGCAGAGGCTGATCCATAAGCTTTCTCTGACTGGTCCTCCAGCCACAGAAATGATCTCACCTCCTAGAAAGTTCTGGTTTAGCAATTCACTCTTCACTTCCAAAAAAACTTGTCACAAAAGAAGATGGCTTCAGTCTCTGAGATTGGCTGGATTTACAGTCATTTATGATGCAGAGTCTATTCTTCAATTTCAGTGCTCCCCTCAAGTCCTTTTCCAAAACTGGCCTGTTAGTTAAGCAGTTGGACTTCTCCCTGCATCCTGTTGCTACAGTGCATGTCTCTGTAATCTTAAAAAAAAAAAAGCCCCCTGCCTCCACTCCTGACCCGGGCCATGCTCCCCCTGCAGGAGCCAGACTTACCTATGGCACAGAGGTGTTCTTCCTTCTCTCCTTGTTTGGTGGCTTGTTTGCTGCCAGTAAGTACAGTTTTGTGATTTGGGGTTTTAAAATTTTTTATTTCTCCAACAGCAGTCAGTACGGGAGAGGAGGAGCTCGTGAAGTCTCCCAGACTCCAGCCTGATTGCGCAGCCCGAGAGTCACGCCGGTCCCCTTGCTGATAGCAGGAAGGCACCTCCCTCTGACCGCTGACAGTGTGCATTTGTACCTCAGCTGGCCTTGTGGGACATTCTGCTAGCCAGGACACTGTCCTCCGTGGCACAATGGGAGATTATCTAATCTCCTGACCCTGATCGCTGGGTGGGCATCTGAGAACCCTTCAGGAGTTCTGATAAAATATGTTACACTCGCCGGGTAAAACAGACACTGGAGACGTTTGGAGAGTTTCAGACAAAGTTTTATGGCCAAGAAAAAGAGAACAAAACAAAGAAAAATAAACCTGCGCAGGGGTGGACTCGAGTGGTAGTCACAAGAGCCACCCCGAGCGCCTACAATCTAGGGGTTTTTATAGCGTAGCAAGCAAGCAGTTCATACAGAAGCGAATTTGGCGTTTAGCAATTGGCTCCTCCAAATCAAATTTTAGTCATGTGCCTTAGTAACCAGTCATACAGTTGAAAGCCCCCAGCTGGAAATGTCCCTATCTATCCCTTAGGATGTGGTCACATTAACTATCTTAGGAGTTTTTACGACTTCCGTATCTCAAGGACTCATCAGCTCCTAGTCATCCTGGGAGTCTATCGACTTCCCTATCTCTAGGACTCATCTGTCTTATTCATCCTGGGAGTCTGGTCTCATCTATTCCGGGAATGTGCTGTGCTTACTGGACCAGTTCTTTTTAAGTTATTTTCCCAAGCCTATTAATGTATTTTATAGTTTTTATTCGAATGTCACAAAATACAGTCACCAGACCTGTTTTCAGGGGTCAGTTGATCAGGTGCTAGGCCTGGGCACTAGCATCTCCAAACTCTTCATGGGATCCTTACGGGCAGTGGTGCTGCCATAATTTAACAACCAGTTTTCTGCCCTAATGACCGTTTTAAGTATAAAAAATGATATACCAACAGGTAGTTAAAAGAGGTACATAAAACTAGATTATGTTATAAGAAAGAGTTTTAAAATATGAATTAAAATAGTAAATAATACTCATAATATGTTGAGGGAATTTTGAGAGTAACACAAAGCTGAAACAAATGACAGATTGTCATCCCTGGTTGTTTGGCACTTTTTCTCTTTATGTTACATGCTTGTTTACTGGAGCAACAAATGCAAGGGAATTCAAATGTAATATTTCATCAAAGGTATAATGAGTTTTATGAAATGAATAAGTAAATATTACAAACATAGTTCTATCAAATTTTTTTTTACCTATGAATGAAATAAACATTACTACAGGTGCTTAGATTACAGTGTTGTACAGATGAACGTTAAAAAAGAATAAGGAATATAAATTTGTGATTTCCACATTGGGCAGCTGCCCAGGTGCCCACCTTAGAGAGAACCCTGATTACAAGTGCCATTTTAGCAACCGGTTCACTGAACTCAACAAAAAATTAGGTATCGGTTCTGCCAAACCAATGCGAACTGGCTGAATCCCACCACAGCTTACGGGAAGCCTGGCCTGAGAGCTGGGGAACTGGCTGAAAGGCAGGACTGATAAGGTGTTGCCTCTTCTTGCCTATAGCATCAAAATTTCTACAAAGGCTCTGAGTAGGACAGGAGGTTGGATAAGGTAACCGCTCCCCTGGAGAGTCTGTGACTCAGTGAGCGATGCTGCTTTGAGCCCAGGAAATTTAGTGGGGGGAAGAAAATCTTTCTCCAACAAGAAGCCAATTGCTTCTTTAAAAGACATTACAATCTAGTAATTTTAATAAACCACTTTGTCTCTGTGGGGAGATTTAAAACAAAAAACAAACAAACAAAAAAATCCAGTTATTACATTGGCAGTAATAAATAAGAGCCAAGTACAGAAAGTAAAATAGAAATTAGTGGCCCTAATTTCAGTCTTTCTTCTTTTACATGTAATGTGGTTTTCTAAGAAATTGTTCCACATCTTTGTCAGAGAGCCTCACGTCTGGCCTCTGAATTTGCTCTGAAAATCAGCCCGTGGGAACGGGAGGCACGGCAGGCAGGCTAGGTTGTGTTCCTCAGATCAGGACAGAGGGCTCCCCCAGGCCGAGCTTCAGAGGGCACAGCGCTGGCCCAAGCCCCACCTTACTTCTCCCTATGGGCCAGGAGTCCACGGGGTTAAGAAGATGTGCCTGCTCGGAGCTAATGAGCCTTCGCCTTCTGGGTTAGGAACTGGGTGTGCAGGGTCCAGTATCCCCAGTATTCCACAGCATCTGGAATGAATATTTGTGTCCCCCAAAGTCATATGCTGAAATCCTAATCTCCAATATGATAATTTCGGGACGTGGGGTCTTTGGGAGGTAATTAATTAGCTGTCATGATGGGATTAGTGCTCTTATGAGAAGAGACATGAGGGATCTGTCTGCATTGTGTGAGGACACAGCAAGAAGCTGGCTCTCTGTAAACCAGGAAGAGAGACCTCACCAGACATTAAACAGGCTGGCACCTTAATCTTGGACAGAAGTGTGAAAAATAAATGTTTCTTATCTGAGCCACCCAGTCCACGGTATTCTGTTGTAGCTGCCAAGCTCTCTGCTGGGCTCTGGGGGGCCCTCTTCCCCAGGCCACTGTTGACAGCTGTGCTGCTGCTTGTGTCCCTGGCCTGAAGGGCTGGCAGAGGGTGGCTGTTTGCAGGGACCGGAAGTGCAGGCTGAGGCATCCACATTGTGGGAGATGGAGCCAAGGGCGGGACAACGAGGACGGAGGAGCCACAGGCTGGCCTCGCCGTCCCACCACATCCAGGCGTAGCACTGAGACCCTAAATTTCCTTCCAAGACATTATGAAGATATAGTTGTCAAAGTAGGAGATAAAACACACTTTACTTGGTGACTTATTAGTTTGATTTTTAACTTCCAGAGAGTTAGAACTCTGGGGGGGTGGGCCTTCCTTTGTACCCCTGTGTGGCGGTTCATAGCAATGCTTTGGTATCTACAGCAGCAACATGTGCAAAAGACACAACAGAGTCATCACACATCAAGAGCCTTTCTGCTGCATAAAATACAGTATATACATGAAGAACATGGATTGAGAGATCATTTTTATTTGTCTAGTGCTTCTCGTCATCCCTATTCAATTTTCACTGCTTGACTTGGAAATGCCTTGCGCTCTAACCTATGAAAGGCAGTCACTTTATGAGCCATGTGCCGGTAATAAAACTCCTACAGCAGTCTGCTGAACAGTCAGGGGAATACTAACAAGAAAATAATTTCTTCTTTAGTAGAAAAACAATTCTACAAGCACCTGCTTCCTAGCTCGCAGTTAGTCATTCTCCCTTGGAGTCCCGGTAGGGGCGTTTCAGGGTACTTGCGGAAAGTTGTTTTATCCCTTTCTTCTCCATTCGGTTCAGAGCTCCTCAAAAGCAGACATTGCACCTTCTTTCTCTTTAGATTTACAGCCCCCAGCCCCCCCCCAACAGTTAATGAGTATTATGTTGTGGTATAATAAATAATATATCTTTGGTCTTTGTCCCTGGTTCCTGGCACATTGCTCCTAAAACCCTTGGAATTTTCTGAGTGATTAGGAGGGGCTTTTGTCTGCTAATGAGCTGACTTAAGGTGGATGAGAAGCTGGATAGTTTCAGGATGAGGGCCTGTGGTGGGAGAAACCATCTGCATTAGGGGCTGGAGATTTCAGCCCCACTCTCCAACATTTGTGGAGGAGAGAGGGGCTGGAGAATAGATGCCATGATTTAATCAACCATGTCTAGGTTATGAAGTCTTGATTAAAACTCTGAGAAAATGACTTGGCATGGGACATGGACCCCATTTCTCAATAAAAGGAATGTTAAAATTCCACAGACAGAATTTTTAATATTTAATAAATTGGAGTAAAGTCTGCCCTTAAAGTCAATTCTTGCATTATACTTTTTTCTTTTCAGATTTTATCTACTCATTTTTAGAGTGAGAAAAGAGAGGAGAGAGAGAGAGAGAGAGAAGGGAGGAGGAGCAGGAAGCATCAACTTTCATATGTGCTTTAACCAGGCAAGCCCAGGGTGTCGAACCGGTGACCTCAGCATTCTAGGTCGACACTTTATCCGCTGCGCCACCACAAGTCAGACACGTTATACTTTTTCTTAATTATTAGTATACATATGTGGTATCTCCTCTCCAACAACAAATATGATGTGCCATCACCAATCAATCGTCCATTTCTCTGACAGCAATTTTATGTCCACTATTCAATTCAGTCTGACCCTGAGTACCCAGAGTTAGCACAGACCTGAATGAAAGGCTCAGTCCCACACGACTGCCACTCACTTAGATGCCAGTTGCAACACCAGAGACCTGGGGCTTCCCGCACTTCTGTCCAACTTGGCTACACATTTGGGAGTTCTCTTTAACCTCTTACAGGTTTGCTACTTTGCTAGAATGACTCAGAGAACTCAGGAAAACACTTTACCTACACTTTCTGGTTTGTTAAGGAACAGCTAGAGGAAGGAGAGGCAGAGCAAAGCGTCAGTGTTGGGGAGGCACAGAGCTTGCATGCCTTCTCTGGGAGCATCGTCTTCCCAGTGCACCACCGTGCTCACCAGCACAGAAGCTCTCCTTACTCCCAACCCACAGGAGAAACGCTCACACTATCTTGCTGCTGTCCTGTCTGAGCAGGTGTGAGCCAGGCAGCCCGAGCCTGACTTCCTTCGTGGTATCCACTTGGCCATAGCATCTCATGCCCATTATCACACCAGATGACATGGTTGGGACAAGAGCTGGAGGATCCCTCTCTTTGCGGTGCCCTCTCTGACCAGATCCTCTTCTGCTCAGTCAGGACAGAACACAGATGAGCAATTGCGCTCTAAGCAAATGTTCACGGGCTGAGACACCTGTCTCTCCTCACAAGCCCGACAGTACATCTGGATGAGGGGCTAATGGAGCACTCCCCTAGGTCAGGGGCTCCTCATCCAAAGTCTTCTCCAATTTCCACATCTTGGGCTTATTACAACTGGTGGGGCTGGGGGGTGAGTAGAGCCCTGTGGGGATGGGTCTGTGAGTCTATAGGATGAAGGGACAACAGAGCCTCAGCTTCTCAGCTTTGGCTTTTATCCCAATAATCAGACAAGAAAAAATTCCATTTGAAATTCTCTCATAGTAATTGTTAAATAATCACAGTATATTCTCTTTGAAGGAATAAAATGTAGCCATTCAAAATCTGAAGACTACTTAATGAGAAACATTTATTGATATGCATACTTTATTGACATATATTTAATGAGATATTGTTAAATGAAGAACTCAATCCTCAAAACCACATAATTACATGTTTTTAAAATACATAGTATTTATATTTATAGATGCATTAGAACATTCACTACACCATTGTTTCCCCAAAAGGATGGAATTATAGGTAATTTTTTTTTCTTCTCTGTAGTTTTTGGGGGTTTTTCACATGCAACTTTGATAAGTACAATTTTTTTCTGAAAAATAAAATTAAATGTTAATCTCCCTCTTGGCCACATCCTTCTGCAAATGTTCTTTTTCTTTATTAACATTTTAGTTTTCAGTACCGAAGGAGCTGTTATTCGAAGCAAGTGAAGGAACAGAAATAAGCCCCCAGGCGCTGGTGCTGAGATCTCAGCAGCCAGCGAGAGCACACACGAGCAGGACCTGCCTCGGCAGAGATTAGCGGGGCCAGAGGGCGGCCGCACCAGCAGGTGTCTCAGGAAAAGTGCCTGGGACAGAGGTGAGTATCTGGGTTGCACACTGGAATCTCCTGGGGTGCTTTTAAAACAACTGATGCCAGGACAGCCCAAGTTAAAGTCTGGAGTGTTTCCAACATGCAGCCAAGGTTAAGAACCCCTGCCCAAGTGTGGGAGCCTCACCTGCAAGCCTGTCTCCCTCATCATCCAGGCACCTTCTCCAGAGCTTCAAACATCTTCTCCTATATCAATTGTCTGAAAGCATTTGGTTACAAATGTAGTTTCCAAAGTTATAACTAAACTAGGAGGCAGGAAGATAAATGATTTTAGGTCATGTATTGAATTGAATAGTGTCCCCAAAGCATTCCTGTCAACCCATAACCTTAGAATGTGACCCTATTTAGAAATTGGATCTTGGCCCTGGCCGGTTGGCTCAGTGGTAGAGTGTCAGCCTGGCGTGCGGGAGTCCCGGGTTCGATTCCCGGCCAGGGCACACAGGAGAAGCGCCCATCTGCTTCTCCACCCCTCCCCCCCTCCTTCTTCTCTGTCTCTCTCTTCCCCTCCCGCAGCCAAGGCTCCATTGGAGCAAAGATGGCCCAGGTGCTGAGGATGGCTCTATGGCCTCTGCCTCAGGTGCTAGAATGGCTCTGGTTGCAACAGAGCAGCGCCCCAGAGGGGCAGAGCATCGCCCCCTGGTGGGCATGCCGGGTGGATCCTGGTCGGGCGCATGTGGAAGTCTGTCTGACTGCCTCCCTGTTTCTAACTTCAGAGAAAAAAAAAAAGAAAAGAAAAAGAAATTGGGTCTTTGCAAATATAGTGCTCACAAAAATTAGGGGTTATCATATGAAGCGATAAGATATCCCCTAATTTTTGTGAGCAGTATATAATCAAGCTAAGATGAGGTTAGACTTCATTAGGATGGGCCCTAAAGCCAATAACTTAAAAGAGGAAAGAGGCTCAGAGACACACAGTAGGAAGAAGTCTATGTGAGGACGGAGGCAGAAATTGAGATGAACAGCGACCAGGACTGTCAAGGACTGCTGGCTGGCTCCGGAAGGCAGGAGAGAGGCAGGAGATGGAGCCTCCTTCGCAGCCTCCGGAAAGAGCCAGCCCCGCTGACACCTTCACCTTGGACTTCTGGCCTCCTGAACTGTGAGAGCCGAACACTCAGCCTGTCGTTCTGAGCTACCCAGATAGTGGTCATCTGACTCAGCAACCACAGGAAAGCAGGCAGGCTTTTCCAGAAGTTTCCCAGTTACATCTCTAAGAGGCAAGGTCTCACCTCAGCATAGCTGTTTCCTGGACCTCAGAGATTTCTCCCCTACCTGCCTAGTGTTCTCTGTAAGCAGAGAAAAAAAATGCTTCTTTGATAACACATGTCAATTTTCTTTCAATTACATGCAGCACAGGAGCTATTTGGTTTGCGAGGTGGGAAAACAATCCCACTTTACATTTTGTTCTGCTGCTTCTCCCTGTTCAGTCAGGAGACTTTTCTTATTAGACTCACTCACCTGGTAACTAATGAGAATTGCCAGCTTTTGAAAAGCAATTACTTCTAAGTAAAACAAGCACTTCTCTGAACAAGTCAGAAAAAGGCTGGACATGCTGTAAACAAGGTATAAACAAGGTACAGCAGGAGAGGGGCTCTGCTGTCTGCTGCAACCTTGAGACAGTGCTTTCATCAGCACCATCTGTATGGGAGAACGGGTGACCAGTGAGGCCGTAACTGGTCATTTATTTTATTCTGCAGCTTCCCAATGGGTAGTAGCAACCATGTAAATTAAGTTCCATTCAACTGAATAAATAACTATCGCATGCCCTCTATGCTAGGGGTTGGAGATGCTAGGAGACCACCGCCCTCGGGAAAACCACGGACCACAAAGAAGGCAGAGAAGTAATAATGGCTCAGAGCCTAAGTGTGATGCAGGGGCACCTACCCTCTGAAGTGGTGGCCTTACGTGACTTGCCAATTAAACACTGTGAATGGAACATGAATGTTTTTCTCTGCTCCCTCCTGGAAATGCACTAAAATGAAAGCAGTAGGGGAAAAAAAGGCAAAGAGAGTTGAGGAAGAGACTGCAACAAATGAGAAAGGTCACTGGGTTTGGTAGGAATGAAAAATAGAGGAAGAAGAGGAACAGAGAACTCTGACTACAAAGTGTCTACAGGAAAACAGGAAACACCTGAACTATGGAGGTGGTGGTGGGTATGAAGTAAAAAATAAGAGATTTGGTTGTGATTTATTTTAAGAAGAAATTAGATCCCAGGTTTCTAGCCCATCCGGAGCAGCTAAGGGGCCACCCCTCCGCACCCAAGTAGCAGATTCATTGTTGGAGAGCAGGTCAAGAAGGGCTACAGTCAGAGCAGAGAGGGGGCAAAATGCTGTTCTGAGAGTGAAACTGACATCTAAACCAGAAGGCTCGGAAACCCCTGCCTCCATCCCCTACTCCTAGGGGGTGACACTGGGTATACAGTCCCCAGATCGAAGACTACTGGGTTCTTTCTGGCCCCCAAAAAGGATATGCAGATAAGGACGGAGTTTCTGGGGAAAAAAGAGGGGGAGGCCAAGAACTTCAAATTTTTGATGAATTATCCTACAGATCCCTACCCTAAACATTACACATAGATGGACAAACTCCTTCTCCGTGGATACATAGAGTTTCAATCAACCTTTTAGTGTCTAATGAACAGTTCAAGTATCCTCAGACATTTGAAGAAAGTTTTTAACATGGGAAATAGAAATCAAAGTAAGTGAATAGCAAAAAGCTTAGAAGAAATAGAAAACTAAAAACAAAACAAAAATCCTATATAGTGAATAGCCTTGGAGAGAGAATGCATTTCCAAACCAAGAAGAGCCTGCTATTAAAAAGGAACGATATTCACAATAACCAAGAAGTAAAAATGAAGTTCACAAACAGATAACTAGATAAAGGAAATGTGGTATATACTATACACAATGGACTAGTACCCAGGCTTAAACAAGAAGGAAATCCTGTCACACATGATATGGGGATGAACCTTGAAGACACCATCTTAAGTGAAATAAACCAATCACAGGACAAATATTGCGCGATTCCACTTTTATGAAGTATCTAAAGTAGTCAAACTCATGGGGCAGACCGCAGAGTGATGGTTGACAGAACTTGGAAGGAGGGGGAAATGGGAGAACTCGTTCAATGAATATAGAGTTTGTCATGCAAGATGAAAAAAATTTTTTAAAGATTTTCTGTACAATGTGCATATAGTTAACAATACTGTATGGAACACTTACAATTTTTTTTAAGAGAGTAGGTTTTATGTTATGTGTTCATTACCACAATTTAAAAAATGCAAAACTCAACTCTGGCCCATATTGGCTATGTGACCTTGAATTACTTACTTTGCCCTTCTGAATCTTTTCTTATCATCGAAGAGATGGGATCAACAGCTACCTTGCTGAGATGCTTTGAGGATTCAAGTACACAATGCATTTAAAGCACTAGCTAGCAGGAGGAAAGAACAACAAAAAGAAAAGTTGGAAGAATAATATAAAGTTCATGGACATTAAAAATGTAACAGCAGACTGACTGATGGTAGCACAGTAGATAGAACATCAACCTGGGATGCTGAGTCCCCAGGTTCAAACCCCGAGGGCACTGACTTGAGCATGGGCTCCTCTGGTTTGGGCGCAGGTTCACCAGCTTGAGCTCAAGATCATCAGTATAATCCCGGGGTCACTGGCTTGATCCCAAAGGTCGCTGGCTTGAAGCCCAAGGTCACTGGCTTGGGCCTAAGGTCCCTGGCTTGAGCAAGGGGTCACTGCCTCGACTTGAACCCCCCCACCCCCATCAAGGCACTTAGGAGAAGCAATCAACGAATGACTAAGTTGACGCAGCTATAAATAGGGGCTTCTCATATTTTTTTTCCACCTTCTCTTTCTCTCCTTTGCTGTCTCTTTGCCTCTCTCTCTCAAAAAATTAAAAAAAAATTAAAAATAAATGCCAACAGAACTCTCTGTTATTTATTACTGACAGGTTGCTGGCCTGCAGCAAATATTTGACTGCATGAAGTCCTTTTGCCAGATTAGGTCAGCGTCCAGGGCACTGTCTCCTCATCTCACTTGGGCTTATGCCAAAGCTGTAAAATTGGTGCAGATACTGAGTCTTAACACTTCAAAGTGTAGACCTTTCAGTCAATACTGTAGTCATTACTATGGGGACAAAGCCAAGAACACTAATTATTAGAGTTGGGTAAATCCCAAAGTAACAAAAGATGGTGTGACCATTGTAAGCCCATTGACTTAAACGATAAAAATATTGTCGTTAAACTTGTTCAAGATGTTGCCGATAATGCAAACGAAGAGGCTGGGGCTGGCACCACCACTGCTACTGCACTGGCTTGCTCCATGCCAAGGAAGGTTTTGAGAAGATTAGCAAAGGTGCTCAGCCACTGGAACTCAGGAGAGATGTGATGTTAACTATCGATACTGTAATTGCTGAATTTAAGAAGCAGTCTAAACCTGTGACAACCCCTGAAGAAATAGCTGGGGTTGCTACAATTTCTGCAAATGGAGATAGAATTGGCAGCATCATTTCAGATGGCATGAAAAAGTCTAGAAGAAAGGGCATCATCACCTTAAAGGATGGAAAAACACTGAATGATGAATTAAAAACTATTAAGATCTGAAGTTTGGTTAAGGTTATATTTCCTCATACTTTATTAATATAGTAAACAAACAAAAAAGTGAATTACAAGATGCCTATGTGCTATTGAGTGAAAAGAAAATCTCTACTGTCCAGTCCATTGTACCTGCTCTTGAAATTGCCGATGCTCACTATAAGCCCTCGGTCATAACTGCTGAAAGTGTTGATGGAGAAGCTCTAAGTACATTCATTTTGATAAGCTAAAAGTTGGTCTTCAGATACAATAGGAAGCAGTCAGAGCCCCAGGTTTTGATGAAAATAGAAATAACCAGCTTAAAGACATGGCTATTACTACTGGTGGTGCAGTGTTTGGAGAAGAAAAAAGGACTCAAAATATTGAAGATGTTCGGTTTCAGGACTTGGAGAGGTCATTGTGACCAAAGATGATGCTCCTTTTTTATTTATTTATTTATTTATTTTTATTTTTTTAACTAATGCAATTTAAAATTTTATTTCTCCAAATATTACAATTATAAATGTAAATAAAACATGTTCAAGCCTTTGCATCTTCTCAAAATAGAAAAGTAGTAACATTTTATCTTATTTATGATTTTAATCTATTGTGTTTACATAGATACAAGTGTCCCACCAAATATACCTCCCCCTACCCTCATGTTCCCCTCAGCCCCCCTTACCTTCTCCCCTCAATGTCTTCCCCCCTTTCCTCCAGGATTTGCTGTCCTGTTCTCTATAATGTTGTGTTATGTATATATAATTTATCAATCTCTTTCTCTTCTCTGATCCCATCTTCTCTTCCACTTTCCCTCTGACCGCTTTCCCTCTGGTCCCTTTGATCCTGCCTCTGCCTCAGTTCCATTGCTCAGTTCACATTGTTCACTGGATTCCTCAAATGAGTGAGGTCATATAATATTTTTCTTTCTCTGCCTGGTTTATTTCACTTAGCATGATAGTTTCCAGGTTCATTCATGTTGTTGCAAAAGGTAAGATTTCTTTCTTCCTCAGGGCTGTGTAGTATTCCATTGTGTATATGTACCAAAGCTTTTTAATCCACTCAACCACTGAAGGACACTTGGGCTGTTTCCAGATCTTGGCTATTATAAACAATGCTGCAATAAACATGGGGGTGCAAAGTTTGCTTTATATATTTATGTGCTCCTATATTAGGCTCATAGATATTTATGATGGTTATATATTCCTGTTGGATTGCTCCCTTTATCATTATGTAGTGACTTTCTTTATCCTTTACTATAACCTTTGTTTTAAAGTCTATTTTGTCAGATATAAATATTGCTACCACAGCCTTTTATTTATTTCCATTTGCATAAAATATTTTTTTCCATCCCTTTACTTTCAGTCTATGTATATCTTTTGTTTTGAGGTGGGTCTCTTGTAGACAGAATATGTACAGTCCTGTTTTCTTATCCACACAGCTACCCTATGTCTTTTGATTGGAGCATTTAATCCATTTATATTTAAGGTTATTATTGATATGTAGTTATTTATTGCCATTTTATTTTTTAAATTCACGTTCCTCTTTTACTAGATTTTCTCCCCTTTGTTCTGTTTACAGCAGGCCCCTTAACATTTCTTGTAGCATTGGTTTGGTTGTAATGAATTCTTTGAGGTCTGTTTTTTGTTTTTGTCTGGGAAGCTTTTTATTTCTCCTTCAATTTTAATGATAGCCTTGCTGGATAGAGAAGTCTTGGTTGTAGGCTCTTGTTTTGCATTACTTTGAATATTTCTAGCCATTCACTTCTGACCTCTAATGTTTCTGTTGAGAAGTCAAATGTCATCATTCTTATGGGGGCTCCTCTGTAAGTAATTGACTGCTTTTCTCTTACAGCTTTTAGTATTCTTTTTTATCTTTAATTTTTGTATTTTAATTATGATGTGTCTTAGTGTGGGCCCATCCTTAATGGGACTCTCTGTGCTTCTTGAATTTGTGTGACTTTTTCCTTCATCAGTTAAGGGAAGTTTTCAGCTATGATTTCTTCAATCGGATTCTCTATCCCTTGATCTTTCTCTTCTCCTTCAGGAACCCCTATGATGTGCATGTTATTTCTCCTTATGTTGTCACAGAGCTCTCTTAGAGTTTCCTCAGACTTTTTGAGCCTCTTTTCTTTTTGCTGCTCTGCTTCCATGCTTTCGTTTATCTTGTCCTCTAAATCGTTGATTTAATCTTCTGCTTCATTCAGTCTACTTTTAATTCCTTCTAGTGTGGTCTTCATTTCTGATATTGTATTTGTCATTTCTGAATGCTTCTTTTTTATTATTTCAATGCCCTTTTTTGTACTTGCTACCTCTTTATTTAGGTGCTTTTTATGTCCATCTATTGTTGTTCTAAGATCTTTGAGCATCCTAACAATCATTATTTTAAACTCTGTATCCAGTAATTTGGTTATTTCCATCTCATTCAGATATTTTTCTGAGTATTTCTCTTGTTGATTCATTTAGGTTGCATTTCTCTGCCTTCCTATTCTGTCTGTGTATAAGAAGGATGTGGCCACAGGAGTCCAGGGGGTATGGCCTCTGTGTTCCCTAGGTGTACAGGCGTTGCTTGTGCCAGCCCTCCTCTGTGGTTGCTGTGGCTTCCATCTCACCTTCACAGGCTGGACTGCATTTGTGGGCCTGGGCTGCAAGCCCTGGCTGGCCCCTAGCCTCTGCCCTGCCCCTGCAGGTGGGACTGCATTCAGGTGTTTGGGCTGCAAGCCCTGGCTGCCCCCCAGCCTCCACCTGACCCCTGTGGGTAGAACTGTGCTCCTGCATCTGGGCTGCAAGCCTTGGCCAGCCCCCAGCCTCCACCCCACCCCTTATGGCGGGACTGTGCTCATACCCAGCCACACACTTCAGCGGGTTCCCTGGATTCTGCTTTGCCCTCATGGGTCTGTGTCGAGGTCCAGCCACGACAAGTCTGTTACAGGGTCTTTGAATGGGAAAAGGTATGGAATTAAATAAATGATAGACAGAAAATTAAAGATATATACATAAAGATGGGTTCGGGAGGACCACACGGCGAGCAGTCTCTACTGCTCCTAAGCCGATGCAATGGCGGCCTCCAGAAGCTCATCCGTCTTTATTCAGGGAAAAAACGTGGTCCATTAGCAATTCAATTGTTTCCAAGACAACTCAAAGACAACCCCTACCATACCATTTAGATCTAACTTTACACCAATAAGAAACTAGCTTATTATTGGTGGGAGAACATGGGTGGGACAAGCAATAATCAGGTATAGCTCTTTGTTAACTGGGCAGGTGAGATGGGTGGTTAGGCCCAGCACCTGTCCCCTGGATATAAAAACACCCTGTTTATATTTCGGTCCCCAACAGGTCTGACTGCTTTTGTGCACCCCGTCCACAGCTGCAGCTGGTCCTCTGCCTGGACCTCTGCCGACAGGACTGTGCTCTCATGTCCCACTGCTGTCTGCTCCAGCGAGCACTCAGCAGTGGGGAGGGGGGTGGCAATATAGCTCAGACCTCAGCACTCAATAGTGTACCCCTGATGGCTCTCTGTTTCTATGTGATTCTTTGCTCTGACTGCAGCAGGACAGCTTCTGTTTGGCTGGTGACTTGTTTCCCTTTGCTGGTATTGCTAGTTCCAGAAAAAATATTCACTTTAGATTTGGGGAGTGACTCAGCCTAGGGGTTAGGGTGGCTGTCCCTCAAAGTGTTTCTCCCTGTGCCTCCTAGATTACACTCTCTTCCTGCTACTCCGGTCCTCTCAGTTCAACCTGTCCCCCGGATCCCCAGGTGAGTGCTTATGAAAAAGGTTTTTTCCGTGGTCCCTTTAAGATGAATCCTGAGACTGAGAAATCTGTCTCTTTCTCACAGACAGTATCCTGGCTTATTTCGCAGCTAAATACTGTCTGTATGCCTCTTTAGGCTCTGAGGCTGCAGGCTGGGGCTTTGGACCTGGGGCCCAGGACCCTCCCCTCTCCGGGAAACTCCCCTTCCACCATGTGAGTCCCTCCAGGCTGCTGCTCACTCCTGGGAGCTAGGCAGCCCTCTCCGTGTTTCCGCTTTTCCTACCAGTCTCAGTGTGACTTTTTCGGTGATCTTTGGTTATAGATTCCTCTTGGTTTAGCCCAAAATTGGTTTTTCTAGAGGATTGTTCTTAAATTAAGTTGTAATCCACTTTGGTTCTGGGAGGTGGAAGTTGGTACATCCGCTTACTCCATCGCCATCTTGCCACCCCCAAAAATGATGCTCTTGAAAGAAAAAGGTGACGAGGCTCAAATTGGATAAGGTATTCAAGAAATCATTTAGTGGTTAGATATAACAACTGGTAAAATGAAAAGGAAAAACTAAATGAACATCTGGTAAAACCCTCAGATGGAGTAGCTGTGCCAAAGGTTGGTAGGACAAGTGATGTTGAAGTGAGTGAAAAGAAAGAGAGTAAAAGCTGCCCTCTATTCTGCATGAGAGTCTGTTGAAGGAGGCTTTGTTCTGGGAGGGGTTATGCCTTGTTTTGGTGAATTCCAGCCTTGGATTCAGTAATTCCAGCTAATAAAGATACCAACAAGTAGTATAGAAATTATATATTTTTAAAAAAGATTCTAAATCTCTGCAATGAGTATTGCGAAGAATGCAGATATTAGGGGGTCATTGATAATTGAGAAAATTATGCCAAGCTCCTCAGAAATTGGGTATGACACTATACTATACTTAGAGATCTTGTGAATATGGTAGAAAAAGGGATCATTGATCCAACTACGGTTCTAAGAACTGCTTTACTGGATGCTGCTGGAGTGATCTGTTAATGAATTGTAGTCGCAGAAATCCCAGAAGAAGAGAGAGACTGTGGAATGGGTGGCTTGTGTAGAATGGGAGGTGGTAAGAGAGGCGACATGTTCTAATCTCTGGAACAGTGCTTTCCTGTTGCTAATGAGAACTGTGAGAAAAGCTCAGGGAGTGCTCCTCCCCCAAACTTCTGAGAAGTCAGTTGAAAGAAATAGCTGAAGAAAAGGTTGACTAATTTTTAAGAAAATTACTGTAACCATCAGTTGCTAGTTTCAGTTGACAACATACAATGGTTTACGTCTGTCATTTTGTATTTTTTAATAAAAACACACTTGTACACTCTTGATAACAGAGTAAGAGGCAGGTACTGTTCTCAACCTAAATCACTGAGACATTTTTACTACTATTCTGCTAGAGTCAAGATTTAGTATTTCCCATCACTTGAGAAGTTAAGAAGCAGCTTTTCTGCAGAGAATAAGAATAATTGTGTACAAAGTAGGGAAATATCCAATTATGTGACAACTTTTGTGTAATAAATTTTACTTAAAGTTTAAAAATATGATAGCAGAAATAAATATTGGAGTAAGTGGTGATTTAATCACATGGAAAATGGCATTCAGAGTTTTACAATTCTTTTTTTGAATTTTTAAAAAACAATTTTAAGTAGAAGAGGTTTATTTTTTTCCTTTTTAATTGAATTTATAGGGGTGACATTGGTTAACAAAATTATATAGGTTTCAGATGTACAGTTTTATAATACATCATCTGTATATTGTATTTTGTCAAGTCTCCTAAGTTACAGTTCTGTTGGACAATTTATAAAGAATTCATTATAGTGACATAAAAATATAAGCTAAAAAATGTTTATTAATATCTATGGGAAAGGCCCTGGCCAGTTGGCTCAGTGGTAGAGCGTCGGCCTGGCGTGCAGAAGTCCCGGGTTCGATTCCCAGCCAGGGCACACAGGAGAAGCGCCCATTTGCTTCTCCACCCCTCTCTCTCTCCTTCCTCTCTGTCTCTCTCTTCCCCTCCTGCAGCCAAGGCTCCATTGGAGCAAAGATGGCCCGGGCGCTGGGGATGGCTCCTTGGCCTCTGCACCAGGCGCTAGAGTGGCTCTGGTCGCAACAGAGCGACGCCCTGGAAGGGCAGAACATCGCCCCCTGGTGGGCAGAGCATCGCCCCTGGTGGGCGTGCCGGGTGGATCCCGGTCAGGCGCATGCGGGAGTCTGTCTGACTGTCTCTCCCCGTTTCCAGCTTCAGAAAAATACAAAAAAAAAAAAAAATATCTATGGGAAATAAAGTTGTACAAGGAAAGAAATGGAACTTTATCATAGTATTTGGCTTGGCAGTGGATGACAATTTAATGATCAAAATAATGTAAACACTTAATACTAACTGAAAACGGAATACACTAAACGGTGAGGTTGGAAGGAGGAAAAGTAGTGGTGGAGTATAAGAGTGCTAAGTCCTCCTAATAGAAAGTCAATGTCTAATGCATAAAACTGATAACTCGGGGAATAGTAGTTTAAAAATTACTTAGCTCTGAATGGGTCTCGAATCCATAAGAAACAATTGAAAGAGTTGAGAATTTTTTTTCCTGGGGATCTGGACTCAGGTTACAGATTTGGGGAGAGTCGAATTATAAGCTCTGTAGTATCATCTGACTTTTTAAATTATCTATGTCTGACTTGGTAAAGAGAAATAAAAAAGAGAGCTTAATAAAAGGAGATAGTACTGAGGAACACATAATTAACTTTATTTGGAACATATTCAGTGTATTAGCTCAAGCTGCATAACAGAATACTAAAGACTCAGTGGCTTGAATGACTAATATTTATTTTCTCACTTTCTGGAGGCTGTAAGTTGGAGATCAAGATGCCAGCATGGCCGGTGTCTGGTGAGGCCTCTCTTCCTGGTCTGTAGATGTCTGCCTTCTCACTGTGTCCTCAGATGACCTCTTCTTTGTACATGATCAGGGAGAGAAAAAACAAGAGAGCAAGCTCTCTGGTGTCTCCTGTTATAAGGACACTAATCCCATCATGAGGGCCCCACCTCCATGACCTCATCTAACCCTATGAACCATCACCAAAAACCGTTATTTCAGCATTCAGGCTTAAACATGAATTCTGTGCATGTGTGTGCATGGGAGGAGGGCGGGAACACAATTCAGTGGATTGCACTCAGTAAAGACTTCTTAGAAGATGTGACATTTCAACTGGTACTAAAAGTAGGCAAACAGAAAAGGGAAGATTTTCAGAGAGGGAGGGAAGAAAAAGGTACAAGGGCCTGGAGTGTGCCTCTTTCCACTCATGGCTTTCATACTGCGGGAGGGGTTTTCTTAAATAGAAACCTAGACATTCTTTGCCTCTTTTCTAAGTTTTTTTTTTCTAGGTTTTTTTTTTCCTTCTTTTCCAAGTGAGAGTAAGGGAAATAGAGAAACAGACTCCCCCATTGGGATCCACCCGGCAACTCCGCCTGGGCCAATGCTCTGCCCATCTGGGGCCATGCTTGCAACTGAGCTATTTTTAGCTCCTGAGGCAGAGGCTCCAAGGAGCCATCCTCAGTGCCCGGGCCAGTGCGCTCAAACCAAGCCATGGCTGCTGGAGGGGGAGAGAGAGAGAAAGAGAGAAGGAGGAATGGGAGAGGTAGAGAAGCAGATGGTCACTTCTCCTGTGTGTCCTGACCAGGAAACAGACCCAGGGTATCCACATGCCGGGATGACGATGAGGAACCTACCAGGGCCTCTTTTCCTCATAACCTCTGGGGAGATAAAGTCTCCTCTTCCCATCTAACTTCTGCTGGGGAGCCACATTTCCTGTGAGCTGAGCTGTGCTGGTGGAGATAGCTTGGCCCTGTCCAGAGCTGTCCCCGGTCTGCTGGCCGACAGACCTGAACTGCATCTGCCAGCTTAGCCTCACTTAGCAATAGATAGGAATTTGTATCTTGATCTGCCACTTCTTTTATTTCCTCATTCTTTTATAGAGTTGTAACATGTCTCAGTCATTAGAGAGACAAAGGCTCCTCAGTGCGCAGCTCATCACCGAAAGGACATCCAGTGATCTTTTATGCCTATTTCCATATCTCTGACAGTTTTTCCTAACAGTATTTGCTAATTTTTTGTCCCCAGAATTCTGCACAGGAGAATAAACTCCTGTTAGAAATTACACATTCTGATTTACAATACTGGCTCAATAGATTAGCGAAGATGAGAAATTGAATAAGGCAAGAAGCAGACTTAATTTTTAAAAACAATAGCTGTGTTGTGTTACCTCCAGTTTCTCCTCTGGTATTTACTAAAATGTTTCCAAACTTGGTCAGATCCAAATGAGATAGTTGCTTTTAATCATGAGGAAATTTCAACTCATCTTCTAATAGGAACTTAGAGAAATATAGCAAAAAAACAATCACTTAACAAAGAAGAAACAATTACCTTGAGAAGAACTACCTGCAATTCTATGTACTCAGAAGAGG
Source organism: Saccopteryx leptura (assembly GCF_036850995.1). Lineage (NCBI taxonomy): Eukaryota > Metazoa > Chordata > Mammalia > Chiroptera > Emballonuridae > Saccopteryx > Saccopteryx leptura. The sequence continues at coordinate 52,907,645 of NC_089505.1, read as the reverse complement.
TTTTTGTCTGAGCTTAAAAACAGAAACAAAAGAAAACTAACAAAAAAGAGCCAGTAGGCAAAAACTTTGGGGAAGATATTTTAAAAATCAAAACGTTTATTCAGCCAGAAAAGGAAGTAGTTAAACTGGTTGACATGGCCGATTGCCATGGATACGATTGCCGAAGAATCCCCAATTTAAACATTTTACACTTGAAGAACCACATTTTGAAAAAGTGGTAAAATGTGATATATAGCCTCGTCTTTTTTGCCATCAGCAGGTCACTCAGAGTTGACTGTGTGCTAACAATGAGCAAGACAATATTTTAGATATTAGTTACTTTATATGTATAATTACTGAGTCACTAGTACTGTGATTCTCAATGTAATGATGAGCATAAAAGTGGTAAAATACAGATAACATAAAGCTTACCATTTTAACCATTTTAAATGTATAATTCAGTGGCATTAAGTACATTCATAACCTTGTGCAGCCACCACTGCTATCCATTTCCAGAACTTTGTCATCATCTCAAATTGAAACTCAGCATCTATTCAACAATAGTTTCTCATTCCTCCTACCCCGGCCCTGGAAATTCTGTTCTACTTTCTTTCTGTCTCCGTGAATGTATCTATTCTAGGAACCTCGTCAAAATGGAAGCAGACATTTTTCCTTTGGTGTCTGGCTTACTTCACTTGGTTAAAGGTCTTCCATGTTCATCTGTGTTGTAGCACGAGGGGTCACATTTTATAAAAACAAGCCAACGTCCCAAAGATGAGTAGGCAAGAAAAAAAAAATCCTTCCCATCTAATTTAGCTGGTTCAACCCTCCACCTGCACTCTTGATAACCAACTTTATTAAAGTTTATATTCATGTTAGGGTGCAGGGGGCACTTTGATGTCCTTTGAATCACTCTTACTCCCCACTTCATCAAGCAGTGCTAAGAGAGGTCCTTTCTGTCACTGTTTGTTAAGATCCTGTATATCTATCTCTATATACTCTGGGATCAGGGAAAGAGCCTTGGACTTTGATGTGATCTTGGGAGATTCAGTTAGCTCCTATGACCTTTCAACATCAGTGATATGGAGATAAGAAAAGTCATGACCTGACAGAGTGGTTGAGAAAATCGAAAGATATATCAAAGTGGTTTGCAAACAGCAAAATATTATACAAGTATCAAGTTAGGCTGATCAGAGCAGGCCCTTGTGTGGTACTTGAGAAAACTGCTGTCCTTCCAGACAAAGTTGTCCAAACTGTTTTCAAACATGATCCTTAGTCCTTAGATAAGAATAGCACCTAACAGAACCTAATAAAACAGTGAGACAACCATGGAGGTTGTGGTGTTTGTTATACATGAGATATTTTCCCTCCTGCAGTCTCACTGTTACGTTGAGGATCACAATACTGGCCACTCAGGTCTTATATAAAGTAACTAATACCTGAAAAAATGTCTTACTCATTGATCTGTGAGACCAGCAGACAGTCCACGCCAGATGACCTGCCAGTG